>NC_136794.1:33487374-33892374 GCF_951216825.1 Electrona antarctica | reverse complement strand
TCATAAGCCTGAGAGAATAGGAATCTTTTTAAGGCAGAGATCGGATCAACTCCAGTAGTGTCCAGACTCCAATCTGCATTATCTTTCATTTCACCATCTGTCTGGTAAAAAAGATGACAGCCAACAATTCCATTCCATTTCAGAGCCAAACTCCCACATCATTCGACCCTGCGAACCGCACTCAAGGAATAACGAGCGCAGTCGGGGCGACACGCAACCTTTTCAGTGGTGGAGAACGTTAGATTTAAACATTTCATCAGTACGCTGCAACGTGCCAAGCAGATCATGAGCAGAAAGAAAAGAGCGCAGGGATCTCCGCCAGGACGGGTTAACTACCCATGCAGGGCACGCAAACTTTGGAAGGCAGTCCCATGGAATGGGATTTGACAAATCTTAACTTGACAAAGACTGTCAACTGAACTTCATATAATGAATCTGAAAATGGCAATGGACTGTTGTTAGGGCATAAAACCCAGAGTTGATATTGTTATTGTGAAACTTTATAATTAAAGATTCTCATTTTATTTTTTATTTTTTTTATTTATTTACTATAGCCTAACAATAAATCTGTGAAAAAAAATCTGAATTTTTAAAAAAATTAATTAATTAAAATTCGAGTGGATTGTGGATTAGATTAGTTCAAAACATATTTACCATTATTTGGCAGGCTAACCATAGTCCTCTGCCCTGCTCCCTTCCCCATACACACCCCATCGGAGCAGCTCCCATACACACCCCATTGGAGCAGCTCCCATACACACCCCATTGGAGCAGAGGGTATAAATAGCAAGATATGACATGCATGTCAAAGACAGCAACACATCATGCAAGAGAAAACACACACACACACACACACACACACACACACACACACACACACACACACACACACACACACACACACACACACACACACACACACACACACACACACACACACACACACACACACACACAGGTCACAGTGTCCTCACAGGGGTCATCAATGTGTCCGTGACAAACCCTTCTTCGCCCTTTAGGGCGAGGTCGCTTCTCGCCCTCAGGCGTCTTACTGGTGATCATAACTTCATAAGATCCAATTACTGAATGTCAAGTCTCCAGGTTTTCTACGACACATTAAGAGTTCAACTAGTACTAGTGGTTCTCAAACATTTTATTTGCAAGGCCCTCCATAACACTGAGAGTGTAAATGGTCATTATGGTCATTCAGGGCTAGCTCTTTGTGTTTCTGGTAATATTCATTTTATGAAAATGTCCAGCACAAGCCAGCATGGCTTCATTCACAGTATTCCGCACAAATCAAAAATGTGTGGGTGTTCTGCAACCAGAACAACCATGCACCCGTGCAACCAGAACAACCATGCACCATGGTGCACCGGTTGCGGATGCAACCATGCATCCGTGAGACCAGAACAACCATCCACCCGTGCAACCAGAACCGGTGCACCATGGTGCATGGTTGTTCTGGTCGCGCACCAGAACAACCATGCACCCGTGCAACCAGAACAACCATGCACCCGTGCAACCAGAACAACCATGCACCCGTGCAACCAGAACAACCATGCACCCGTGCAACCAGAACAACCATGCACCTGTGCAATCAGAACAACCATGCACCCGTGCAACCAGAACAACCATGCACCCGTGCAACCAGAACAACCATGCAACCAGAACAACCATGCATCCGTGCAACCAGAACAACCATGCACCCGTGTAACCAGAACAACCATCCACCCGTGTAACCAGAACAACCATGCACCCGTGCAAACCAGAACAACCATCCACCCGTGTAACCAGAACAACCATGCACCCGTGCAAACCAGAACAACCATGCACCCGTGCAACCAGAACAACCATGCACCCGTGCAACCAGAACAACCATGCATCCGTGCGACCAGAACAACCATGCACCCGTGCAACCAGAACAACCATGCATCCGTGCGACCAGAACAACCATGCACCCAGAACAACCATGCACCCAGAACAACCATGCACCCAGAACAACCATGCACCCAGAACAACCATGCACCCGTGCAACCAGAACAACCATGCATCCGTGCGACCAGAACAACCATGCACCCGTGCAACCAGAACAACCATGCATCCGTGCGACCAGAACAACCATGCACCCAGAACAACCATGCACCCAGAACAACCATGCACCCAGAACAACCATGCATCCGTGCGACCAGAACAACCATGCATCCGTGCGACCAGAACAACCATGCATCCGTGCGACCAGAACAACCATGCACCCGTGCGACCAGAACAACCATGCACCCGTGCAACCAGAACAACCATGCACCCGTGAGAACAGAACAACCGTCCACCCGTGCGACCAGAACCGGTGCACCATGCACCGACCCATGCGTTGACGCGACTCTTCCAGTAACCTCCACATGGTTCGGCCGTTCGTCATCGACTTGGATCTGATGTTCAATAAAAATCAGCCATCTGTGTTTTTTGCCTTTGATCTACTGCAATTGGGCGAGGCATTAGCCCCCCGATCTGACTTCCATTATTAAATTAAAGTAAGGAATATTTCAAAACAATATAAAACACATGTACAAATGATGCGCGTTGGGAGTCTTAACTGGCAGTGACCACAGGAAATGTGGAGCTGATCAGTCCAGCTCTCAAAGTTGGGCTCGGTCCGTGGACCCCCAGAGGTTCCTTGAGAGGGGGTGTTGCGCCTTATAGGTGTTGGGTGAAAGCAACCCTCAACGTCTTCTGACAGACATGTGGGCGAGGCTTCCCCTCCCCCAACCCCTCTCTTACTGGGCAAGGTTTTTCTTTTACTTTTACATTACTTGGGCGTGTTATAATGAAGTAGACTCTAGAAAAGCATTCCAGCAGCCAGCTCGTAGCATGCCTCATTAGGCAATAGACTTTCAATCCATACCTCCTGGGTTGAGTGGGTTCGAATCCTGCTCATATCATTTTTGTGTCCACCGCAAACAAAAAAGAATTGCGGATAAAGTTAAGTTTGCTTTGGTTCGACATGTGTTGCGGCGTGCTTGTAGTTATGTTTAGATTTGGGTTTGGGTTAGTAATATAGTTAAGTGGGAGGCAGACTTTGGTTCGACATAGCATTGGTCCGAACGGATTAAGGTTGGTGAGGGGTCCGTTAAAACGACCGGATTAAGGTTGGTGAGGGGGCCGTTAAAACGACCGGATTAAGGTTGGTGATGGGTCCGTTTAAACGACCGGATTAAAGTACATGTTCACCCATGGCTTTGTGTGGTGCCACTCAAAGTAACTACTGGGTTGGGCTTGCTGGGTGCATGTTCCGACCCCTAGTATGTCTGTCAGAAGACGTCGAGGGGTGATTTCATCCACGTGCCGCCTTATAGGGACCCCCAATAGGTCGATCAGCCGGCAAGGCAGACCAGCCTGGGAGATAAAACTGTATGACGCGCAAACTAAAAGACCAAAACGAAAGCTCAAGTTTAAAAATGAATTACTTCGATGACACCATTTCCAATAAATGTGTAATGAAAATAGTTAACAGTGAGCAAAATACGAAATGCGGTCAACAACATATATCACTCCCAGCTCACCCTATACGGTCAAAGCAGTCTTAAGGTGAGCATGAGGACCCTTACTTCTAGCCGATGGGAGCCCAGCCACAATGACACTGCCACCAACATAGTGCCAATCTGCCTTCATCTATCACACATCCAATAATCCAATCAGTGCACAAATTACAAATGGCTCCAGGGGTTCCCCAGCAAGAAGGGTTAATATACAGCATCAAAATAATACTCTCTATACCTGTGCAGTTGTGCACATATGGATTTTCAACAGGCACTGATGTCACACACACACGATAGAACGGGCCCCAGGGGCGATGTCGAGGGGAAGGGGACTGCCCATAATTCCGTCATCCCTTTATTCCGAATGCGTGGCTTCATGTACTGTTAGGGATAGGGACAGGGTTAGTAATGGGGTGAGTCGGACCAACGTGCCGTCAGAATGATGTGCCTGTCAGAACAATGATAGGGTGCCGACGTCAAAGGCACATAGTATGTGCATATACTGTATGTGCCAAATACAGTATATGGAGATTTTCAACATGCACTGGTGTCAATCAACACCACACCGAATTGCACATGTGGCCCCTGGGAGCCCGTGATACGCCTAGAACAGTACATAATATAGCGCCCAGGATTACAGCTTAGGCAATTGGGGTGGAAAATGGGTTACAAAATTGTGGGATAAAAAATGTATTTAAAAAAAAGAAAAAGGACGAAGGACAAAGAATCTTGTTGGATCAAGTTTCAAACCACACCCAGGTTCTGCATGTGTGTGTGTGTGTGTGTGTGTGTGTGTGTGTGTGTGTGTGTGTGTGTGTGTGTGTGTGTGTGTGTGTGTACGGGGTGAAGCACTCACCACCTCCCTGTTCTGAATTATTCAAACGCCAGAGTCTCTGTGTCTGATGTTGCTACTCGGTCCAAACCCATCCTCCACCGCACTGTCTGTCTAGGTCTCTCTCTCTCTCTCTCGCTCTCTCTCTCTCTGCTCAACCAGGAGCAAAGCGTCACGCAGTACAGTCACTGTCGGGCGGGAACCTCTTATCTCCATATTTTTACTTTTTTGATGTTGTTTTTTTTCCGCCCTGCAGATTAATGGCCTTATTTTGTCATAGGCCTACAGAACTGTCACACAAAAGGAGTGAAAATAGCGTCACCGGCGATGAACGCTTTTGGACTTACAATGTTTCCACCCGACAGAGACACACACACATACAGTACACACACACACACACACACACACACACACACACACACACACACTAGAGGCTATGCGCGTGACATAATTGTACGCCTACCGAGTAGCAAAGAACTACTTTCTGGCCTTGACAGCCCATTCATCCAAACAGAAAAGTCTGAAATCGGATTGTATTAAACTACGTTAAACTCACCAACATTGCAGCTGTACAGAAAACTTAAATGATCCTCTTGTTTTTGTTTAACAAAAATCCACCGTAGACATGTTATGAGCTACTTTCTGTCAAGAAATTCCATGCAGGTGATTCGCTTTCTGTGTCCGAGTTTAGAAGCGGCACCTTGTTCTTCCCCCTCATTGACGCAACTCTCTTAATGGAAGGCTGATGTAAACAAGTCTTAGTGCTTTTCATGGTTTCTTCCTCAAAGTAGCAGTTTTTTTTATTGACAGTTCAGAAACATGCCTACCAGTGACATCATCAATGGGGAATCCAAGCTAATATACAGTATTTATTTTCCTGGACAGCTAACAAAGGTTTGAGACCTTGTTTGAAATGAGAAAAGCTGTCTAGCGTTGATGTTCACCAGTAGGCATGGTTTCAGAATCAGAATCTAATTGATTGTCACATCACAGGTTTACAGATGTAAAGAAAAGAAGGGATTTATTTTCTTTTCTTTTTTTTTCATTGGCGGGGAAGATAGAGGAACCGCAAAGAACACAGGAAATAAATGGGTCAAAATAAAATTCTTAACTGTCCACAGCCCTACTTTGAGACACAGAGGTAGGTAGACAGAAATGTTGCCATATCATCTTATATTGAGCATTAGTGAGGTAGCAATTAGCCTATATAAGAAGATGTATGGTTGAAAATGGGAGAACACACACGCGATGAGGCTGTCCCATCCCGTCCCGGGGCAAGGCCCCTGCGCTCTGGCGGGCAGGAGGGTGCCGGGTGCGCTCTGCCCGGCTAAATATAACCCAGGCCTCCCGCTGCCTCTGAGGAGCGCTTAGTGGGACGCCACGCAATCTAGCACGACTCCAACACAAAAGCTTGCCTTGCATGATGTTTGAACTATATGGAAATAAAAAACACACTTTCTGGGGAATATAAAAGATAATGTCCTGCATTATATCGTCCAAAACTGTGACGTTTCAGGCGCCAACTGTGACGTTTCAAGCTTGGGGATCTGCTACTTTTGATGCTTTCGTGCGACACTGGCTGTAGTATGATCAAGTAGGGTATTCGTTTTCGAAAAACAAAAAACACAAAAAGTTAGAATATGGAGACAAGAGACACCAGATACCAGAACGCTCGCCTCAAAACACAGTGGCCTCAGGCGTACAACGGCATAACTGCTTAGCCTGGTATTCCTAAATGTAACGCATGGTGGCGCATGTCTACCCAAGTCGACATGCACAAGTGATTCAATTCAATGGTTTCTTGCGTCTACATGCGTCTACGGAGTCTAAGGAGTTGCATGGCGACCCATTGGTGTGGTTTGGGCTTAACCCTATTCCTAAATGTAATAATCCCAGTAAAACTATGCCTAACCCTAAACCTATTTCTAACCTTATTCTCAGTAAAACAAATACAAGAATACAAGAAGAACCGCCCCACAGAGCGATCGGTGTAAGGGCAGCGCAAAATAATTAGGGTGATCGTGTTTTAAGGTGATCATTCCGCCGGTTACAGTGTGTGGCGTGTGCAGTCTGTGGCTCTGTGCAAGTACATTTCCCCGCACGCGCGCACACGCACACGCACACGCACACGCACACACACACACACACACACACACACACACACACACACACACACACACACACACACACACACACACACACACACACACACACACACACACAGGCTACCATCGCTCTTTCACACAAAACAAGCCCTCCAGCCCGGAGACCGTATATACGGCACGACGAGGCTCCCCTGTACCGTCCCGTGCCAGGGCAAGGCCCCTGTGCTTTGGCGGGCAGGAGGGTGCACTCTGCCCGGCTAAATATAACCCAAGCCTCCTGCTGCCTCTGAGGAGCGCTTAGTGGGACGCCACGCAATACGGCACGACTCCAACACAAAAGCGTGCCTTGCATGATGTTTGAACTAAATGGAAATAAAAAACACACTTTCTGGTTTCTTATATAAAGATAATGTCCTCCTGCATTATATCGTCCAAAACTGTGACGTTTCAGGATTCAAATATGCAAAAGTAGCAGATCTACAAGGTCAAAACGGGTACCTTCGCACCACGTTTCGACAGGGACGGATTAACCCCCACGAGGGCCCCTGGGCCGGTAATGTTTTTGGGGCCCCCCTAGCGCGTGAGCACGTGACATTTTTGTGTTTTTTTGTGTTTTTATCATCTTTTTGACCTAAATTTAACTAAATCAATGGCCAATTTCAGGGCCTCAAACCCAGTTCTGCGCGATCCAGTTTCCTTGAAGGGCCCCTGAGAGCCAAGGGCCCCTGGGCCACGGCCCCACTGGCCCAATGGCTAATTTGGCCCTGCGTTTCGAGCTTATGGATCTGCTCCTTTTGATGCTTTTGTGCGATGCTGGCTGTAGTATGATCAAGTATAGAGTATTCCCTTTCTAAAAAACACAAAAAGTTAGAATATGGAGATAAAAAGGTTTCTGCAAACAACAGAACGCTCGCCTCAAAACACAGCGGCCTTGGGCGTACACTCCGTATAGCCGGCGGAACTGCTGCTCAGCCTGGTATTCCTAAACGTAACCTCAGTAAACTATGCCGGCATGACAAGGCTCCCCCCCGCCCCGCCCCGTCCGTCCCGGGGCAAGGCCCCTGCACTCTGGCGGGCAGAAGGGTGCGCTCTGCCCGGCTAAATATAACACAGGCCTCCCGCTGCCTCGGAGGAGTGCTTAGCCGGACGCCACGCAATCCAGCACGACTCCAACATTACAGCTTGCCTTGCAGGATTTTCGAACTATATGGAAATAAAAAAACACACTTTCTAGGGAACGTCCTGCATTATATCGTCGAAAAATGTTTCGAGCCTGTGGATCTGCTATACGCTCACTGGCTGTAGTATGATCAAGTAGGGGGAAAAAAACATCATCTGGGCTATCATGTGTCTGGAGTTAACCTCCTCAGTGAGTGAAAAGAAATGTCCCACCTTGGACAAGTAGCCTTTTTTTTCTTTTTTACAGTCGAGATAATATCTGCCCAAAGTTTGCTCAAGACCATTAGGTCTAAATGGTAGAGAAAATAAATGTGTCCTTTAGAAGGAATTAAAGAAAGTTGGGGTTTGTTGGTGTAGGCACGGGACCTCCGAGATGGGAGAGCCGATAGAAAGCCATGCCTTCCACTTCATAACAACACGCACACAACTGGCGGAAACAGTAGGCTATACATACACAGATGTTTCACTCAAAAAGTATCAATACTGCAATGTAGTAGCCAAGGGAAAAGTCCGGAATTCAAAAATGTACTTGAGTAAAAGTATAGCCTACAAAAGTAGGCTATTGGTATCCAAATATAGCTTAAAAACGTATAACTACTCATTATACAGAATGTCCCATTTCACAACCTTTCAAATTTATAAAAATCTTTTGAAAATAGCAGATCTACAAGCTCACAATATGTTGCATTGTGACATTGTGAGCATGTAGATCGGCTATTTTCAAATAGCCGAAATGTAGGGCTTAAGTGCTTAGTCTGTTTTGTAAGGACAAATCAAAATCGACAAAGTAACTACTAGTAAAGTTGTCACATGTAGTAGAGTAAAAACAATATTTGCCTCTGAGATGTAGTGGAGTAGTTAGTAAAAGTTCGAGGCAAGGAGGCAACCTGCAGGTGCTCAGGAGGTGTGTAGGTATAAAAAAATGTAGAAAAGGTAAAAAGGTGCTCCTGGGATCAATCGGGATAACAACGATATAGAGCAAAGAGGAGATCCGGGCACACTTAATGTTAAAAGGAGGAAATATTTTATTGAACCAATATTTCCTCCTTTTAACATTAAGTGTGCCCGGATCTCCTCTTTGCTCTAGTTAGTAAAAGTTATTGTGTTATTAGGCTATATAAAATATATATTTTTGGATCTATGTGAAGTAAGTCGTCTTTATTAAAATATGAAATAATTGCATGCTGCAGGAAAGTAAATAATAATAATAATAAAAGGTTAGCCTACTGTACCACCTGACTTGTGGCCCCATAACAAAGTTTAATTCCAGAACTAATTGGCCGATCACTTTAATATCTTCATAAAAGTATGACCACCAAACTTTATGGCTTTGTAAAGTAACTACAGCACACTCATTATCCTCCTTTAAAAAGAATACATGCGTTTTATGTGTAATAACAATAATCATGTCCATTCATATCCTGACCTAATACGTCACCAGAGCCCAGAAGCCACATAAAGATCGTAATGTACTTGGCTGTTGTTATTTTAAAGCTTTTTTTTCTTTTTATGAAATGAAATGAGAGTTTCATATGAGAACCCAACACCCAATAAGGTCCGCAATTAACCTACTCCCTGCCTAAACTGTGACCTGTCATACGTGGACTAAAAACGATAGCTTGAGAAAATGTAATAAAAATAGCAATAATCAATTAAGAAAATGATGGATTTTTTTTAAATTAATTGTAGTATAGTTTTTGACCGTTTATACACTTGTGTGTTGAGTTTATTTGCCTTCAGAATCAGGACACAAGGCTACGCAGTTACAAATCCCCTCAAGTGTTGAAGTATTCATTTGCAATTTTGCCAGCCTAATGAGCCTAGGCCTATATTGATTTCGTATAACTCTGGGACTGTGTAAATGGAACCAAATGGACCCGTACGGACGTCAGACGGTACGGGTCGGTAGGTACGGGTCCATTTGGTTCCATTTACGCACACCCGGAGTTAAATTAAACCTGAGGATTTTCAGCAAAATAAGCTAAGGTATGGCGATACGTCACGAAACATTATTTGCAGTTATGTACGGCTATTTCCCCCCATTTTTGCCTTAATTTCCCTAAAAAGATCAAGTCGGGTGGTGTACGTAGGCCTACCTTCTTATCTTCTTCTGGTCTTCACCAGGTCTGTTTAGTGTTTGCTGCTGCTATGTCAGTCTTTTTTTTTACCAAAACATGCATTCAGGAACAGGGAGGTCTGCTACTCTGCTTCGCTATCTTTTCATTTTGACAACTATATAAGCGCAACAAAAAAACAATAGGCCTACAACTCTCTCTCTCTCTCTGTGCCAAAAACGCGCCACTGCTCCAGTCCTCACCAGTCGCCTCGCGTCACCAGGCTTTCCACCTCGGAGACTGCATGCTCCTCCAATTGCTGCTAATCAACAATGATGCATTGCACCTGAACCACCTGGGTATATACCAATACCATGTGTAAAGATTAGGGGGGATACAAGTAGCCTACCCTACTGTGGAGAATATAATGCCTTGTGAGTTGTGAAAGCGATCAGTTTGTTCAAATCGACATGTTATTATTTTACTGTAATTTTATTACAGTATAATCAACAGAATAATCAACGCAGATAGACAAAACGACACCCAAGGATTTTAAGTAAATGTATTTCCCCCCTGGAGCCATGAAGTTATGGCAGCTGCCATTGCTTGCAAAATTCCACTTTAAAGTTTATTGTGGGCCGAGTAGACTGCTACATTAATTAATCTATTAGTGTTGCTTTCTAACACAAAGTAGGCCTAGCCTAAATCATGCACACAACACAATTATTTTTACAAAAGATTTTATGATATATAGGCCTATATTAAAAAATACATGATATTTGAACTGTCTTTTTCACTCTGTCACCCAACACCGAATTCAACAGCACGCCACCGAACCCCGGTACATAACAGACCCATACAGTCATAATTAAACCCATAGAGATGCAAAAATTATATTTTAACTTGTTTTTGTTGCTTTCTGAGTGTTGTTATTGTACAGAAAGAGACGGTGGGAGAGGTCTAATAATGTGTTTCTATAGAGTAGACAGACTGTCGGCTCTGCAGCGCCACTCACTGGTAGACCGTGGAACACATTATCATAATCATATTATAATTGAGAGAGCCAGCTAGCGGTAAACAACACGCGCGCACACACACACACACACACACACACACACACACACACACACACACACACACACACACACACACACACACACACACACACACACACACACACACACACACACACACACACACACACACACACACACACACACACACACACACACACACACACACACACACACAGTTTCTAAAGTTTTCATATAGAGGGCTATACAAACAGAATATAAAAGGATACTATAAAAGTCCTTCTCAAATATTTTCATGTCAAGGACCCCCACATGTATGCCTATGTAACTATTTGGCCGCGGACCCCATCTGAAAATAGTGTAGACCTATAGGCTCTATGTTGTTCCATACAGAGCCCTATAACAGAATATTTGACAACTTTTTGTCATTTTTCAAGCTTGTAGATATAGGTTATTTCCAAATTGATACACAAAAGGACCCCTTCAATTACGCCAGGGGGTCCCCGGACCACACTTTGAGAACCACTGGCCAAACTGTTTATGTGGAAAGGTAAATCAAGATAATAAGTCAAGGTGAATTAAAATATAATGTTGGCATCATATACAACGATTTGTAGGCCTAGGCTAAATGATCCTTCACACAAAGTAGGCCCATGCACTTGACCTATACAGTCACTGTCACAGACCTCTTCCAATCAATCAAAAATAGGCCTATATACTGGCATTTCATTTTCATCAACTTTCTCTTATAGATTTCACAGACCATGGATTGACACAAACCAGCCTACACATATGGTAGGTCTACATATATTTAAATAGCCTATTGATCTGCGCGCCAATGATCAAATAAAAGCGATGCATATGGGCTGACAGCACAGTCAGTGTACAATTTAACTAAAAAACGATAATCTATGTTGAAAATCAAATGTATAGCCTGTTGCTGTTAATGGAGCTATTAGTAAAATAATGTTATCTCAGTTATAGCCTACCATGATCAATTGAATTATAATGCGTATAAAGGAGGGAGCTTTAGTCAAACTAATCGCTCGCCTGTCTTCAAGACAACATAATATAGGCCTAGCCGTGTTATAGGCCTATACTAGCCTAATTACAACTTACTTAAACGGAAATGTCTAGGCCTACTCAATAACGTATCATTCTCTACCATTTTGTTTTATACGATCTTGGGACTGGGCGCAAATTCGGCTACATTATAGGCCAATACAATCACGCAACGGTTTCATGTTTTTGATACAAATTGTTTTTGTGTAGCCTATTGTCCCTGTCAAATGAAAGCTTCGTTCATGTTGCACAACTCCAAATAAATATATAAAAACTTCAGACTGAAGCCTATATTGCCTAATAGTATCATAAATCGTTAAACCTTGCATTTATATTATTAAAACACAATTATACCAGTGATTTGATAGCCTATATGACGTAGGCCTACGGGTGTAACATGGCCACGGACACTGCACTTGAACACAACGATAAAGCATTATTCTATTATTATAGCCGACAAGTAGGCCTATAGGCTATACGGAATTGCACAACTGGCATGCAATTCAAGTATTCCAAATAATGTAATGCATGCTTTTAATGTCGTAGAATCAGGAAACATAAGCTAGACAGATGAATTATCCTATATATCCTCACAACCAGATGCATTACTTTTGACGGGCTATTAGTCAACATAAAAACATGTCATTAATTGGACTCTTGAAGAAGGGCTCCCAAAGGACCAATAAGGTCCCTTAGGGGGGTCTGTAACTATATGCTATACAATACGGGTCAATTTGGTTCCATTTGTTAATTGCCTAAATTAGCACTGAGGATTTTACAGTGAAGATCGGGGGTTCCCAGAAATAAATAAATATGGGGCTTGACGGTGATCTAATGCAAACTGCATGGGACTGTCTGGGGGTCCTGATAAAGAATCACTGATATGATATATGTAATCGATATCCATAAGCAAAACAAAGCGATATATGGATAAACGCGGCTTTCTAACCCGTGGTTATACAAATCTGCATAGCCTACAAAACAGTTTTTTGATGTATTTATTTATTGTGTGTGTGTGTGGGGGGGGGGGGGGGGGGGGGTAACCTAGTATTAATTGACTAGGGTAGCCTAATTCTATTTAGGCTACAAGTCATCATCGCGTTCAGATTCAGAAAGCTGCTCATAACGATCCCCGTTATATTTTCTCTAGTTTAAACTTGCGTGCGTGCATGTCCGCTGCATACAGCCTATTGTGTCCTCCTGTTGTAATAATAAACACAGTTTGACTTGATTGCAGGGAACTCCCGACCCGGGCACGGAGTTCCCTGCAATCAATCTGACAGTTTATGGAACTAGAACAAATAATCATAATAGTAAAACTCCGTGTTAGAATAGAAAATAGAATCCATACAACGTAGCCTAAAACACATTGACGTGTCAGACACTTTCAAATCGGCTGCGTTAACCTGTCCTGTCCTGCTTCAATCGGATCGAGGTTTTGGCCGATTTACGTCTCGACCCCTGCCGTTATAAGGTGGTCTTTCTGTCTTTATCTCCCCGCTAACCGTGGTCCGATCAGTATCACTCTTTCTTTTATAACAAACCAAGGACCAACGGCTTTTTACTTTCTCGGACCCCGGAGTCCCGGACTCCCGGTCCCCCCTCTGCTCTCCTTTCTTTTCCGCGGCGGGTCAGAGAGGCTATAAAGTCCCGAAGATCCATCTGACTGCACTTATAGCAAGCAGTCCGCTGCCCACCACTCCGATATTGACAACTGAACACACACAAGCAAGCACGCACGAAAACATTCCCTCCCTCCCTGTCCTCCTGGCTGCACACATGGCTCGTGTTCTTTCTTACCTTCATTGTTGGGGGTGACGCTGGAAGCGGAGGACATTAATAGAAGAACGAAAGAATAAAGGCTCCTAATATGTCTGTGTTTAATAATAATAGTATCCACAGCGGCGGCGGAGGCAGACATGACGGGACGGCGGTTCTTCACTACAGAGAGAAGCAGCGATGCAGCGGCCAGAGGTACAACATAACTCCATGTAGACCCAGAGCTTACTGACTGACTGAGACTCTCTCTCTCGCGCTCGCTCGCTCGCTCTCTCTCTCTCTCTCTCTCTCTGAACCTAGTAGACAGGCAGCGCTGCTTTCTCCCCGCTAGGTCCTAAAGAAAACGGATTAAAAAAGGGGGAAAAAAAGAAAAAAGAAAGAGAAGGAAAAGTTCACCAGAGGTCACTTTTAGCACGGAAAGATGAGGATGATGATGATGAATGATGATGAAGAGAGTGTCTCAGTTGCGAATCTTGCGATTAATTGTCATAGACTAGGCTACAAACGATTACAAATTAATGATTTAATGTATACTTTTTGGCATTGAACATGGGTAACATATGAATTAAATAAAAATAAATCACACCCGTGTGAAGTGAGGGGCGCTCTTGTCGTCGTACATCATATTTGGCAGACATTTGACCTAATTTCTCCTTTCATTGTCAATGGCAAATATTGAGATATTTACATACGACGTAAATTTCCCCTTCATTGTCAATGGCATTTAATGTTTGTGTTGCCACAAATTCACATCATATTTGGCGGACATTTGACCTAATTTCTCCTTTCATCGTCAATGGCAAATATTGAGACGTGTGGGGACAAAAGCTGTATAATGCCCAAACCAAACCAATTGCACGTGTTGAAATTTGCACAGATTAAATCGTTTTTTGTTTGTTTTATTTTTGTAAATTAACACCCTTATGTTGACACCCTTCATCACGCAAAATCATCAAAAGTAGTAGATCTGTAAAGCTTGTCCGTTTGAGTTAGGCCATGTTGTGTATGCTGATGTCATCAGCGTACCAAACACAATTAGGCCTATGTGACATTTGCTTATTAATTTGTGTTAATTTGAGGAACTATCAAACAATAATCTATATGTCATTATGCCACTCACCAACCACAGAAAGATGAGCTGCTTAATCCTAACCCATCTGGTCACAAATTCTTTTTCAACATTTAAAATACAATAGGCTAGAAATTATCCTGTGTTTTGGCCATAGTAGCTGATCTATGGTGTATTTTTCTATAGTGTTATGACACAGGGCCATAGTAAAGCTGATCTAATACTGTTCTGACAGAGTCGTTGTAAAGCTGATCTATGGTGTGTATTTCTATAGCATTATGACAGGGCCATAGTAAAGCTGGTCTATGGTGTGTATTTCTATAGTATTATGACAGGGCCATAGTAAAGCTGATCTATGGTGTGTATTTCTATAGCATTATGACAGGGCCATAGTAAAGCTGATCTATGGTGTATATTTCTATAGCATTATGACAGGGCCATAGTAAAGCTGATCTATGGTGTATATTTCTATAGCATTATGACAGGGCCATAGTAAAGCTGATCTATGGTGTATATTTCTATAGCATTATGACAGGGCCATAGTAAAGCTGATCTATGGTGTATATTTCTATAGCATTATGACAGGGCCATAGTAAAGCTGATCTATGGTGTATATTTCTATATTGTATATTTCTAGTGTTATGACAGGGTTGTTGTAAAGCTGATCTATGGTGTATATTTCTATATTGTATATTTCTAGTGTTATGACAGGGCTGTTGTAAAGCTGATGTATGGTGTATATTTCTATATTGTATATTTCTAGTGTTATGACAGGGCTGTTGTAAAGCTGATCTATGGTGTATATTTCTATATTGTATATTTCTAGTGTTATGACAGGGCTGTTGTAAAGCTGATCTATGGTGTATATTTCTATATTGTATATTTCTAGTGTTATGACAGGGCTGTTGTAAAGCTGATCTATGGTGTATATTTCTATATTGTATATTTCTAGTGTTATGACAGGGCTGTTGTAAAGCTGATCTATGGTGTATATTTCTATATTGTATATTTCTAGTGTTATGACAGGGCTGTTGTAAAACAGATCTATGCTGTGTGCCATATTGTCGCTTTCGGGCAAAAACCTTATATATGTATATGCAGGTCATTGTAAAAAAAAAAAAAAAAAAAAAAAGGTTGATCTATGTTGAAAGGCAGGGCTGGGGACACAGCTGATAGTGTGGGGGAAGGGGGGAACACACACACGTCACATGACTAGATGACAAGCCAGCTGTTGTGGTAGTGGGAGGGGGGGGGGTGCTGGAGGCGGAGCAGAGTTCTGGAGAAAGTAGGACAGTGACTCTCACCTATTTTATCATTATTATTATTTCAAAGATGTTATTATAATATGCATTAGTCCACTGTTTTCTGCACACAGTGGGCCCATTTGCGGGTCACAGACCAATTTTTATGAGTCACGATTGTCCTCACACAAACATTAAATGCCATTGACAATGAATGGAGAATTTTCGTCATATGTGTCTGAGCAAATCGGATATTTTTGTCCTATACGCAAGGATTAAATTCCCATTGATAATGAATGGATGATGTATGATGATAAAAGCAACCCTCACTTCGCACGGGTGTGATTTTTTAAATGTGTGTGTATATATATATATATATATATATATATATATATATATATATTTATTTATAATAAAATGAAAAATAATGTAATACATTTTAAAACAATCAATCAAACAAACAAATCTAAGAAATTTCATGAATACGAATAAGAAGTATAGGCTAGTGAAAATAGCTGATCTACAAGCTCGCAACAGTGCGAAACGATATATGTGCACTTGTATATCTGCTATTTATTTTCACTAGTTTGGGTCCTGGGCAAACGTCTAATCTCTCTTTTGGGTCTCGCCCTGAAACGTCGGGACCCACTGGATTAAGCCGCCGATTGCCAACCAATGCCATATGGGCCTCTAGTGACGGTATTGCAAGTTGGCCCCCCAAAATAATCGGCAAAACATAAAAATAGTTGTATGATATTATTGACATTATTAAAAGTGATTCCAATCAATAAGAACTTGAGGTATACTAGTTTTAAATTAACATACTCTACCATACAGATTGCATAACTTATATTGTATTAACATACTCTACCATACAGATTGTATAAATTATATTTTACCAACATATACTCTACCATACAGATTGCATAAGTTATATTGTATTTGCACACAGATTGTACAATGTTACATTTTATTCATTAAAAAGATTACATGGTGCCGCTTTAAGCACAAAATGTACTTGATTAGTGTCCGTCATCGGGCCAGTCCCATCTGTCACAGTCCGTCCATAATGCAGATATGTCTGCGCTGATAGCCGGAGACATGTAGAGAAAGAGAGAGAGTGGACAATGGGAGTGGTTCTCATAGAGTCATGTAATAATGGATGGCTGTTGGGGCTGTCAGTGTGTCCGGCGTTGAGGAATGAGTCCCGGGGTCTCTTGGCCAGGGTATTAAGTGGCCGCGGCACCAGGATTTACGGCAGGTTTTTAGACACGCCGCCCCCTTGTCGTCCATCATCCTCTACGTCCCACTAATTCACTTATTACCCACTGAGAAAGAGGTGAACACCACAGAATATATATATAATGATATCATATAATATAATATAATACAGCCCACGTGGATATCGATACATTCTAAGGGAGCGATGATGTGTTTGCTGAACTACGCGGTGTCGAGTAGTGTAGTGGACAAAGTACTCGACCCTGAGTCAAAGTATAGATACTCTGGAATAAAAAAAAAAAATGTAATTGCCTTGACGATATCCAAAGGTCGAATGGCTAGACATGTTCTCCAATTAAATCAAAACAAAACTGAAATCATAATATTTTGCCCCCTCTCTGTAAAAAAACTGTTAAAAAAAGAAGAAAAAATAAACGCTGTGTGTCTATTTGGACACCTCCCGGAATTTTAATAGAGAAGTTTGTGATGAACGTTGTTCAAATTTGTGTCAAAAATTTGAGTCAAATCTAAAAAAAAAAATACAAAAATAAAACACTTACTGCACATATTCAAAAGTACAAAATATTATCAGTACAAACCTCATTTCCTTTTTACAATCGATGCATTTGAAATTGTACATTTTCCAAAACGCTTCAAAGATTTTCCCGAAATGTTAAACAAAGTTGAAAATAACATCTACAATAACATCTACAAGCTTGGAACATCATCTTCCCACGACCCCACTTGGGGCCCGGGGGTCCTGAACCAAAGAACCTCTGCAAATGGACTCTTCCATTGACACTAAGCATTGTACGGTGTGTACTAATAATGCGTGTTTCACAATTACAATTAACATTATTGGCTCATCACGCTATTGTCATTGCTACTAAGTATTGCTTTTATTGTTGCTGCTGTCATCAAATTTGGTTCTGTTGTTGCTATTGCTTTCTCTCTTCTCTCCCTCTTTCCCCTCCCGGTCGAGGCAGATGGCCGCCCGCCCCAGAGCCTGGGTCTGCCTGACATTTTTTTTCCGGTTAAGGGGGAGTTATTTTGCTGCCACTGTGTGCCGTCGCAAACTTTCTTGCTCAGGGTGGGCTTCCAAATCTTCAAAGTAACTTAGTAACAACATTTTCACATCTTGAGGTACTGAAGTGGAAGTAAAATTGGGCCTATTGGAAATTGGAAACACTCAAGTAAAGTAAAAAGAAAAAGCCTATAAAAAATAACCTAAGTAAACTTCAGTAAAGAGTAGAGTAAATGTACTTTACACCACTGTAACGTACAATGCATGCTGGGAGTAAATTATAACGTCCTATACAGACAGTCTGTGGTTGTACATTTTCTGCTCGGGGCCGTGCATGTGGGCAGATATTTCACTCCCCCGCCTCCCCCCCTGTCACATGCGTTTTCTGCTCAATAAACCGTCCCCAGTTAACTCAGACTAATTGTTATAAATCTGTTTCTTGTTGTAGTGAATTGGAAAAGAGATATACTACAGTGTGTGTGTGTGTGTATATCGTCCCCCTTCAGAAGAACTCCCCCACCACCCACCCGCCGCCCCCACTCTCTACCAAAACAGTTTTCCTTCTTTCTCAATAAGCGCTTGTCCATTCTTGAACGCTCGCCAGTGGAACAAGCCAGTGATCGAGACGTGTGTGTGTGTGTGTGTGTGTGTGTGTGTGTGTGTGTGTGTGTGTGTGTGTGTACTTGTACTACTATAGGCTACTTGTGAGGTATATATATACACAAGGTCTGTCAATACAAGTATGATATAATTTGACCTCACAATAAAACATTGTGAGGTAATTATGGTCCTCACAAGAGAAATGTATGTTCTTTCATGGTTGCTTACAATTAGGAAAATATTCTAGAGAATCTCTCTTGAACATTATATCCCTTTCATGAGCACCAGTGGTTTGAGGGATGCCACTATAACGCTACTGTAATTTATTTTTTCTGCATGATAGGAAAAGATTCAGTTTGGTCTTACGGTTAAGGTTATGGACTTTATAGGTTAGGTTTTAAGGGTTGGAGTTATATGCCTGATTTATATGTAGGTGTCAAGCACCGGAAACAGAATCTCTACAAACTCTACAACCGTGTAGATTCATTATTTTCAGCTTAAGAATGGCAAGAATTCATAATTCAAATTTGCTGTCCTAAAACGCTGATGTCCTCACAAGTCGTGTGTGTGTGTGTGTGTGTGTGTGTGTGTGTGTGTAATGGGGCGGGGGGGGTATTGATTTAGAGCTGAAACCATAAGTCCCAATATGTCTTGACGTGGGCCATTGTCCCTAACACACAAAGCAGATGTTGAAACCCCAACAGCCACCATGACTGACATCCCGGGGATTTTTTAAAATGCACAATAACATACGAATAAAATACTGTAGATATGGTCGAAACCTTTTATGTCCAAAACCATTATTGTTTTATTGTACGATCATTTAAATAGCCGATCTACAAGCTTACAACAATTCGTGGCCATCGCCGCTGACATATACCTTGTAATATTTGTTTTCTTCTGTAAATGAAGAAAACAAATACCAAAGTGTCATACCAAAGTGTCAAAAAAATAGCAAAATCCTATTTTTGATATTTTACATTATTTAGTTTTGTTTTTGTTTTTTGTGAGAATGATAGTGGTTGGTTGATTGAATACAGTTTACAGGAAAAAAGCACTGCAGGAAATCACAGTTCAATACAAAGACTGCTAAGAGGATTTAAAACCCCAGAAAGCCTATGGCTTGTTTCCATTGGGGTCCTTCATATTCAATGAATCAGAAGTTAAGTATGTCTGTGTTGTTTCATAAGTATTAAACCAGAGTAAAGTATTAACAAGAGCTTGTGACTTTAAATCATAACTACATTGGATCCATCGGAAAACAGGTAATTTTCTTTTACATTTTTCCCCCCCGAAAAGTAACTGTTTTGGACAGACAAGGATTCCATCTGAGGTTTTTGGCCTCCTCCTCCTTCCTCTTCCTCTTCCTCTTCCTCTTCCTCTTCTTCTTCTTCTTCTTCTTCTCCTTCTCCTCCTCCTCCTCCTCCTCCTTCTCCTCCTCCTCCTCCTCCTCCTCCTCCTGGTCAAACATTCCTGGTTCCACTCAGAGGACTTGGGCCAGGGGTGGAACCGTACGTACTAATTTACTGCACTTAAAAGTACAATTCTGAGGTACTTTTACCTTACTTGAGTATGCATATTTTCCATTACTATTACTATAGATACATTTACATCTCAGAGGCAAATATTGCATCTTTTTAAACTACCTTTTACATTTGATTATTTTATTTATTTTGGTACAGTATTGTGGTACAGTCCAGTTAAGTATTACCAAAGTAAAACATTACACTACCATGGACCCTACAGCGCTAGCGGGCCCAGCTCTGCCCCGGGTCCATGGACCCTGCAGTGGGCCCAGCTCTGCCCCGGGTCCATGGACCCTGCAGTGGGCCCAGCTCTGCCCCGGGTCCATGGACCCTGCAGTGGGCCCAGCTCTGCCCCGGGTCCATGGACCCTGCAGTGGGCCCAGCTCTGCCCCGGGTCCATGGACCCTGCAGTGGGCCCAGCTCTGCCCCGGGTCCATGGACCCTGCAGTGGGCCCAGCTCTGCCCCGGGTCCATGGACCCTGCAGCGCTAGCGGGCCCAGCTCTGCCCCGAGTCCATGGACCCTGCAGCGGGCCCAGCTCTGCCCCGAGTCCATGGACCCTGCAGAGGGCCCAGCTCTGCCGGGTCCAGTGAGCATAGCATGGCTGCTCACTGAGTCGGGCCAGGCTGTGTAACTCTATCCAGCTCAGGGCTCCAAAGCGCCTGCCGGTGCCAACAGACACCACTCCTATACAACGCTCTGCTATACGCTTCCTTTCATTTTCCTACTGCACCACGGGGAGTTGTATGGCGCTCCGCGGTACACTGCCCCATGACGCCACTCGTTTTGGCTAATTAGAGCGCTGTACACGGACAGGCAACTTCTTTAGTGTTAATTATTTATCTCACAGATTTTACAAATAGAAGCGAAAGGGGAGCCTGTCGGTTTTGGTTCCATTTGTACAGTCTCAGCGTGAAACATTTGACAGAGTATTGCTTTTGACCGATGCTATATTAGCATGGACTGTGTATCTTGTTAAGAGCGCTAATTAGAGCACAACGTGGTAACATTCGAAATATGAATTTAGCTCGAGCAGTTGAGACGAATAACAGTCGAAGTCCACACTAATTATCCATAATGTATAAATTATGGATAAGGGGTCAGGACAGCTAGGCCTTTTCGGGGAGGGGTCAGAATAAATGATGGACTTAGACTGTTATTCGTCCCAACTACTCGCTTGTACAAATGGAAACTAAAGGGACCCCGTCCCTGGATTTGTTTTATGAATCTTTATATTTGTATTAGAAATAAATGAAAAAAGTACAGAAAAATACACATCCCTCACATATTAGGAGGGCAGTATGAGTCACCAGAACCAAGGATGTGTGTTTTCGATTAATTTATCATGGTTAAAATGGAGTCTGAAGTTACAATGGGTTTGTAAAGGAAGGGGGCAGGGCATCTAAAATGAATATCAAATATCCAAATACTGAATCAAGACTCTTAAAAACTAAAGTAGAAGATAAATTGATCCCAAATGATGTTTGAAAGTGAAATATCCCTTTAACTGCAGTATTATGTTTTTTATATATGCTACATCAGGGCGGTGCCAGTGACACAATCACAATAGAATAGTAAGAATATAATTTAACCGTCACTGTCCCGCAGAAGGAATCATCCCAAAAGTTTTCCCTTTTGGGGGTTCACGCCTCGACATTCCTTCCGTAACGGGTTTGATTCCAAAACTCCAAGTGAAAACAGAGGCGTCAGAACATAATACACAGGAGAAAATGGTAGCCACACCGCATGTCATGGATGTCAGGGAGGAATTCTGTAACTAATGTGTTATTATTTTCCAGAAGACCTTTTTTGACAATTTTTGCTTTTGCCAAATACAACTCGTGTCAGCCTGTCAAACTGCTCCGGCATTTGAGGACATTATTTAAGTGTGTTTCTGTCCAGTTTTGGCAGCGACTGTTGGTGACTGTCTGGCTAATTCTTCATCGAGAGAGAGAGAGAGAGAGAGAGAGAGAGAGAGAGAGGGGGAAATCTGTGTGACAGGGTTGGTTGTGGTCCAGATGCCCCGTGGGCCTCTATTCACATGTGCACGCACGCACGCACGCACGCACGCACGCACGCACGCACGCACGCACGCACGCACACTCTCTTTCATGACTATCTCTGCCTATCGTACTTCTTTTTTTTCTCCCTCCCTCTCTTTCTCTCCCTCTTTCTTTCTTTCTTTCTTTCTTTCTTTCTCTCTATACTCACTCTGTACTCACCTCTCTGCCACCTTACTGACTCACTTGAAGGACTGTCCCATGTGTGAAATGGTTCAGTCAGTGAGAGCTCAGCCCTGCCCATTTATGCACCCTTTCCCTAAGTCAGCATCGATGCAGACTTTAGCCAAATTCCAATACCCAAAATATCAGCCACTCGCTCAATCACACTCGGTCACTCCAGAATGGTAGTATTATGGTGAAATTGTTGACCTGCTGAAATGATGTGACAATCACATAATGTCAGTGTCCGAATGTAAATTGTTGACCTGCTGAAATGATGTGACAATCACATAATGTCAGTGTCCGAATGTAAATTGTTGCAGTTTGTTTATTAACAGAGTTCAACAAGTCCACATATTTCGGCAGGTCACCAATTTCACCACAACACCGCCATGCTGGAGTGAGCGAGTGTGAGTGAGCCAGTGACCGAGATTTGGGGTATTGGAATTTGGCCTTTGGCTAAGGGAATTATCCACAGTTCATAGTGTGGGAATAAGGGGAATCCTCCAATTAATCATTAAGGTATTTAAGTGAGCAAATCATATTGCGGTTAGAACAACAAACAGTATATTCTCACTATTCTCACAGGGAGACTGAATGGAAAATATATTGTATATTTAGTCAAAAAGAAAGACATAAGAAATGAGAAAAGTAAATACAGAAAATGGAAATACAATTTAAATGGGCCTCTGCCTGGACTCTGGACCGGGCCTCTGCCCAGCATCCAAAGAACTCCATATATGGGCATAAAAGGGAGACAGACATAATATCTGGGTGGGGCATTCATTTCCAACTTGCATCGTTCCAAGTAGGCCAGTGCCCAACGGGCACCGCTGTAGAGGCTCCAACTCATAATATCTGGGTGGGGCATGCATTTCCAACTTGCATCGTTCCAAGTAGGCCCCACGGGCACCGCAGGGGCTGCAGTGGCCTGTGTCGAGACTATCGGACCAACGGTTGTCCATAACAGCCCCAAAAAGGCACACAGGGGGTGTACTCCGTATGCATTTACAACTTGCATAGCTCCAAGTAGGCCTTCCCCACGGGCACCGCTCTAGTAATAATAATAATAATAATAAACAGTGCACAACCATTAAAGCAATAACTGTAAATAAGGACAGTAAGAGCCATACATAAGTTAAATAAAGTGACATGAATGAAGGACTAATGTAAAGTGCTGTTCCATTCATGTTATACCATGTGAAACCCTTGCAGCCTCTCACCCTCAAGCACTTACCAGCTGACGCCACTTAAGTCAGTGCGGGTGCAGGGCTTGAGGGCTCAGGGCGGACATGGAATTGGGTGACGTGTCTCCTCACAGAGTGCGACAGGAAGATGAATGAATCACGCATGGGGGGGGGGGGGGAGGGTTTGGGGGTCAGATCAGGTGAGGCTGGCAAGCGCCCGGGTGGAGGGGGGACGGAGGGGGGGGGCATTAATCTGCTAGAGGAGTAAACAGGGTCTGTGGGTGTGTTGGAGGGTTTACGGGAGGCAAGCTAAACAAGGCCAGCCATCTCTCACACACTCACACACACACACACACACACACACACACACACACACACACACACACACACACACACACACACACACACACACACACACACACACACACACACACACACACACACACACACACACACACACACGTTTGTGATGCAGGGACAGGCAAACGCACAAGAATGCAAAGCACTCAGACTGACTCTCTCCCCACACACACACATTAGTGTGTGAATTACTTGCTGAAGCAATTTAGTTGTAAATCAACAAATCCAGTGACATGTTCAGTGCTATATTTACTTAAGATTGACCAAAACACAACTGGTTATGAACACTTAAAACAGCGATGCTTTCTCATTATGATGGGGTGGGGGGTGGGGTCCATTCTGCTGCTTTTAATATCCCCCCTTCCTTTTGTCAGGCTGACCGTGCCTGACATCAGTCAGGCGTGTCACAAAGCGACATGTTGTGAGCTTATAGATCTGCTATTTTCAAAATGCTGAAATATATATAGGGTAGTTAGATTGTGTTGTAATAATAATCAAAATCTAAAAAGTAACTAGCAACTACAGTTTAAAAAATATTGTAATCAAGTAAAAGTACAACATTTTCAGTAGAAGTAAAAGTAATGGAAATTGGAAACACTCCAGTAAAGTCAAAATCACACCAGACCCACAGGAATGAGCCCAGGGGGCCGGGCCGGTTCCGGTGAGCCGCCCCGCGTCCAAAATGGTCGAGAAATGACAGTTACCGTTTTTTGAGTACA
This sequence comes from Electrona antarctica, assembly GCF_951216825.1. Classification (NCBI taxonomy): domain Eukaryota; kingdom Metazoa; phylum Chordata; class Actinopteri; order Myctophiformes; family Myctophidae; genus Electrona; species Electrona antarctica. The sequence goes on along the minus strand of NC_136794.1, from coordinate 33,867,625 downwards.
GTACAGTACAGTACAGTACAGTACAGTACAGTACAGTACAGTACAGTACAGTACAGTACAGTACAGTCCCCAGAACATCCAGACTCCCAGGAATGCACCCAGGGGGCCAGGCCGGTTCCGGCGAGCCGCCCCACGTCCCTCTACTGTACTGTACTGGCACACCAAGATCATCATATATACAGTTAATATGTGTGTGTGTGTGTGTGTGTGTGTGTGTGTGTGTGTGTTAGGTTGCGCACAGTGAGACTTGGTGGTGAAAACCAACCATGCTATTTTCGTGCTCGGACAGACCCAGGCAGGCAGCAAGCCAGCCAGGGATGGACCCAGCCAGCCAAACACACATAGCTCCGTAAGGGAGTGGTTGCACCACTCCAAAATCCTGAAAAGTCTACTGAAGTACAATACTTTAAAGTACTAAGTAAATGTACTTAGTTACTTTACACCACTGCGAACATAGGATCTGGCAAACCTTTTCTTTTTTTAAACACAAAGATATAAACGGAAGTTGCAGATCAGCTGTTAGTCATAACGAATAAGCATACATACTGTAGGATTGCCGTTAAAGAAAACAACTGGCTGTTGTGAAATGTGAACAGTAAACTTTGAAACAGTTTTCCATTCAACTATGTGTCTTCTTAACAGACTGTAATTACAAACTCATTTTCCGTGGCATTGTGACATCACTGAGCACTTAATGGAATCATTAGGAGCAGTCAGTACGAGTATTGTCTTCCCTGGGTGGAGATCTGACCACAAAGAATCTGCTCTGTCCGTCATCTGCACATCACTGTTGTGCCAAGTCCACTTATTATAAGTGCCTTTTCTGTAAAATTGCTAGTAAATATTGGTAGTTGTGTGTTGCAGGGTTTTTCGGGCTTGTTTCTAAAGTGTAGTTGCTTATTTGGGCTTTCTAAAGTGTAGTTGCTTATTTGGGCTTGCTTCCTAAATGGCGTTTAAACCTGTGGTTCACATTTTCATGTCAAGGACGAACCAGCCAAATGCATATGTTTGTCTGTGTGCCAGGAACCTTCATACAAGATTAGTGTTGTTAAAATGTTTCAGCTTTTCCAAGATGTCTTAAAAAATAAAAAAGCAGAAATACAAGCTCGCAAGTCGCAACGCGTTGTGAGCTTGTTGATCGGCTATACTCAAACGGCCCATGTACTGAATACCTACACTACATGCCTATGGTCGCTTATTTTGCGGTGGTGGCTCAGGGGTAGAGTTTCCGGATGGTAACCGCAAGGTCGCCAGTTCGAACCCGGGCTCCCACAGAGTTAGCGTCGAAGTGTCCTTGAGCAAGACACTGAACCCCTAATTGCTCCTGATGTGCTGGTTGGTGCCTTGCATGGTTTCCGCTGCCATCGGTGTGTGAATGTGTGTGAATGGGTGAATGTAATGCACAATCTATGTAAAGGTGTGTGAATGGGTGAATGTATAATGCACAATCTATGTAAAGCGCCTTGGATAAAGGCGCTAAATAAATGCACCATTTACCATTTATCATTTTGGGCTTGTTTTCATAGACCTGGTTAATTTCTCTCGCAAACTCTGGCAACACTGCAAAACATACATGTCCTAAATCACAACAAGGATGATGTCTCAACCTCTTGCCATCTCTGGATATGTCCTTCCTAAGTTCCTACTGGTAGAAAGTAGTGTACTTGGGTACAATTTGAGGTCATTTGACTTTACTCGAGTATGTCCAATTGTAAGTACTTCAATACTTCTACCTAACTGCATCTGAGCCAGGGAGATATTGTACACCACTATTTTGAAAACCTTTAGTTTATTACTACAAAACCGATTAAGTCCTATAGCAGTGCATGGGCGTGGTTTTCTGGTTCCACTGAAAAATCGGCCATTCATTTTTCCCATAGAGATTTACACAAATGTTTATATCAATTATTTTAAAGGGACATTTCACCGCTGGAAGAAACTGCACCCGTGACCATATATGGCCAGAAATATTCCACCAAGGAAGAATACTTGTCATAAGCAGATGTGATGAATCATAACAGGAATAGCGTGTCTCACCCTCCATCTATCATCTCTGGAATGGATCTGTCTGTCCTTGCAGTCTGCCTGTCTGTCTGTCTCTCTCTTCATTGTGTCTCATTGGGACTGCCAGTAACGTCTTGGATACTGCTCTCACTCTCTCTCTCTCCATCTGCTATACTAGGATTAGCACCACGCACGCGCACGCACGCACGCACGCACGCACGCACGCACGCACGCACGCACGCACGCACGCACGCACGCACGCACGCACGCACGCACGCACGCACGCACGCACGCACGCACGCACGCACGCACGCACGCACGCACGCACGCACGCACGCACGCACGCACACACACACACACACACACACACACACACACACACACACACACACACACACACACACACACACACACACACACACACACACACACACACACACACACACACACACACACACACACACACACACACACACACACACACACACACACACACACACACACACACACACACACACACACACACACACACAGGTTGAGGACTGCGTGCATGCGGGGGTCCGGAAGCCCACCCTGACGATTTTGATATTTAGTCGACTAAGACTAAACTATTCCAGATGACTAAAATAGGACTAAAACTAAATCGTGTGTTATTCAAAAGACGAAATCACAATTAGCTGTTAAAATTAACCTGCATGGTCCTCTGGTCCAAGTCCTGTCGGCGTGTCTTCATCGTTGAGCTGACAGTCCCATGGGAGGACCGATGAGGTATTCCAACGGAAGAAGCGGCAGTATGCCAACTTAGCAGCTGAAGCAGAGGGGCGGGGCTGGAACCTGAAGGTGTGGCCAGTGGAGGTGGACTGCAGAGGCTTTGTAGCAGGGTTGCCAAGTCGGCTTATTTTGGGTCTTGAGTTGCATTTTTTTCCCTGATGGTTTTTCTTTTTTTTGATTTTACGCTCTCAAGAGTAAAATTATTGTTAAACATACATTTGCATTACTTAATTTACAAGAAGTCTACACAAATTATTATTTTGATCAATGTTTGCCTGTTATCTCTCCTATGATACCACATCAATACAGCATGGAATTGTTGACAAAATCTTATCCGACGATAACATATTAGTTTCATTATCTGTCTGAGAGGCTACATATAAATAATGGGCCATGAAAAAGGTTGAAAAACACTGGTATAATAAACGACCAAAACATTCAATAATATAGACATAGTATTTACAATGATAAATGCATCAAATCTATTTTTTTATTAGGACTATATAGCCATATTATTGGGCTTGTTTTGGCTTGTATTTCGAGTGGAGATTTGGCTTATTTCTCTCGCAAGAGTTGGCTTGTTTTTGGCCTTTTTTTGCGAGGTGGGTTGGCTTATTTCTCTCACAAGAGTTGGCAACACTGCTTTGTAGCCAGTCCCACCACAAGGCTCCTGAAGGAAGTAGTGATCATCAGATGTCAGGCCCAACGGAAGGCAATCAAAGAACTTTCCACTGCGGCAACACGGAGCAGTGACTGGCTGTGGACAAAACGTATAGGGATGCAACACGGGCTGCCAGATGACCACGTGGTGCCACCATGCGGCACACACCCAGGTCTGATCAGCCTGTGGAGGGTCAACCTCGGCATGAGGGTGAATTGTTTTGATTGATTGATTGATTGATTGAAATATTTATTAACAGTTTGCAGAATTACAGTACATTTCAAGCACAAACTCAATACAAAGGCTGTTAACTGTGAGTGGACGACACAATTAAGCATTACACTTGTTTACAAGAGGGTCCACCATGTTCAATTCATCAAAACATTTAGAGACGTACAAATAGACACTTCTATATAGACAAAGTACAGAACAGGAATTCATCATAATGGAGGTAAAAAGGGAAAAGAAACATATACAGTGAGGGAAAAAAGGGGTGGGGGGTGGGGGGGGATTCAGATTTTACGGGGGCCAGTTTCGAATTGCAGCCATCCGTAGGTGCCCTTTGAGAGCGGTTTTGAAGGAGTCAAGGGATTCGCATGTCTTAATGACTGTTGGTATTGTGACGAGTGGCCGTTGGTATTGTGATGAGTGGCCGTTGGTATTGTGATGAGTGGCCGAAACATCCAATGAGGTCGGGGCACACAACTGAAGATGTGTCGTACTGGTGGCACGAACGGGATCATTGCCAATTCCACCCCACCCAAGAGGACATTCAATTCCATCCATTCAATTGTTGTGCTGAACACTTAGGGATCTTTAACAACCAGTCGTATTAAGAATCCTGCCAAAAAAGACCATAACAAAGGTCCTTTACAAATACCTTCTAAAGCAACAGTTCTCACACTTATTATTATATTTTGGAATAGCCAATGCAAACATCTAAAATGACAGGGATGCTTTCCACGGTAATGAATACGTAAATATAGATACAAGGTTTCTGCCCAACAGCGACAATATTCTATTCATTATCTTTTTTGGCTGTTGTTTTGGGGAATTTATTTTGTGCGTCCTGCGTGGGGGAGTGTGTATGCATGGATGCACACACACACATCAGCGGTAAGCGTGCATGCAGGCGTGCGTGCGTGCGTTCATGTGTGCATGTGCACACACTCAAACTAAAATATTCGAAAGAATACGTGTGTATGTGTAAGAGAGAGAGAGAGAGAGAGAGAGAGAGTGTGTGTGTCTTGTGCATGTCACACAGCTTTCATAATAGCACCCAATTGGCTGGTGGATCGTTGATTGTCTCTCATTGGCTGCATCTGTTACGGTCTGGCCTGGAGTCAAACTTTTGCATCCAGGCACGCACTCACGCACAAACATAATGTGTGTTTAGAGTCATCACATAATCAAACACATGCAAATGGGCAAAGTGTTGTTACAGACATATGTTTACTGGCTGTGCACATGCACTTTGGCTACTAGCCATGCAAAATTGCGCGTGCGTGCGTGCGTGCACACACACACACACACACACACACACACACACGCTACACAGACAAAATGTCACACGCACGCACACACACAGTGCCTGCTCCCTGCCAGAGTCAGTAAATTAGGTGTTCCTCCTTCATTAATCACAGTTCTCGGCAGACCTGCCTGTGACAGACACACACACACTGTATAGCGACTGACACTAACCAGCGTCACACGTGTACCAATTACATGACATTAACATGATTATTTTAACACACTCGGTACATTTCACCCTGGGAGAACACGTCCGTCCGTCTCTCACACACACACACACACACACACACACACACACACACACACACACACACACACACACACACACACACACACACACACACACACACACACACACACACACACACACACACACACACACACACACACACACACACACACACACACACACACACACACACACACACACACACACACACACACACACACACACACACACACACGACCGGGGTGGGCGGTCGCTCCATCTGTGTGTGCCTGTGTGGGAGGCTTTGTGAGAAATATGTACAGTAGGACATGACATTAAGATTAATAGAGCAGTTTGTTCTCTAGAATTTTTCACGTCAAGGAAACATAATTGCTGCACTTTTTGGGGAGTGACTACGTATGCCGGTCCAAAGCGGTTCGTTCAGAGGCAAAAGGCTGTTTATTTGAAGTCCATGTGAGTCCACAAACACACATCTATCACAAAGGCAGTGGAGTGAAGTACATTCACTTACTTTTTCTTTTTAAATCTTGAGACCCAAAAGAGAAATTAGACGTTTGCCTGGGACCCAAGCTAGTGAAAATAGCAGATCTACAAGCTTGTAATTCTACTATTTTCACTACTTTTTTTTCTTCCTGGTTTTATGTATGATTATTTTCAATTGATGAAAAGTTGTGAATTTCTTGTTTAAACATTTCAAAATATTTCGAAATAAGATATATATTTGTGGCCCAGGCGGTGGCGTAACCGTCTGGGCACCCGACTGGTAATCCAGTCGCAGTGTGCCGCGGGTTCGACTCCCGAGCCCGACACGGCCTTTACTGCATGTCTTCCCCCATCTCTCTCCCGTTTCCTGTCAGCCTACTGTCTGTCCCTTCAAAAGAAAACAATAAAAGGCGTAAGCCGCAAAAAAAATATCTTTAAAAAAAAGAAAAAAATATATATATTTGTTTAAATATAGGAGGAAAAAAGGGGAATATTTAGCCTATATACTCGCAACCCACATAAATCGGTCCACGACCCACAAATGGGTCCCGACCCACTGATTGGGAACCACTGCTCTAACTGCTACACTAGGGCAGCCTTTTACACGGGAAAAATGTGCCTGTATAAGTATTTCTATACATGGTGGTATTGCTATACGTTTACTTATATATATAAGTAATGCATTGCAGTAGTTCTTCCCCCGCTGATCACCTATGTATTTAGAGGTATGGTCTTCCTGTGGAATTATAAACTGTGTCTTTAGAGGTAAGGTCTTCGTGCGGAATTATAAACTGTGCTAATGAGGAATAAAATGTCTGTCATGAGTCTGGAGTTCTGTTCGTAAACCTCTGGCCAGTGTGCTGAAAACCAGCGGAGGAGGAACTACTCTGACTTTCTACTTAATAAACGTGGGAGTCCTTGACATGAAAAAGGGTTGACAACCAGCACATAGAACAATGGACATACTCAAGTAAAAGAAGTGAAAGTAGTACTTCAGTAAAATGTTCATTGTTTATGCGTGCAGGTCTAAAGCGGCTCCGAAGCGGACGCTGTTTATTTGAAGTCCACGAAGCAGAACCTTTCACTAATGTCTTCAGAGTTTAAGCTCTCTGTGTGGAATTATAAAGTGTCCTAATGTGGAATAAATGTCTGTCATCATGAGTCTGGAGGTCCGCTATAGGAAACCTCTGGCCAGCGTGCAGTGGTGGAAAGTAACTATACAGTAGGTACATGTAGCCATTTACTGTACTTTTGTACAATTTCTATCAGTGTTGATTTCGTCGACAAAAACAATGACGAAATATATTCCTCGACAGCCTTTTTTTCACTGAAGAAAACCAAAAACTGAGCTATGACAACTTAAGACTAAATAAATAAAAACAAATAAAAACTATAGACTAAAATGGAAGGGACTAGTGGAGAAGAGATTCGGTAGAACTAAAAGACAAGTCACTTTATGTTTGGTTGCACTTTGTGCGCTCTGAAAACAGCAGATCTACAAGCTCACAATGCATCTCACTGTGACGTGCTGTGAAGGAAGTTAGGAAGAAAGTGGCCTGGCTAATTTCTTTCCAATATGGCTGTCTGTGCATAGAGCCTATTGGGACTCGGGAGTAGACTATTAGGGTTATTTGTGGTATTATTCATCAAGGAAGCAAACACACACTCCATTTACCGTAAGTGTACAAACATTATGACTCAGGTATATGCGGCCTGGCTGACGGCCATTCCCCCGTGGAACGCTAAGAGAGTGTGTGTGTGTGTGTGTGTGTGTGTGTGTGTGTGTGTGTGTGTGTGTGTCCGTCTTCCAGAGCAGATGGTTGACACGGCCGCTCCTGTCTGAAACAGTGTGTGTAATGAACCTGTGTCATTACGCCGCTTCAACCATGACACGCAATGCTTCATGGGAAAGAGATGAGCGCACCCCAGACCTTCAAACCACAGTTCCCACCACAAGTTCACAGTTCCCACCACATCACAGATGCAAGAACATACTCAGTTAGTTAGTTTGTTTACTCAAGTTACTTAGTAACCAAGTGCATTTTAAGCACTAGACCGGTGCCCGGCTATAGAGCACAGAGTCGGTAACGATGGAAGTTGGAGATCCATGCCCCTCACGGCTATGAGATACCCGTTGTACCTGTGTCAAGAGTACCCGTTCCACCCATCTGTCTGTGTCCCTTTTGTGCCCATATATGGAGATTTCTGTATACCTCTCTGTGTCCCATTTATTCCTACAGTATGGAGTTCTGTGTCAGGCATGCCCAAATATGGAGTGATGTGATGTCAGAACAGACCAGCTCCATATATGGAGCATGGGCAGGGGCCCTGTCCAGGGGCCCTGTCCAGGGGCCCAGGCAGAGGCCTTTTATGGCGGTTCTGGACAACCGTGGGTCTGACCGACACCGGGCACTGCACTCCCTGTAGGGGTGTGGAACGGTGTGTCGAATTTGAAGTGGGTGGGGCGAACGGTTCTAGAGTTCGTGCATTTACGTACAGAGACATGGTGCATTTAGATAGATGACGCACTGATGACACCCAGAGCTTAATTAATGGGCTACAGTCAGTTTTCACCACATCACAGATGCAAGAATATACTAAGTTAGTTAGTTAGTTAGTTAGTTAGTTAGTTTACTCGAGTTACTTAACTAAGTGCATTTTAAGCATGAACCACTGATGACACACAGAGCTTCATTGGGCTCTAGTCAGGTTTCACCACATCCAACACATTACTGTAAGTAAGGCCCCATTTACACTGGCAGCCAAATCTGGCCTCAATCATCATCCGGTTTGAGAAATGAATCAGATTTGACTGGATGTGACTGGCTGCAGTCTAAAGGGGCCTAAGTCATCACTGTCCATTTGTTTGTTTGTCGTTTGTTCAGAGCGTAATCTGTGGCTCTTCCTGTCTCTCAATATATAACCATAGTGTCCCTGTTCTGGGCATGACCCATTGTTATGCTCTATAGGGGATACATGGTAAAATAAGAGTCCACACAAAAGTCAAACGTTTTAAATGTATGTATTATTAAATACAATTAAATAAAGAATGATAATGAAATAATCAGGTGTGAGATGTGAGGATATCAGTTATCAGTAATGTCTAAGTGGGTGTGTGTGTGTTGTATAAAATGGTGTAAAACGTAACTTAAACAAAATGTTAGGGCCCCAAGCCAGGCCACGTGGCAACCCTGAGCATATGTTGCTTCTGGGGATAGTGTAGAAGCATAGGGATATTTTGTGCTAATTCGTCTAAAAGCGCCACGTTTTGCACAGATGTAGCCAAGGGCATGCTCGAATGATTTAGCTCGGGTCGCCACAGTATCCATATGGCCACCATGAAGAACCTATATAAAAGCAAATATTTCAAAATCTTATTATGCTTTAACCCTTAGACAGATTACTACTGGAAAACACGTGGAGTTATGCATTAGTTCTGTCTGACTTGTACGTGATTTTCCGTAGTTCTCTTTTTTTATTAATACCAATTGATTAATTCGGTCCGCACCTCTGTATAGAGTATTGAGCATAAATATCAACTACATTTCCCAGAAAACCCGTGTCACGTGACACACGTGTACGCTTTGCCATTGGAAGCTGATCCCACACCCCAGTAAACAGTGGGGGCGGAGGGAGTTTTCATAGTTTTCAGTGTTCAGCCCGTTTGACGTCTCGCCCGAGCGATTTTCTATCAGAAAAAGTTGAAAGCAGTAATATTTATTTGAGCGAGTTTTGTGGTAGTAGTATTGATCCATACGCGTCCCAGTCGCCTTCTCCAGTCCCCACCAGCCCGGTCGCTGGGACCGGTGGCTGGGCTTAGAACCGGAGCGGGGACCGGCCACTACCACTCATTGTCTCCTCATCGTCGTCCGATGAGCTATACCGGGAAACCATTGAAAGAAGACGATCAACCCGGAATGTTTTGAGGTAATCTTATTGTAGAAAATGCCCTTCTATAGTGATCAGAAATCATGGACAAAAGAAATCTACAAGCTCACAACGCGTCGCACATAACCACGCGTTGCTTCAGTAAACGATGCATGTTTGTTCTCCGTATTTGTAGACAGTAAATAAAAGGAGCGAACATTACTCTTCAGATCAGATCGCCTATATGGCACGCTACAATATAAAATAATTGTACTGCCATGCGTGCATGGCTGCATGCCTGCTACGATACATTTGTAGGCTACTGCACCGACCGACACTAACCCCCCCTCCAGCCATTAGCCAGCACCTTTTACTGTCTACAAAGACGGAGAACAAACAAGCTCAAACAGGTCACATGCGCGACGCGTTGTGAGCTTGTAGATTTCTTTTGTCCATGAGTTATATGAGCTTGCATGATAATCGCATTCATTGTATTGTATACAATCATGATTTTACATTGTTTAGTGTGTCACCGTGTGATGATGATAATGACGATGATGTCAGATAGCCTACGTCCCCCCCCCCCCCCCCCCCCCCCGGCCAATAGCCAGTACCATTTCTGCAGTGTTTGCTAGCAACTAGCCAACAGCCAGTGGAATGTGGCGACGCGATGGTGCTGGATATTATACACGCGAGCACTCATTGGTGTCATTCTAACGTCGCCTATTATTTATTTTATCGTGATACTAGCAACCAGCTCTACAAGCTCAAACAGGTCACATGAGCATGAGCTTGTAGATTTCTTTTGTCCATGAGTTATATGAGCTTGCATGATAATCGCATTCATTGTATTGTATACAATCACACCCGTGTGAACTGAGTGGTGTAAGGTCTGTATGACGTAATGAAATCATGTCTGACGTAATGAAATCACACCCGGGTGAACATAGCAACCATGCTCATTTTTTCTGCACAAACAAAGCCAGTTGTAGGAATCACTCCCGGGTGAACAGGGTGAACATAGCAACCATGCTCATTTTTTCTGCACAAAAAAGCCAGTTGTAGGAGTGGTTTACACCACTCAACAATCATGATTTTACATTGTTTAGTGTGTCCCCGTGTGATGATGATGATGATGACGATGATGTCAGATAGCCTACGTCCCCCCCCCGGCCAATAGCCAGTACCATTTCTGCAGTGTTTGCTAGCAACTAGCCAACAGCCAGTGGAATGTGGCGACGCGATGGTGCTGGATATTATACCTGCGAGCACTCATTGGTGTCATTCTAACGTCGCCTATTATTTTATCGTGATACTAGCAGCCAGCTACAAACACCATGTAATAGTAGCGTGCACTGACAACAGCTAAATGTTTATTTTTTATATATTTAGAACTGACATCAGATGAGGAGGAGGATGATGATGATGATGAAGACGAAGAGTCAAGACTGCGATGGAGTTCTCCGACACTGAACCGGTTTCATTCATTTCAGGGGGGCAGTTTTTTTTTAATTATTATTATTATTTAGCCTACACACACACACACCGTCAAGAACTGGAATGCAGTGGTTTGGGGACACTGGGGAGTTTGGGGACAACTGTTTTGTATGTAGGCTTATTTATTTTCTGTAATATTTATTATAATTTTATTATGTTAGTAGTAAAATACGCTTTTACAATGAGTTAGACCTGTCATGGCTATTTTGTTCACTATTGTGAGGTTTATTGTATATGACTAAGCGAGTTTCAACTGTGATTTACTCTGTAACGGTAGATGGTAATAACTCAATTTCTTTTTTATAATACAGTATACATTCAAGTCTATATTTTGATACATTTCATGGGCACCAAGTCATATCAAAACAATGTCCTTGGATGTGTTTTTTATCAAAACTGTGTTTCTTCATAATAGGTTTTTGAGATACATGCATGAATAGACAAGGTACTGGTAAGACTATGTAAACATGATATATATCAAAATGTGCGTTAGAATGTCTAATTTTACCCCAAAAAAGAATTGAGTTTATATGATGTTCCAATTCAGAGATATGGGGACTTTTAGCTGGATAGGTCAGATTGATCATGACTGACCATGCTATTTATAGATGGCAAAATATCTACAGTGGTACATGTGAGAAACTTTTTATTTTATTTTAATTGAACTAGACAACTCACCCGTTAAAATGAGATATTGCATGGCTATGTACGCCCAGCAGAAAACAAGTTATTTAGAAAATAAAACTTCAACCGGGCATAACTTTTTTTGTTGTCCTAGAAACACTACCCAGTGTAAATGCAGGCTCTTTTAAATGGCTTCCAACACAAAAACTAAACATTTTATCAACTCAGTTCATTTTTTACCTGGAAGCAGACAAGTCAAGCTCTCTCTGAAGGTCTTTCGTTGTCACACATTCAAAACAGAGAATTTTCAATAAATCATTCAAAAACGGGATTATGCCATAGAGAAGTCTACCTACTATATAGAAATCCTTGAAACGCTCAAAGAGTTAAGCATTCGTTTTGCACAAGAAACACTTGGGGGGGGGGGGGGGGGTAAAAACGGCCATAGCCGTCATCACAAATGTGACAAGGTCAGCACATTTGGGCACATTTGGGCAAGTGGCTATGACCGAATTCAGCCCAAGGATAGTTTTTTCTGCAAAACTAATGCTTGGAATGGATCAGAATCATGAAAAACCCCTAGTTTGACACGTCACATGCTACTTAAAGCATAATGACAATATTTGTGATTCCGATCCCACAACTTGCGTATTGGTCGATAGCGATTCGATACCAGAGTGCTTAAAACAACGTACAACTACAATCTATTATACATTTGAGAAGGTGTCCCCAAGTAGGAAAATAAAGTCACCAGCTACTACGTCACTGACACGCTGCAACACGCTGCAACACACACTGCAAAAAACACACTAACACGACACAGCCTTACCCTCCGCGTCGATCCACGGCTATCTCCTCATGTCGCGCCGCACGGCCACACTCAACAATACCCGCGTAAAAACTGTCATTGCACTGTCACTAGAGCCGCCTCCCGTCCACACTCACAAACAACATCAATATCAATAATAAACACAAACACGCCACAAGCACCGACACCCCCCCACTCACACACGGCCCACTGTTGCCAGGTCTATGCAAACAAGCCCAGAAAACAACACGCTCCTCACACACACTACAACACGCTTAAAACTCGCGGACCTGGCAACACTGCATCCTTTTCTCCCATTGCCTACTCTTACTAATTTGTTGCCACGTCTATGAAAACAAGCACACAACAATGCCATTCAACACGCTACTTACACACACTACCACTCGCTTACAATACGCGGAACTGGCAAAGGACCTGGCAACACTACATCCCCTCTCCCATTTGCTCACAGCCAACCACGTGACCCCCGACAGCTTTGGTTACGGATTTCACATCCGGTTGGACCGCCACAAGTTACACACACACACACACCGCGAGCGCACACACACACCCTCACACACACTGATTCCAACTTGGCTGGAGATCGGCGCGATTACATACACAGTTTAATTCATGAAAAGACGACAATTGCGCGCGGGACGGACTCTCGCATTGCATTGAATTGCGTATCGCTGTCCCCCTCGACCACGACACCCTTCTTCACAGCACTTTCACTACTCACTTGGACACGACCACTACGCCTCTTTCCACCATTACAGGTAAGTTAACTACAATTTAAGGGTGCGTGCGCGTGTGTGTGTACTGTGTGTGCTTGCTACGTGTGTCACTACTGAAACACAGCTGCTAATGCTATTATTAATAGCATAACAACTACATAAACAGCTGCTAATGCTATTATTAATAGCATCATAACCATAGATATAGATATATATCAACTCTACATAGCTCACCCGCGCTGTTAAACAATGGAGAGCGACGTCGTTACGTGGCGCCCATCTTACCTCTTACCATTGTGTCTATGATGTACTCTTAAATGACCATAACTTGCTCAATTTACAACCGAATTTCAAACGGTTTGGTTTGTTATAAACCTCAGAGACGTCCGCATACTTATATGCTTTTATACGACCTTAAAAAAAAAAAAACAGAGCGACGTCGTTACGTGGCGGCCATCTTACCTCGGCCCACATAACATTGTGTCTATGATGTACTCTTAAATGACCATAACTTGCTCAATTTACAACCGAATTTCAAACGGTTTGGTTTGTTATAAACCTCAGAGACGTCCGCATACTTATATGCTTTTATACGACGTTAAAAACAAACAAAAAAAAGCAGATAAGCTTCCTGAATCAGAGCCACGTTATGATTCTGTTGATGCATCAACACCATCAACAGCTGATAATGCCATGTCTCATGTACAACAGCTACTGCCACACAATTCTCCATTTATGTTGGCAATGCTGAAAATAACGCCTGCTAACAATACAGGCTGCTAACAATTGGGCTGTTGCCAATTATGCTCTTACAAATAGCATGACAATAACAATATTAATAATAACACTAGCATCATTACAAGCATAATAACACGCCGCCATGTCTCATGTACAACAGCTATTGCCACCCAATTCTGTCTTCATGTTGTCAATGCTGAAAATGAGGGCTGCTAACAATTCCGCTGTTGCCAAAAATGCCATTATTTGCCTCATACCATAACTATACTTTCAAAATTTGTCGTCAATGCATAAAACACTTCTTTCAACCACTTCAGCTACATACAAAGCCATGCCGAAGAAACGCACATCATCCCTTGGATACCGAACGGCAAACGCCACCCAAATACGCTTGCGCACAGCTGCCAGACAACACCACGCACCATCCGCACAAGGTACAGCACCATCCGCACAAGGTACATGTGCTCTAACAACCTTCCACAAACACTTGCACTGCACAATACATGTGTGCGTCTGTGCACACTGTGCACACACGTACTCCTTCACTGTGTGTGGACCACCATTTACTAACATCGTACCACACGTAACCAGTTTCCCACACGTGACCAGTTTACACTAACTCATGCATGCTGTCCAATCACACTCCACAGAACAACGCAATGAGGATCCAAACTTCCACCACAACCCTGCTCGCGACACTCTACGTGGCCACACACACACCCGCTCATTGGAAGACACCCAGCCCACAGGTACCCAGTACACTGACACCTTTCTATTTACTGTGTGGCGGCAGGGACCCATCACACAGCACCATGTCATAGCAGCACAACTTGATGATGATTGTCTCACTTCACAGCAGAACGCCTTGATGACGCGACTACACCACGACTGCTCCACACCCCTACTTTGCACCTGCATGACACCAGAGGTAATGCATTCACATATGTTGCACTCAAATTTACCCCTACTGCATTGTGTCCACTACACTCACATACTGTGCAAAACATCCATCGCCAACAGCTACACGCAAATGCATGCATCAAGCAGCTGAACTACTACATGGACCCTCCCACGCCACTCACACGCCAACAGCCCCAACACAACGCTTGGTTCCAGCAGCTGCAGCACAACATGTACCAGGTAAACTTGCTCAAAACTACACTTTGCACAGCACATTGCACAATGCAATACACTGCTGTTTCTTTCTCCACAGATACTGCAGTATCTTCATCACATAACCTACATTAATTGTGTACACTACACTCACACCCTGTGCTCTACTTAACTCATACTATCTCTCTACACATCACTTCACAGCTCAACACCAGGGCAGCACTCCTCCACAAATGGCCAACACACCTTCATTGGACGTGGCTGAGGCCAGAGGTACTGACTTCTGTTATTCACATAACCTTACTGCTTGGTACCGAGCATCCTGACACACTGTATAGAGACATCTATCTACATATCTCTGCATAACATGTCGATAACATTTTGTACCTCTGTGTCTACACACACTACTGACATCCATACCCAGTTCAGCGCAGGCGGGAGCAAACACGTGACAGAAAGAGACGGACCAGAGGTAAGGCCTCAGATATGTTGCCCTCTGCCGCAATGCATTACGCATATGTGTGTATGTTATACCTACATGTACTGAATATATAGTCACATACACTCCCATCTTAATTTCTCAGCTCAGCATAACCTGGACAAACAGCAGCACATGATGGCTACAACACAGCCAATGGCCACAGCAGAAACCACAGGTAACCAACGCACTACACTCACATCTACACTTTCACCTCAATAACTCTTAATACAACTATCACATTGTCCCACTACACATACACACAGTTCAATTTAATGCCTCCACACATTTCCATTGCCTGCCTCAACAAAAACATCACATTCACATACTGACCACAATCTACTTATTGCATGACTCTCATGAAATTAACTTCACACCATACTTTCCATTTACCTTCACAGGCAGTTCCCATCAGCCAGCAAGACGACAATCACAAGTTGCTGCCAAAATTGCAACTTGCACTGCGCAGATTCTCAGCGGCCAACTAACTATCAACCAACTCTCCGACACACCACAGAGTATTGGCCAGCTCAACTGTGTGTGTGACCACTGTCACGCATTCACATTCAAAAACGAGACCTCCAGTATCTGCTGCTTGAATGGAAAGGTTTGCCTACCAGCCTTCCCTAGGCCCCCACAGGCCATCAATGATCTGTGGTTTGACGATACCCCTCAGGCAAAACTGTTTCGGAAACACAGCCGTGTCATCAACAACGCTGTCTGCCTCTCCAGTATTGCGGTCAAAGAGAAAACATTCACACGCTTCACTCCCACTGTCATTTTCCAAGGAAAGGTAATCCAGCGCATCGGGCCACTCCAACCAGAACCTGGTGCTGTTGCTGTGTTTGCCCAACTTTATGTCCTCGACCCAAGTCTGGAAAACACCACCAGATTTGCAAACATGACACTCCCCGCCAGAACATCCACTGCTGACAAGGACACAATGGCGCAGCTGCTGCACACTGTGCAGCAAGTTATTCACCTGCACAATATATTTGTCCAAGATTTCAAGCAAATCCTTGAAACCCCAGAAGAACAACTACAGCGAGGCACTATTGTCATTAGTGCTGCAGCCAGGCCACAGGGAGGACATTCCGGTGTTTACAATGCCCCCTCCAATCTCCAAGAACTTTGCATTGTCACCAACGAACAGGCACATGATCTGGTCATCCACTTACGTGGTGGAGGTCTGAAAATCATATCTGACCGCCATCCCAAAGCCATGCCCCTCCACTTCACCCTCCTCTTCATTGAAGGGACATCTGGCTGGCACTGTGCTCTCAAGCATGTGGGTGATGAAAAAAGGCTCACAGCCCGTGAGTTCTTTGCCTATCACATGAACAGTCGTCACACTGCGAGCGACTACCTTTTCCAGGCAGGCAGACTGTTCCAAGAATGGATCCTCAATGCCTGGATAACATGCGAGAACCAGAGGCTGACTTGGCAGCGCCATAACCAGAAGACATTACGGGCTGACAGCTTCAAACAACTACAACAGGTTGTGGCTGTGCGTAGACGGGAACGGAGTGCTCCATCTCACTCTGTCCACCACAATGAGCAGGAACATGCTGTGGGTAGAGTCATCCTTGCTAGCTCTTTCCATGGCAGTCCACGCTGGTACCACAGCAAGTTCCAGGACGCTATGGCCATAGTCCGCCACATGCGAAAGCCAGACCTTTTCATCACGGTCACCTGCAATCCTCACTGGCCAGAGATCGTAGCTGCCCTCACCCCTGGCCAGACACCCCAAGACCGACCTGACCTGGTGGCCCGGGTATTCAAACTAAAGAAAGATCAGATCATGGATGACCTCATCAAAAGACACATCTTTGGCCTAGCCATTGCCCACCTCTGGGTCATAGAATTTCAAAAACGCGGCTTGCCTCACTCGCACATCCTCCTCATTCTAGCAGAGCAGGACAAACCCAAGACACCAGCCCAAGTGGACCAAATTGTCTGTGCAGAACTTCCCCCTGACCCGCATGAAAATGGGATCTCTGCCCAAGAAAAAGCAAGGCGCCAGCCACTGTGGGACATTGTACTTGCTAACATGATCCACGGTCCCTGTGGACAAGAGCATCCCAACAATCCCTGCATGGAGAAGAAAGCCGGCTCCAACTGCAAAGCCTGCAAGAAGAACTTCCCCAAACCCTTCCAGCCCAGAACAACAGTTGGTGACGAAACAAGTTATCCTATCTACCGCCGTCGCTCTCCAGATAATGGTGGCCGAACTGCACAAAAAAATGGGAACCACATCAACAACAGTTGGGTAGTGCCCTACAACCCCTACCTCAGCCTCCGATACAACTGCCACATCAACGTAGAAGTATGCATCTCTGCACTTGCGGCCAAATATCTCTACAAATATGTGACCAAGGGGCCGGACCGTGCAATGGTTTGTGTTGAAGTTGAGGGCGCCCAGGCTGCCCGTGATGAGATTAGGGACTATGAAGACATGCGTTCTGTTGGCTCAAGTGAGGCCTGCTGGAAACTCTTCGCATTCCCCATATCCGCCAACAAGCCTCCTGTTCAAGTCCTCCGCTTGCATCTGGAACACGAGCAATACGTCGTTTTCGCCGAGGGTGATGAGGAGAATGTGGTGGAGCAGGGCAGACAGACAGAGTTGACTGCTTTCTTCAAACTGAATGCTCAACAGAAGACAGCCAAAGGTCCAGATTACAACCCTATGACCATGCAGCGCTATGTTGACATGCCTCACAAATACACCTACACAAACAACAAGTGGCAACTCAGAAAAAACAACGCTTTCTCCGTTGGCCGTGTCCACACCATCAGCCCCCTAGCTGGAGATGTGTTCTACCTGAGACTGCTCCTCCACAATGACCACTCCAAAGGGAAAACAAGTTTTGAGGACCTCTACTCAGTCAATGGCAGCCGCCTTGACACCTACCAGGCAGTGTGCAGGGAGCTTGGCCTGTTGGATGATGACCAAGAGTGGTCCACTGTCCTTACTGAGGCTGCTGCCACTCACCTCTGCCCCCAGATTCGTGCCCTATTCGTCATCATCCTCATCTTCTGCCAACCAGCGAACCCTGCAAGCCTGTTTAACGACTTCTGGCCAGACTGGACAGATGACTTCAAGCGGAGAGCACAGCAGAGTGCAACGACCTTCACTGACCAGCAACTCAAAACCATGGTGAGACTGGATCTGCAAGTCCGCCTCCAGTCACATGAACATGACCTCCAAGACTTCCTCCTGGAAAAAATGACAGATGAGGAAAAGGCCACTGTCCATGGGCTGGTCAACATCGAAGAGCCTCTTATCCGTGAGGAGCTGGACTATGATGTGGCCCAGCTGAAAGCCAATGTACAGGCAACAATTCCACAATTCACTGCTGCACAACAACAGATTTACGACACTGTCATGACGGCAGTCCAGCAACAGGCCAACTTACAACTCTTCATATCAGCACGTGGCGGTTGTGGTAAGACCTTCCTACTCAATGCACTACTGGACGCTGTGCGCAGTCTGGAACCTGGTGGCTGTATTGCCCTTGCCATGGCAACTACTGGCATTGCTGCACAACTCCTACACCTAGGCAGAACATTCCATTCGCGGATGAAAGCACCTCTCCACCCAACAGAACACACACCCTTCCACATCACAGCTCAAAGCAGCCTAGCCAAGCTGGTGCGACGGGCACGCCTCCTGCTCATTGATGAGGCAACCATGCTGCACCGCTTCTTGCTAGAGGGACTTGACTACACTCTGAAAGACCTGATGAACAAGCCAGACTGTCCATTTGGTGGGAAAATCATCATCTTGGCCGGCGACTTCCGCCAGTGTCTTCCAGTGGTTCAAGGGGCTAATCCTGCCCAAATTGTCAACAGCTGCCTCAATAACTCAGGCCTCTGGCAACACTTCCAAGTCTCCAGCCTCACAGAGAACATGCGAGTCAGGGCCAGTGAAAACCAAGACCTGAAGGCCTTTGACCAATGGACACTCCGCATTGGTGATGGTACAGCCAACGATGCAAACGACTTCATCTTCATCCCAGATGACAGGTATTTCCACATTCAAAGCAACACAGACAATGACCACACAGCGGAGGAGTGCTCCATGAAGATGTTTTGCCAAACTATATTTCCAGATATGTCCAACAACTTCACTACTACCGGCTGGCTGGATGGCCGATCAGTACTTGCCCCTACCAACAAGGACGTGGACGCCATCAACGACCTAATGGAGACCTGGATACCAGGTCTGTCAACCAACCTGAGCAGTGCTGACACCCTGGAGAACTACCAAGACAGAATGCGGTTTAACGTGGAATACCTCAACACCCTCTGCCCCAATGGATTTCCCAGGCACCTCATCACCCTCAAGCCAGGAATGCCCTTGATGCTACTGCGCAACATCAGCCCCAAAGACGGACTCTGCAATGGCACCAAACTGTTTTTCCTGAGAACCCTCAACAACAAACTGCTGCTGTGCAAACTTGCAGCCACACAAAAGGAAGTCCTGATCCCTCGAATCAAGTTCATTCCTGATCCTAGACATTCCTACTTTGAGTGGGCCAGACGACAGTTTCCAGTCCGCACCGCTTTTGCCACCACCATCAATAAATCCCAAGGCCAGACACTTACAAGAGTGGGGGTCTGGCTTTCGTCCCCTGTCTTCAGTCACGGACAGCTTTATGTTGCCAGCTCAAGGACAGGTAACCCAGAAGCTCTCACCTATGCCATAAAGCAGAAAGAAGGACAGCCGGAACATCATACTGCCAATGTGGTTTTTCGAGACTTGCTTCGCGCTGTTCTTCCTGGCCCTACAATCCCCATTGAGGTAAGGCTGTTGCATTGCTACATGTCATTTCTACATATGTCATTTCTGAATAATACATAACTGCTGCTAACACTGATTAACACTTTCCAGAAATATCACTACCTTTCACATGATCTGTGGTGGACATGTCACATTGTGTGGTTGATTCATCCCTTATCTGTGTCTCCTTTTCTGCAGGCTCAACCATGACAATCTCTGGAACCAGAAACACAAACACCCCTTCCACATCACCCCACTCCTCCACGCCCTCCTCTGGATCAGCTGCCAAATACAATTGTTCCTTTGCTAAGTTCGCCTTTCCACGACAACTGCGTCTTCCCCAAACCATCCCCATCAACGTAAGGCTGTTGCATTCTTACAAGTCTCATTGTTGATTAGTCTACATAACTGATAATCAAACATAAACATAGCATTGTCATTCCATTCACAACATACCTGGTGGAGATGTCTCAATGTATACTTTATCCCTACCTTCTCTGTTTCCCCAATTCTGCAGCCTCTGCAATGTATAGTCTGCAAAACATCCATCGCCAACAGCTACACGCAAATGCATGCATCAAGCAGCTGAACTACTACATGGACCCTCCCATGCCACTCACACGCCAACAGCCCCAACACAACGCTTGGTTCCAGCAGCTGCAGCACAACATGTACCAGGTACACTTGCTCAAAACTACACTTTGCACAGCACATTGCACAATGCAATACACTGCTGTTTCTTTCTCCACAGATACTGCAGTATCTTCATCACATAACCTACATTAATTGTGTACACTACACTCACACCCTGTGCTCTACATAACTCTCTACACATCACTTCACAGCTCAACACCAGGGCAGCACTCCTCCACAAATGGCCAACACACCTTCATTGGACGTGGCTGAGGCCAGAGGTACTGACTTCTGTTATTCAGATAACCTTACTGCTTGGTACCGAGCATCCTGACACACTGTATAGAGACATCTATCTACATATCTCTGCATAACATGTCGATAACATTTTGTACCTCTGTGTCTACACACACTACTGACATCCATACCCAGGTCAGCGCAGGCGGGAGCAAACACGTGACAGAGTGAGACGGACCAGAGGTAAGGCCTCAGATATGTTGCCCTCTGCCTCAATGCATTACGCATATGTGTGTATGTTATACCTACATGTACTGAATATATAGTCACATACACTCCCATCTTAATTTCTCAGCTCAGCATAACCTGGACAAACAGCAGCACATGATGGCTACAACACAGCCAATGGCCACAGCAGAAACCACAGGTAACCAACGCACTACACTCACATCTACACTTTCACCTCAATAACTCTAATACAACTATCACATTGTCCCACTACACATACACCCTGGAGAACTACCAAGACAGAATGCGGTTCAACGTGGAATACCTCAACACCCTCTGCCCCAATGGATTTCCCAGGCACCTCATCACCCTCAAGCCAGGAATGCCCTTGATGCTACTGCGCAACATCAGCCCCAAAGACGGACTCTGCAATGGCACCAAACTGTTTTTCCTCAGAACCCTCAACAACAAACTGCTGCTGTGCAAACTTGCAGCCACACAAAAGGAAGTAACATTGATTAACACTTTCCAGAAATATCACTACCTTTCACATGATCTGTGGTGGACATGTCACATTGTGTGGTTGATTCATCCCTTATCTGTGTCTCCTTTTCTGCAGGCTCAACCATGACAATCTCTGGAACCAGAAACACAAACACCCCTTCCACATCACCCCACTCCTCCACGCCCTCCTCTGGATCAGCTGCCAAATACAATTGTTCCTTTGCTAAGTTGGCCTTTCCACGACAACTGCGTCTTCCCCAAACCATCCCCATCAACGTAAGGCTGTTGCATTCTTACAAGTCTCATTGTTGATTAGTCTACATAACTGATAATCAAACATAGACATAGCATTGTCATTCCATTCACAACATACCTGGTGGAGATGTCTCAATGTATACTTTATCCCTACCTTCTCTGTTTCCCCAATTCTACAGCCTCTGCAATGTATAGGCTGTTGCATTCTCACAAATCCCATTTCTGATTGAACTACATCACTGAAGATGATGATGATCCCATTCTGCAGGCTCTACTGGCCAAATCTGGGCAACCTCATGGCACTGCAGCTTCTTTTACTACACATTCACTGTTAACATTAACATTCTTTCCTAAAAAAACACTCAGACTCCATTAAAAATACACTGAGAACTACATTTTGAAATGTTGTGACTTTGTCTACCTTTGCTCTCACAATTTCCTTCCTCCGATTTGCGACGCGCAGGGAGCTAGGATGAGCGGGCCGAAGGCCCGCGAAATTCTAGTAATCTAACAAAAGAGATTGTGTCCTCAAAATGTGTGGACGGATTTAATGTGTCGACGGAATGTGTCCTCAGAATACGAAATGTGTCCTCAGAATACGCGCACTGCGACTGTTAAGAAGGTGTGTCATTCTGCGCTGTGATTGGCTGGAAGGTGTCATTCTGCGCTGTGATTGGCTGGAAAGTGTGTAATTGTAGTAGTAGTTGCTAGTACTACTTTGAGATGTTCAGCAATACAAATGCAATGCACGTATACACATTACACACCACACAACCCAAACTCTGCACATACTTTGTAGGCGTTGACACTAAGGTGCCTACCTGCCCCTGGCAGGTAAATAAAACTTTCGGGCAGGTGGAGTTCGCTTCCAGTTTTCCTGACCGGGCAAGTGCTCATTTGAGAGGGGATGCAACCATAGATATACATAAAAAATAGATGTCTCATTGACCGCTGCAGTTCATTGGAGCGACGTGTATCCAATGAAGGCAGGAAGTCAAGCGGAAGTGCTGAATGCATTTGCTGAAGGCACGCTGCGTCGCTGCCCAAGTGACGTCACTCCTCCATGTCTCTCGCTGTCATTCAAGTGACTATACTGGCCAATCACAGCACGTCTTTTCCGGAGCTTATGTTACGCACGCATGCTTTGCAAAGAATCTCGGGAAAATTGTGCCTTCAATTTTGACACGCACCCCAGAGACGGAAGAGGCGTCTACCTTTTTATGTCTACGGATGCAACTGTCTATAAACACAACACATCTGTCTAAACACCATTACCATGTATGGCGCTGAAATGGAGGACGGAGGGGCCTTTGTGACATATGAATACGGTTACGACGGAAACAACAGCCGTATCTATTTGAAATAGTCTCGCACAGGGCCCTGCAGGCTGCTGGCCATGGCGCTTCAGCGCCATTAAGTTTCATTGTTAATCCGGGCCTGCCTAAGGCTAAGGTACGTACCGCGAGAAAGCTGGATGCCATCACCGCAAAACTCCTCCCACTCAGTGGGGCATCTGAGCAGGAGAGGAAACAACATGTACTTACAGTATACCCCGGGTGGAACTGTGTGAGTGCTTTGTGTCGCCAGGCATGAGGGTTAACAAAGAGTGCAGACAGGCAGGAGACGAGGAGGATTCTGACATAAACAAACAAACAATCAAATGTACACCGCTAATTGATTGGACAGAGCGCTTACATCAGCGTACAACCACAGTGTTTCTCCATCAGCGTACAACCGAAGTGTGTTTCTATAAGTGTACAACCACAGTGTTTCTCCATCAGCGTACAACCGAAGTGTGTTTCTATAAGTGTACAACCACAGTGTTTCTCCATCAGCGTACAACCGAAGTGTGTTTCTATAAGTGTACAACCACAGTGTTTCTCCATCAGCGTACAACCGAAGTGTGTTTCTATAAGTGTACAACCACAGTGTTTCTCCATCAGCGTACAACCGAAGTGTGTTTCTATAAGTGTACAACCGCAGTGTGTTTCTATAAGTGTACAACCGAAGTGTGTTTCTATAAGTGTACAACCGCAGTGTGTTTCTATAAGTGTACAACCGCAGTGTGTTTCCTAATGCAATATTGAATCATAGTGTACGCAGAGGACAACTACTGTAGGCAGAGGTCGCGTGCACGCACACACACACACAGCTTTAGGTAATGGGGGCAGCTGCAGCGGGTAGCAGGATAAATGACGTGGCACACACACACACACACACACACACACACACACACACACACACACACACACACACACACACACACACACACACACACACACACACACACACACACACACACACACACACACACACACACACACACACACACACACACCCACACCCTGAGGCCATGTGCATTGGATTGCATGTTCAAATTGACCCAACAAACACGCACGTGTGCTTATTAAGCCGCCAGTTCCAAAGCGCTGGGCCAGCAGAAAGCCCACTGGGCGCTGTGTCACTGTGACACACACACTTAGCGTCACGCCATCGTTAGCTTTCTGTCGCCATTACAATGACTGTAGGCAGTGGTGGATAGAGTACTCACAGTTTTCACTGAACTAAAAGTATCAATACTGCAACATAGAAATACTACCAAAAGTAGAAAGTACTCATTAGGCAGTCCTATTTCACAAGTTTAAAAATTATACAAATCTAATAACTGATCTACAAGCATTGTGAGCTTGTAGATCGGCTATTTCCAAATGGCCGAAATGTATAGGGCTGAAATGGTTTATGTATGTTTTGTAATAATAATCCGAATCTACAAAGTAACAGTAACTAAAGCTATGTCAAATAAATATATTGGAGTAAAAGTACAATATTTGGATCTGAGAAGAGTAGAAGTAAAAGTATTGGATATTGGAAATACTCAAGTAAAGTACAAATACCTCAAAATTACAGTACAGTACTACATTTACCTAAGTAAATGTACTTAGTAAATTCCCCGCCAGAATTATTGCATTAATTATAATTATATTGCCAGGAATTTCCCGGTTCAACCCTTATCTTGAAGAGCCAAAAATCTGCGACCAGATGTCATGTTAGTTACTTCACACCACTGCAGATTTGGAAGCACATTCATGTCATAGGGTTTAGTTTGAAGCGATAAGGGTACGATAAGGATAAACGTTTATTGTCCCCCAAGAGGAAATGTTGTCCTCCGCACAGCGCTATACTGTCCTTTGATTCACATGCAATAATGAATAGATACATAAATAAAAACGGCACAAAACTATGATTCCTAAGGTCGATTATTATTATGTTTTACTCCTAATTTTTTATCCCACGATTTTGTTACCCATTTTTTCACCCAGTGAAATAATGTAATCCTAATAATGTAATGTAATCCTGGGCGCTACACTTCCTCTGCCAACCTGGGGGGGCAGCGGACTGACCTCATGCTTCCTTCTATGCATGAGGAGTCCAATCTGCTTCTTTTTACCTGACAGGGGAGAGTTTCCCCAGCCGGACGTAGCGCGTGGAAGGAACACGTTATTCAGACCAGTTCCTTTCCTCTCCATCAGGTGCCCCGGCTGGCCAGGCGGAAGTAGTTTAGAGACCAGGGTTACTGCATGTTTTTGTGAGGGTACCTATACCCTAGGGGACACGGGGAGAACATTCAAACTCCACACAGAAAGGCCCTTTCACCAACCCCGCCTCGGGTATGGGCACTGATGACGTGGAGGAGGGAACACGCCCCCAGCGCCCACAGCGTCCCCAGCGGGAATCGAACCCAGGACCTTCTAGCTGTGAGGCGACAGCACTACCGACTGTGCCACCGTGACCCAGGTAGATTATTTTAAGGTCAGGGTAAAACTGGCCTTGAGGCATGCAGATGATGTTCAACAGCCAAACAGTACATTGTGGCCCAGACAATGGTGGAAAGTAACTAAGTACATTTATTTAAGTACTGTACTTAAGTACAATTTGAAGTATTCGTGCTTTACTTGAGTAATTCCAATTTCCAATACTTTTAGTCCATTACATCTCGAATCCAAAAAAATTACTTTTACTCCACTACATTTATTTGAAAACTTTAGTTATTAGTTACTTTGTAGATTTTGATTATTATTACAAAACATACATTAAACACTTCAGCCCTATATAAACTTCGGTCATTTGAACAGCTTGATCATAATATATAGGTTTATAATCATAATACCTACACATCAGCCTACATAATGCGCTGATTGGTTTAGGAAACACAGTACTAGTGTGTGAATGCGTGCATGCATGCATTCCTGAGTGTGTCTCTTTGTGTCAGCGTGTGTGCGTTGGTGTGTGTGGAGGTCTCCTTCCATGCTGTTTCTCAAATCACACAGTGGGACTTGGTCGGCCTAACAAACATTTTCATTCGTGAGATGTGTTTTTTTTCCCTCTGCTTTAATCCCTGCTCTCTGCTCGCACGCCACGTCCACAGCTGGCAATACGGGCACTTGCAGCCTCCAGATTGCCGGGGGTTTAACAGCGGGGTGGCTGTACAACACATGTCACTGTGATTGATTGACTGTGAGTGGGGGGTGCCACTCTGTCTGCCAGCCTGCGCTGGGCTGGCTGGCACAGCGTGCCACCCCTTCCCACCGTTGCCACACCAGGCGGCCGTGCTCTCTCTTCCACTGTCCTTTACACACACACACATGTACAGTATGGTCCTTTAAAATTGAGTCTTTTTCTGTGTGGAGTTTACATGTTCTCCCCGTGTGCCGGGGGCATTATGTAGGATGATGTGTAGGGGTCCCCACATGATTTTGGGTGATAATTTAAGTACTTTTAAGAAAGAAAAAAAAACATTACTGCATCAAAAAAATCGTGAAAATAGATCATCTACAAGCGATCTACAAGCGATCAACAAGTGATTGTTTTGGGGGGTCACGGCCTGAAAAGTGAGAACCACTGCCCTAGGGTAGGTAGTAGGTACCCTCACAAAAAAGCATGCAATAAACCTGGTCTCTGTACTGCCTCCCCCTGGCCAGCTGGGGCGCTTGATGGAGGGGAAAGGAACTGGTCGGAATAACGTGTTCCTTCCACGCGCTATGCGTCCAACCGTGGGAAACTCCCCCCTGTCAGGTGATAAGAAGTGGCCTGCTCACTCCTCATGCATTAAGGAGGCATGAGGTCAGTCATGAGATGCAGCCTGACAGTGAGTCACAGGTTTGATACCCGAGCCCGACGGCCTATGCTGTGTGTCACTCCCTGTCTCCGTCTCTCCCCATTTCCTGTCACACTCTACTGTACCATCTGTACTGTACCAAGCCTCAAGGTGTCCGTTTGGATAAGAAGCGGCCTGCTCACTCCTCAGGCATTGAAGGAAGCATGAGCTCAGTTCGGGGCTCTCCCCGGGTTGGCAGAGGGAGTATAGTGCCCAGGATTACAGCCTAGGAAATTAGCACAGAGTGAAAACTGGATAACAAACATCGTGGTTTAGAAATGTGTGAGATAGATAGATAGATAGATAGATAGATAGATAGATAGATGTAAGATGGCACCTTTATGTGTCTGCGTCGCATGCAGCCGGTACAGTCATCTCTATCCCACCGTGGTGGAGCCGTGATGCAGCCAGGATCTCATCTCCAGCCTCCTGCTCCTCTTCCTGCATGCCCTGCCACGCATCCATCCATGAAGGAGTGTGTTCCACAGAACACACACACCGCATGCAGAGACACGCTGCATGTGTGAGAACACACACACACACACACACACACACACACACACACACACACACACACACACACACACACACACACACACACACACACACACACACACACACACACACACACACACACAGAGGTTACATGTGTTGTCATTGAACACTAAAGGAATTGTCGCCTCTGCACTGACCCGTATTGTCTTCAACCCATATAAGATTTTACAAATGTCTTCTAATCTAAATCATCCAAAACATAGTTTCATGAAAAACGTGAAAAAAGAGTTACAATTTCAGTGGTTCTCAAACTATTCAATGTCAAGGAATCCCATGCATGCATCTCAAAATATTTTGTTCTAGGGATACGCCAGAAGCAAAGTTAAACATTTAAAAAATAAAATAAAATACATTCAAAGATTTGCACACATTTTCACGATTTTTCAAAAATAGCCAAAGTATGAAATTACTAACAACCATTATACCGTATTTTTCTCCTTCTAAATTATAGTAGCCAATTTATGATTTCTACCCCTTTTTTTCTCCTTGCCGTTATGCCAATTATTTTCTCCCCACACACATTCCTGTGCTGTTACTGCTGTGCTGTCCTGTATACCACAGGAGGACATACTGTTGTGTCCTGACCTGAGCCCCCACCAGGAGGACATACTGTTGTGTCCTAACCTGAGCCCCCACAGGGAGGACATACTGTTGTGTCCTAACCTGAGCCCCCACAGGGAGGACATACTGTTGTGTCCTAACCTGAGCCCCCACCAGGAGGACATACTGTTGTGTCCTAACCTGAGCCCCCACCAGGAGGACATACTGTTGTGTCCTGACCTGAGCCCCCACCGGGAGGACATACTGTTGTGTCCTGACCTGAGCCCCCACCGGGAGGACATACTGTTGTGTCCTGACCTGAGCCCCCACCGGGAGGACATACTGTTGTGTCCTGACCTGAGCCCCCACAGGGAGGACATACTGTTGTGTCCTGACCTGAGCCCCCACCGGGAGGACATACCGTTGTGTCCTGACCTGAGCCCCCACCGGGAGGACATACCGTTGTGTCCTGACCTGAGCCCCCACCGGGAGGACATACCGTTGTGTCCTGACCTGAGCCCCCACCGGGAGGACATACTGTTGTGTCCTGACCTGAGCCCCCACCAGGAAGACATACTGTTGTGTCCTAACCTGAGCCCCCACCAGGAGGACATACTGTTGTGTCCTAACCTGAGCCCCCACCGGGAGGACATACTGTTGTGTCCTGACCTGAGCCCCCACCGGGAGGACATACTGTTGTGTCCTGACCTGAGCCCCCACAGGGAGGACGTACTGTTGTGTCCTGACCTGAGCCCCCACCAGGAAGACATACTGTTGTGTCCTGACCTGAGCCCCCACCGGGAGGACATACTGTTGTGTCCTGACCTGAGCCCCCACCAGGAAGACATACTGTTGTGTCCTGACCTGAGCCCCCACCGGGAAGACATACTGTTGTGTCCTGACCTGAGCCCCCACCGGGAAGACATACTGTTGTGTCCTGACCTGAGCCCCCACCCGGGAGGACATACTGTTGTGTCCTGACCTGAGCCCCCACCAGGAGGACATACTGTTGTGTCCTGACCTGAGCCCCCACCGGGAGGACATGCTGTTGTGTCCTGACCTGAGCCCCCACCAGGAGGACATACTGTTGTGTCCTGACCTGAGCCCCCACCAGGAGGACATACTGTTGTGTCCTGACCTGAGCCCCCACCGGGAGGACATGCTGTTGTGTCCTGACCTGAGCCCCCACCAGGAGGACATACTGTTGTGTCCTGACCTGAGCCCCCACCAGGAAGACATACTGTTGTGTCCTGACCTGAGCCCCCACCGGGAGGACATGCTGTTGTGTCCTGACCTGAGCCCCCACCAGGAGGACATACTGTTGTGTCCTGACCTGAGCCCCCACCGAGAGGACATACTGTTGTGTCCTGTACCGGATCACCTTGCAGCGAGGGGCCCCCACCGGGAGGACATACTGTACTATTGTGTCCTGTACCGGCTCACCTGGCAGCGAGGAGCCCCCACCGGCTCCTACTCCTCCCGGCCAACACTCCCCACCGGCAGCCAGGCACCACTGCAGCCCACAGGAGTCAGTAGCGCAGCGACACTGTTGGACTACTTAACAGACCCTCCTTCCCACCTGATGGATCATGCATCCCTTGCTCCCTCCATCCCTCCTCTTCACACCTCCATTCGCCCCTTCCTGCATCCTCCTTTCTTTTCTTCCCATGGAAAGTTACAAACATGGCTTCATCCCAGCATCCCTCCACACTTCTCACTTTCTTTTCCTTCCACTTATCTACTTTTCCTCTGCCTCTGGTCCTCTACCATATATATATATATATATATATATATATCCATGCTCTCTCTCTCTCTCTCTCTCTCTCCCCTCGGTCTTAACAGATCAGGTCTTTTTACTCCTTGCTAAAGCAATAAATCATAGTTTAGACAGTTCAGGCCAGGCCAGTATGCACTACAGGCTACAGTACACCGTGCATGCAGGGCGGTCTGACACTTTGAAATGTCTGCTCAAGGCTTCAGGAGGAGATACTCTCTCTCTCTCTCTCTCTCTCTCTCTCTCCCTCCCTCCCCCTGGCTGAGCTCTCCCGGCAGACCGTGTGCTTCTGAAAAGTACCGCTACAGTACCTGATAATAGACCAACACCTGGCCCTAACATTAACTAAAATAACTTATACGTAACCTTAACTATATCACTTTATACCCTAACCTTGAAGGGATATTCCACTTTCAAAACATTTCTGGGTCATTTTATTGTCTACTCAGGCTTTTGTGAACACCCCAGACAGTTTTTTGAAGTTGCTCCATTCACTTAGACTTTAACTTGTTAACAAAAATACTTACCCTACCTTTAAGTGACTAAGTGATTTGACTAAGTGATTTGTTTAGCTTAGGTTAGGATAATTTATTTTAGTTAAAGGCATATTTCACTTTAAAAGAATGTGTCATTTTATCTTATCGTCTATCAAGAATACAAAGGAATGGGGCGTGTCTGATAAAATGAATACAATTTGCAGAATGACTGAACCCAAATGCAGAGCAAAGATAAACTGATTTATTAAATCAAACGAGGTCAAGCTTATAACAAAGTGTTAGCAGTAGCTGCTTGCAGAACATTCAGGAATGCAAAATGCAAAACATTTCAAAAGCAGAATGCTTGTTACATACTTGTGTGTTCAAGTATGGAATTTGTTACTGGGCATGGTACAGTTCCCAGTCAATTTCTAATGACTGTAACTGATTTATTAACGGCAGTAATGCCCGATGTCCTCAGCGACTTTCATTAGCTTTGAATTATATTATAATGTTTGTGTACTTGTATTTTGATATATTGGGCAAAAGTAGTAACATTGTTAACGGTATATTCAGTGATTTCACTTAATTCAAAAATCACCTTTCTTTTTTTGTGATAATCCTCCCTACTATAGAGTGTGCTGACCATATAAGCAGTTCCTCCCTGTCCCCAGTTCACCCCTGAGGTCAAAAAAGCTTCGGTTTCGTTTTTGGCTAGAGGGCCCATCCTTCATCCAATCAGGATAGAGAGGGGCCTTCCTCCAATCATGATTGAGCGGAGGCGGGCCTTGGTGCACATGCTGTTGGCTTGTTCTGCGTCCCCCTACTGTAGAGCGTGTACATGGGGCGACTGTGGCTCAAGAGGTAGAGCAGGTCGTCCAATGATCCATGGGTCGGCGGTTCGAATCCCGGCTCCTCCTGGCTACATGTCGAAGTGTCCTTGGGCAAGACACTGAACCCCAAATTGCTCCCGATGTGCTGGTTGGTACCTTGCATGGCTTCCGCTGCAATCGGTGTATGAATGTGTGTGTGAATGGGTGAATGTAATGCAGTAAATGCACAATCTATGTAAAGCGCCTTGGATAAAGGCGCTATATAAATGCACCATTTACCATTTACATGTGCATCTTATTACCGGGGCGGACCGTTTTTTTCCAAATCACTGAATGCTCCTTTAATAGAGACTTAGAGCATTTATCTATCCCAGTCTGTAATCACTCCTTGGGTGTGACTGTGAGGTGATTATAGTGATGATCTACACCTGCACATGGTCACCACTCCTTCAAAAACAGACTTGACTCCTACAACTCCTCACACTGACGAAGGATGGATAGCCGAAACATTTGTCCTGATGTAGAGAAATAAACCTGTTGAAATGTGATTCTTGGTGTGTGCGACCTCTCTATACCTATTCTACTACTTTGATGAAAACTGAAAATTGTGGTTTTAATGAAAACTACATTGCCAGGTGGGTTGCCAATTTCAGCCAATCATTTCTTTGTCATCACTTAATATTTCACTTGTATAATCTGTGTCCTGTGTGCATGGGTCTGTCAAAATAATGATTGACTGATCACAATTATTCGAGATAATCGCAATGATAACATTGTAGGCTATAATGTTTTGCCAAATCTGCTGTTGTGAAATTCTTGTTTACGACGCTTGAAAGGCAAACAGATTTGTTTATGTATTTATATGTTCCAAGATTCAATGCCAACATTGTAATTACAATTAAATTGTTAATCGCAATCGTTAATGTACAACGGAATTGTCATGACACACACACACACACACACACACACACACACACACACACACACACACACACACACACACACACACACACACACACACACACACACACACACACACACACACACACAGATATGGTTTAATAAGCAAAGGGTGTTGATTGATTGACATGTAAACAGCAGCACAGAGCTAAATTAAACTAATCAGAACTAATCAGAGAAGGCAGCTGAGGACGACAGCGACAGAAGGAATGTGTCGGGAGCTTTTAATGAGGAAGCTGATGAGAGCCCAAAGGGAGCTCTCAGGGTTGGTCGCCATGCTGGCTTGTGTGGGACATTTTTGGACAACATTATATTTTTGCCACGGACACAAATGACACAAATATTACCGACAGATACACATGAATAGCTATAACCTGGCTTACAGGTCTGTAACTATATGAGAGTGCACAAAATGAACTATCAGAGTTGGGGTCCTTGTAAATAAAAAAAGTTAGTGGACTGCTAATGTGCCACACATAGTGTCATAGTAAATCAGTGTCATACATATGCTGAAGAAAACCTGCAGGGTGACATTCAGTATTTGGGCATTATAGGCTAAATATAATTTATGTACAAAACAGAAACAATCTAAGATTTACCACACAAGGCCAAGTCTTGCCACGGACACATTATGTCCGTGAACGGACACATTGACCTCCTCTCCCCGCCATCTCTCCTAACGTAGATCTTATTTAGACACAAGCTCTTAGACGTTAATGCGTTTCCTTGGTTCAATATTTCTAAAACCCACAGACCACTTTCATTCTTAAAAAAGAAGCTTGACACGCCCGTATGACGAAGTATATATGGGGCATTAATAAAAGAAAAGAAAAAAGTGGTTTCAGCCAGACATCAATGGTAAAAATGTATGTAAACATCATGAACAATAAAAGTTGAGGGGTGGCTGTGTGTTGAGTTCCATGCTGGTGACACATGGTTGTGTGTGCGTGTGTGTGTGTGTGTGTGTGTTTCCACTGACTGACTAACATCATCTCTTGGTCGCAGCCACAGGAACTGTGCTATTAACTCTGTCTCACACCACTTACCACATGCGTGCACACACACACACACACACACACACACACACACACACACACACACACACACACACACACACACACACACACACACACACACACACACACACACACACACACACACACACACACACACACACATGTACTTGTAAGGACATCAACATTTCAACGTGTGTCATGCAATATGCAATAAAATGCTATATAATAGCCAGTCTACAATCTCAAAACCCGTCACATACTGCAATGCGTTGTGATATGATCGTATAAATCACGCCATTTTAGGTGCCCGGCATGGAAATCAGCTGTGAGTACCTACTGTAGTATTGCGAGCCAGACTATATCTGTTTGTCAGTATATTTAGTCAGAATTTTAGTCATCATAGCTTAGTTTTTATTTAGTTTTCATCACTGAAAAAGGGTAGTCAATGAACATTGTTCATCTTAGTTTAGTCTATTTCTCAAATTATACTATGCTTGTGGGGACTCACAACTCGCAAGTTTAAAAGTACGCATGCGCACACACACACACACACACACACACACACACACACACACACACACACACACACACACACACACACACACACACACACACACACACACACACACACACACACACACACACACACACACACACACACACACACGTATTAACACATTTCTGTGGTGGGGTTGCTCAGCCTTCATAAAACAGTTGTGTTTATTTAAGCCACCACACATGGGAAATGAAAATCCTTTATTGCTTTTCCTTCTTCATGTGCTGTGCTGTGCTGTGTGTGTGTGTGTGTGTGTGTGTGTGTGTGTGTGTGTGTGTGTGTGTGTGTGTGTGTGTGTGTGTGTGTGTGTGTGTGTGTGTGTGTGTGTGTGTGTGTGCGTGCGTGCATGCATGCATGCATGCATGCGTGTGTGTGTGTGTTACCAATGACACACTAATTACCCTGGAGGACACTACATATGCGTTGATTCAAGGGGGTCTCAACATGTGGGCCGGAGCCCACTGATGGGCCGTGAGGGTATTGCACGTGGACCACCACATAATTGGCGAAATACATGATAATATAGGCTAACATTAGTATTTTTAACCCTATAGAACAATACCCTGAAGAAGGCAACTTGTTTGTCGAAACGTTGGTAACAATAAAAAATATTTTTGGCATCGGGACTACGAGCTGTGCGACCTCTCCTTTCTATTTTAAACCCTAGAACAATAAACAAGGGTGATTTTCACCCGGACAATTATATTTTTGTAATTTTTATAATGTTGCTGATGTCTGAGGTGGGTGGGTTTCATTCATGATGCTCAGTGACATCATAGAAGGTAGGTTTGTTTCCCTGCCCACATCTCTAGTTCTTACTACAGGTGAATTTCACCCGCTTTTAGTGATAGTGTGATAGCGAAAAATCCCATACACCAAAAAAAATAATATATATCTTTATCCTTCACTGGGCCATTCTCACCTGTTCCAGGAATGGGTGGACCAAAAGAGAAGTTCCCAGCTCATTTCCTTTTTTTGGGGGGATTCTTTTTAAATAATATGCACGTTTTTCACCGATTTTGCCCCCCTATGATAAGCCCCCCCATGATAACATTTTTTTGTATATTTGTGAAAAGTCATGATGAAATACTAAAGAAGAGTACCTCAAGTTGCCATGTATTGCTGTACTTGCTGAAATATTTTATATGGAATATTTTACACTGGGTAAAATATTACAGTGTTTATTGATGGTGTAACGGATAATATGTTTAGTGTTCTAGGGTCAAGTCATTGTACGTAAAGTATTACTAATACATTAGTTTGATTGATCCAAGCCCGAACACAAACAATCGATTGATCATGCTAACATTGAACTCCGGAGTTTCCCTGCCAGCCGGATACAGTGGGTCTTTTATTTAAAACAAAAACAAAGTCAACCAAAATGAACCATAAGAAAAATCAACTATAGCTAATGTCTCGATTGTTACTTTAAAAGTCATTGTTAATATTGTAACCACGAGGTAGCATGAGCCTTCTTAACACAGCCGACGCGAATCGCGTATCAATACGTTATCAATTAATCAAACGTCGGGTGCGGATCACGTATCAATACGTTTCAATCACTTTTTTATAGCATACTTTCATTCATCTTTTTACCCACCCGGACAATGAAGAACCATCGCCCTATCATTGCTGCTTAGTCCCGCTCACGTGATCAGAAAAAAAAACAAAAAAAAAAAAACCCCCTCCCCTCCTGAAAACAGGAGGGCGGGCCGCTTTACGTGTATAAACCAGTGTAGAATGGATGCGCCCATGCCGATGTAGCCCGTGTGTGAAAAGAATCAAATTTCACCTAACCTCGCCTCACCAGGCTTTCCTCCACCTATTGGCTTTTATACTCGATTCCCCCCTCCCCTCCTGTTTCTCCTGCAGGAGGAGGGCCTTGCGAGATGGGGGCTCATGTCTCGGAAAAAAACATACGGAACGCTGTTACGCTGCCTAACACATGATCTGCAGATTCTGCACCAGATCGGCAACACACATGGACAGATGCATGTTTACTTCTTCATACTGTAGCGACCAAACGATCCCCGAGCCTACAATACTACGAACTAACAAACGAACTACAGTATCGAGAGGGGCCGCCATGACAACAGACAGTCTACCGTTGGTGGATCACGTATCGCCATGCAGAGCCGTCATAATCGGAGATCGCTCAGACGTGTGATTGTAACGCTTTTTTATTCATTATAATTGTAGTGATAAGACCGCAATGAACGCGTCGGGGACGTAATCGACCCGGGTGTAATGTATAACGAACTTTTCCGCGTCCTAAACCGTGCATGCCCAGGCATGTTCCCTATACTAGCTTGAAAAACAAAATCAGCTCATGATGACAACGCGTCTCACCGTTATACTATAGTTCTGAACCGAACGGTGGAATGGGACTTTTTATAGCCGTACGATCAAGACTTTTGCTGCCCAATGTGCCCATGACCCCCCCCCCCAATGTTACTGCGATCAAAACAATGAAAGCAGTGAATCATCATCATCATCTAAAGGATGCAGAGTTATGAAGGTTTATAGTCAGACATTGACAGGCAGATATAACAATAAACACAATAAATATGCTATACATCCTATACACCGAATGAAAGCCCTGAATGTGTACTTTTACGAGGAAAAGAGTAAACATTGATCCGCGCGGTGCAACTGTAGAGAACAGTTGCACCGCTCACTTCACAGGGGTGTGATTTTTATTATTACAGTAGAAGTTTACAGACCAAACTGTAAATAAAAGGTTTACATGACTTTCTGTCTCAGTCCGTATATAGCGAGCTGTAGTGAATAAGTACAGAACAGTTGCAACGCTCACTTCACAGGGGTGTGATTTTTATTATTACAGTAGAAGTTTACAGACCAAACTGTAAATAAAAGGTTTACATGACTTTCTGCCTCAGTCCGTATATAGCGAGCTGTATTGAATAAGCAGAGAACAGAATATGGGACAGAGTTGCACCACTCACTTCACATGGGTGTGATTTTTATTATTACTACAGTAGAAGTTTTTTTCTTATGAAAGCAGAGAGTCTTCTGTTTCATACGGTATATAGTATTTATATGTCGCTATAGGCCTTATTTTGTGAATATTGAGGAGTTCACGTCCATGTCTTCTCTGAAGTTATCTGGTGGGCACAAGCTGCATTCAATAACCAATTACTGTCTAACTGTACATGGGATCAATGTTTACTCTTTTCCTCGTAAAAGTACACATTCAGGGCTTTCATTCGGTGTATAGGATGTATAGGATATTTATTGGGTTCAATTTTATATCTGCCTGTCAATGTCTCTGACTTTAAACCATCCATAACTCTGCTCGCTGTTCAAGATAACCACTTCCAGGCAAATGCAGGTGTTGCAAAAAGGTCAATATCTCCAGAATGGAACATGGTAAAATCAAAATGTATTTTTTAAATTGAAGTGGACAAGTTCAGCTTTCTTTTGATGTATGCGTGTGATTCTCGCTATAAGAGAACATTTTGCTGTGGGCCCCCGAACAAGGCCTTTGTGCAATGTTAAACGGTAGCAACATCCAAATAGGCCTGTCGAGATCTTGTAGCAATCAAAGTGTTAAGGAGATACCTGAAGAAGGTCTTTGGGTGCACTCACACGGTTAATGCAATTCTCTGTGCAAGTGCAGACGGTGTGCGGGTCTTTGTGGCATTTTTTCTGAATATATTGAGCCCTGCCTACGCACCCGTCTCAGAGCATATCAGGTGTGCAAAATACTTTGTTGCCTTTACTGAGCCGCTAGCATTCTGAGCCATGTGCCCTATCGGCCGCTTGGCTCAGAAAGCACTGCATGGTTCCCAAGGCTCCTTAATGGCTTCCTCGAACATCAAACAAATGGCATTCTACTTTGTTGTCAAGTATACATGAGTCACAGTCGAGAAGTAAAAACGTCTGGGTTTCCGAGGCTACAGTCAATAGACTAAACACAGCACCTAATGTCCTTTTTTGAAGAAAGGGTTGAACAAATGGCGTGTTTTTCAAAGGGACCAACCGTTCTGTGTCATTGAAATCTTTTCCATTTGCAAAGACGTTTATTTATGTTAGGTTAAACAAGGGTTAAGTAGCTCTATAGTCAGGCATCTCTAATCCCTAAAACCGAACATCTAAATCAGTGGTTTTCAACCTGTGTTCCGGGGACCACCGGTGGTCCTTGAGGGGAGTTCTAGGTGGTCCCCAGCTAAATGATGGAGAGTTGGTAACCAAATGGACCCTTATAGATCTTTAACTCATGAGAGCGTAAAATGAAACCAAATGGACCCGTCCATTTGGTTTCATTTTAGGCTCTCAAGAGTTAAAGTATTGTTAAACATCTGCATTACTTACTTTACAAGAAGTCTAATTAGAGAATGTTAAATAATTGTTATTTTGATCAACGTTTGCCTGTTATCTCTCCTAATGGTACCAACATCAACACAGCATGGAATAGTGGACAAAATCTTATCAAACGACAACAAAATATTATTTCGTTTTGGGTCTGAGAGTCTAATGTCATCAAATGGTGGAAAACCACCATCTAAATCCCTAACTAACCCGAACCTTTTCTTAATTGTATAAGCCTATATTTAAACCATAAACCATAAAGCAGGGGTCCTCCAAATGCTGAAGGTCCACTAATAATGTTTGAATAAGACTAAGGTCCGGTCCCATGTGCGCGCGTCCCATTGTGTTGAGGCAGAAAGAACACTTATTTTAGAAAAATAAAATGCAGAGTGCTCTGCAAGCAAAGACTACAATGGATAATTCTAACTTGTGGTTGCGGTAACTCGCAGATTAATAGGCCACAAAAATACTTTGGGGAAAAAAATACAAATAAATGTCTGTTTTCTTTTGTTGTTTTTTTAACTGTAAGTTCAGGGTCCGTGGTCCGGTCATGGACTGCGGTCCACCTGTTGAGGACCACTGCCATAAAGCAACCATTTCTGTCGCTATAGGACTAGGAAAATGGTTCCTCAAAATGTATATTTCTCAGTGGTGTAAAAAGTACTCAATTGTTTTACTTAAGTAAAAGTATCAATACTGCAATGTAGAACTACTCCGTTACAATCAAAAGTCCGGAATTTACTTTTTTATCAAAAGTAGGCTATTGGCATCAAAATGTACAAGTAGAAAGTACTCACCATGCAGAATGTCCCGTTTCAAATAGCAGATGTACAAGCTTGTAGATCGGCCATTTTCAAATGGCCGAAATGTAAAGGGCTGAAGTGTTAATTGTTTTTTCATAATAATCAAAGTAACTAAAGTTTTCAAATAAATGTAGTGGAGTAAAAGTACAATATTTTCCTCTGAGATCTAGTGGAGTACAAGTAAAATTACTGGCAATTGGAAATTCTCAAGTAAAGTACAAATACCTAAAAAAATGAAGTACAGTATACATACTGTAGGTAAATGTACTTAGTTACTTTCCACCACTGATACTTCTCACATTCTACTATACTTGTGAGGACATTTGGTCCTCACTAGTAACACACACACACACACACACACACACACACACACACACACACACACACACACACACACACACACACACACACACACACACACACACACACACACACACACACACACACACACACACACACACACACACACAC
This sequence comes from Electrona antarctica, assembly GCF_951216825.1. Lineage (NCBI taxonomy): Eukaryota > Metazoa > Chordata > Actinopteri > Myctophiformes > Myctophidae > Electrona > Electrona antarctica. Next base: position 33,827,974 of record NC_136794.1, on the reverse strand, counting down.
ACACACACACACACACAACAGACTAATTGCAAGCCTCGGAGGCCCAGGCGGGGAGAGGGAGAGAGAGAGAGAGAGTCATCGCAGTTTTTCAGGAAACTTAATGGCGTGGACAGAGACACAAAGTGAACTAATTACCGCCACACTGTTCCCCTGCACCGTGGACACTCATTTAGAAGCAATTGACCTCCCGCCGTTCGTCCGGCGGCCCGAATGAAAACAAGTGGTCCAGTCTGCTTAACGAGGGACCCTCCGAGGACCCCGGGGGTCCGGCGCGGGCCGGTGGGAGCGGAGGGGAGGGGCGTCCGGTTCCAAGCACAGACAGACAGACAGACAGACACCCCACAGCCTCTCGTTTCATGTCCAATTAGAAGCTCTTGTGTTGCCATGTATGTCCGCTTATTAGAAGTGACCAACTGTGAAGTCGCTTGTAAATATTGGTGGTTTGCGGGTTGCATTTTTTTGGGGGGACTCTAAAGGGGGTTTCTAAAGTGTAGTTGCTTTTTCGTTATAGTTAACCTTTATTTAATACGTTGACTGTGAGATTATAATCCCCATTTGACTGCATTTTTCACTAACCTAACCACCCGGCAGCGATCATCGTTCCATTTCATGAAAATCCGCCTGAAAATTATCCCATTGTTTGTGTCGAAAAATCCACCAACACGGCGATCCGAAACAAATACAGGGAACAGAGCAAAGATGGATGCGGATGAAATATGTACTACACAGAGGCTAGTACACGTCCGAACATTGGAGTGTACATCTAAGGTGATCCTTTTGAAACTTCTCAGGGGAATTTTCAAAGCCAGTTTGAGTCTGGTCGTTCCACAACAAGGGGCCAAAGAAACCCCCCTCAGATGTAAATGAGGCTACTAAACAATGTAGCCAGTGCTTATTTGGGGCTTGCTTCCTAATATTGTTTAAACCAGTGGTTCTCAAACGTTTTCATGTCAAAGAAACCCCAAATTAATATGTATCCCCTCCCCATCTAAAAGTATTGTGTGACCCCTGTACGCGTGTGGGGGACACACAGCAGGGCTTTCTCTGTTGCACAAGGTTAATAGACTGTACCTGCTATAAATCTGCTGAGGAGACATTTACTGTGTGTGTGTGTGTGTGTGTGTGTGTGTGTGTGTGTGTGTGTGTGTGTGTGTGTGTGTGAATGTGCGTGTGCATGTGCATGTGAGAGAGAGAGAGAGAGAGAGAGAGAGCTTGATAGATATCAAATGTCAATTTCAATGAGATTTTAAAGTTTTTATTCATTTTAACTTTCAGGCCTAAGAACTCCACAAACACTGGCGAATTAAGGTATCCCAAGGCTGCGTGCGTGCGTGTGTGGTGCGTGCATATAGTGCACACCATTGCCAAATTCTTTGTGGTCTTAAACAAAGCTTTGTGGGTTTATAGATTTTATTGTTTCATAAACATAATGCTTCCTTTGTGGTACCATAGAGCTGCTTGAAGACTGCAGTGGCCCACTCTTCCAAGCAAGCTGCTCCCCCGTGTGTGTGTGTGTGTGTGTGTGTGTGTGTGTGTGTGTGTGTGTGTGTGTGTGTGTGTGTGCGTGTGTGTGTGTGTCTGTCTGTGTGTGTGTGTGTGCTGAATGCCAAATTACGATTGTCATGCAAGAAACCTTGTATCTCCATTATTATTGAAATAAAATTATTGACACGAAATTATTATTTCAACTTTGCATGGTAAATTAGCGCTCTACTTCAGTGGTTTTCAACCACTGGTCCCATCACTGGTCCCCAGCTAAATGATGGAGAGTTGGTAACCAAATGGACCCTTATTAGATTCTTAACTATTGAGAGTGTAACATTAAACCAAATGAAAAAAAAGAAAAGAAAAAAAGACAGCCAGCACATACCCACACGCATGCACATGCACGCGCGCACACACACACACACACCATCAGACCTATGTGTCCTGGACTCACCTCCCTTTGCATGAACAGCAACTTATTGTAATCGACTTGTAAGACACATCATTTACATGTACACACACACACACACACACACACACACACACACACACACACACACACACACACACACACACACACACACACACACACACACACACACACACACACACACACACACACACACACACACACACACACACACACACACTAATACTGACTGTAAATGATGCTCCCATGAGAGAGAGAGAGAGAGAGAGAGAGAGAGAGAGAGAGAGAGAGAGAGAGAGGAAAGCAGAACAAAGGAATGGTAAATGGTTTGTGTCGTAAGTAGAGAGGAATGAGGACACAGGGAGAGAGAGAGAGAGAGAGAGAGAGAGAGAGAGAGAGTGCAAGAGAGAGTGAGAGAGAGAGAGAGAGAGAGAGAGAGAGAGAGAGAGAGAGAGAGAACAAAGGAGGAGGAGAGACTGTCGAGATGAACATACACCTCCTGCTGCTGCTGCTCTCACACTGTGTGTGAGATGTGTGCATGTGCGATTGTGCGTGCATGCATGCGTGCGTGCGTGCGTGCATGCATGCATGCATGCGTGCATGCATGCATGCGTGCGTGCATGCATGCGTGCATGCATGCATGCGTGCGTGCGTGCGTGCGTGTGTGCGCTGCACAACATCTATCTGCCTAAAATAGGCGATCTACAAGCTCACACCGCGTTGCACCCATTACACTGTAAGGAATGTGGAGTAAGGGTTTTGAAGTCTGTGTTCCAGCTAATTCAAAGCCACAGGGTCGGTCAGAGACTAAGGACACTCAGAGACACTTGCCCATCCACCCATTTTGAATGTCATCAATGCATTGAAAGGGACAAAATCGCGTTTAATCAGAGCATATATTTATATGACCAATATTTTGGTCCCTGGTCAGGTCATATACATACATTTGGGGATCTGTTGCATAACAAATTTGAGAATCACTGCTTGGGTTCACCCATGTGTTAGAACAACCAACGTGGGTTTGGATCCCTCTACTCTGCCTGGTTGTCCCGCTTTTGGGTTCCCAACACTGGTGCTCCTAAAACCCGTTGTTTTCAACATTCGATGAGATTTAGCCTCTCGGACCCAAAACTTTGAATATGTTGTTATCATTGGATAAGATTTTGTCTGACAATTCCATGCTCTATTGATGTTGGTACCATAGATAAGGGAGATAACAGGCAAACAAAATACAACAATTCTTATACATTATCTAATTGCGTAGACATCTTGTAAATTAAGTCATGCTGTTTAAGAATAATTTAACTCTTGAGACTGAGAGCATGGGTTTCATTTTACACACTCAAGAGTTCTAAAAAGGGTCCATTTGGCTACCAACTCATCCTTTAGCTGTACTGGGGGACCACCTGGAACCTCCTCAAGGACCACTGCTTGAGAACCACTGACCTAAATGAAAACTCAGGATTTTAAAAGTGTACTAGCCCCCTCCTCTCCTCTCCCCTCCTAACCCCTCCCCCTCCCACCTGTCAAGTTGTCTTTTTATTTTCACTTTCCAGTCGTTCCTCATCCCTCGCTCCTCTCGTCTCTCATCCCTCGCTCCTCTCGTCTCTCTCTGCATAGATTTTCACCTCCAGCTCGTCTCTCACTCTCTCCTTATTAAACACACAGAGGGCACCTCCCATCACAGCCCCTTCATCTGTGTGTGTGCGTGCGCATTTGTGTGTGCGTGCACGCACGCGTGTGTGTGTGTGTGTGACTGGCTGACAGTCCGCCCCTATAGAGGAAGATCCTGCCTTTATCTCACTTTCCAGTGCATTAATAATGCATCGCACGCACGTACGCGTACACTCGCACGCACGCACACACGCACGCACGCGCACACACGCACGCACGCACGCACGCACACACGCACGCACGCGCACACACGCACGCACGCACGCACGCACGCACGCACGCACACACGCACACACACACACAGTGTGTCTATAGCAGGTCAAACCAAAGACACATCCTGACACACAGCACACGTGCACACAATCTAACACACATAGCACACGTGCACACAAATAACATTCTGTTCATTTGAAACTTTAGGATACCTAAACAATGGACATAGAAGTCTAAACAGCATGCTATATCTAAATAACATTATGTACATTTATGGTTGAGAAAAACAAGTGACCAAGATATTGTCTGCATATGAACTAGCATTTAATAGAAAGGAAAGGTGTTTAGGGTGTTTTAGGGAAGTGAGAAGAGTCTATGACGCGTGGAGTGTTGTCCAGGGTGTTTTAGGGAAGGGAGAAGAGTCTAGGACATGTGGAGCGTTGTCCAGGGTGATTAAGCGAAGGGAGAAGAGTCTAGGACATGTGGAGCATTTGGCCAGCGTGTTTTAGGGAAGGGAGAAGAGTCTAGGACATGTGGAGCATTTGTCCAGTGTGTTTTAGGGAAGGGAGAGGAGTCTATGATGCATGGGTGGAGTGTTGTCCAAGAAGGGAGAAGAGTCTAGGACGCGTGGAGTGTTGTCCAGGGTGTTTTAGGGAAGGGAAAAGAGTCTAGGACGCGTGGAGCATTGTCCAGGGTGTTTTAGGGAAGGGAAAAGAGTCTAGGACGCGTGGAGCATTGTCCAGGGTGTTTTAGGGAAGGGAAAAGAGTCTAGGACGCATGGAGCGTTGTCCAGGGGGTTTTATGGAAGGGAAAATAGTCTAGGACGTGTGGAGCATTGTCCAGGGTGTTTTGGGGAAGGGAAAAGACTCTAGGACTTGTGGAGCGTTGTTCAGGCGTGTATAGCGTAAAACAACATACCAGAGACACAGAGGTATATGAACCCAAATTAAAAAAACATCTCATGCCAAATTCAACATTCCAAACCCAACACATCCAAATTTGAAATAAAAAAGGTAATTGTCAACGTCATATCTGAAATGTGGACAATGTTGACTCAACCACCCATGAATAATAACAGCAATATCATTTGGTTGTGGTTGGGAACTGTTCATAGACAGAACTGTATGTAGGCCTACACACTCAGAGTAGAATGAGGGTTTTGGGTTATGCTTCGCTATATGTCAGTTCTGCCAGATTCAGTGCCCGACCTCGAGTTCAAATATTAACACATTCTTGACATATATTTGGGCACGATTCAAAGTTTGACTGCAGCATGAGACCAATCAAAAAACCTCTCAATTTAAAGTATGTGTTATTCATCTATCTGCCAATTTCTTCTCTAGGTCTTTTCCTCTCAGAGACAAATGTTGACATATCAAACGGCAGATAATGGGCGAAATATGAAATAACTAGCCCCTTACATCCATTATATACAACTACACGCTCATATACTTCCGGGGATGTGTGCATGTGTATATAAGGCGCCACAACTCCTGGCCAAAAATGCTAATAAACAGCTTACATTTTTGGAGAAATGGAAATAAAATGAGCTTTGTCAGTCCCTGCCTATGAGTGCCAATGCTATGATTATTTGAGAACTTTAGTTACTAGCCAGCTCAGTGGCCTTGTGGTTAGAGTGTCCGCCCTGAGACTGGGAGGTCGGGGTTCGATCCCCGACCGGGTCATACCAAAGACTATAAACATAGTTTACATAGTGTACATCAAGCTGCCTCATGCTACAGAAACAGGAGATAGGCTCCTGCCCTTAAAGGGGCATTCCACTCATTTTCAACATTTTACTATGTCATTAATATACCTTAGAGCTGTTGTGTGGAAATAATAAAAAAGTCCCCCCATTCTGTGTTTCCCAGAACTGTAATTATGAAAAAAATCAGACCTCTAGTTCTAGGAAACACAGAATGGGGGGACTTTTTATTATATAAGTATTGGACAGTATTAAGATGTTGATATTAATTTTGTACTCATCTTCAGGGCCCCAAATCACACCTTAGAAAGCACGAGTGTCTATACAAAGTGTGTTTTGACTGGGGGGGTCATATTTTGACGGCAGTACTGCCTGTCATAATTTCCCCCCCCCCCTCCCTATCAAAGTATTGGACAGTATTAAGATGTTGATATTAATTTTGTATTCATCTTTAGGGCCCCAAATCCTACCTTAGAAAGCATGAGTGTCTATATGGTTCGGCAAGGCTACTACTTACTTAGTTACTTTGTAGATTTTGATCAGCAATACAAAACATATAGTAACAACTTTAAGTAACAAAATCTACAAGCTTTGTGATCCATTGTGAGCTTGTATAGATCAGCTACTTTCCAAATATCTGTATACATTTGATAACTTGCAATGAGCCATTCTGCATGACGATGTATAAATAATTTTACTTTTGGTACTTTAAGTACATTTTGACGCCAATACTTTGAATGAATGACTTTCACTTGTAACAGAGTATTTCTATATTGCAGTATTGATACATTTACCATTTTCCACCACTGCGAGCGGTTAAGCAGCAACATGGAAATGTGTAGAACCCATACGAGTGCACACACACACACACACACACACACACACACACACACACACACACACACACACACACACACACACACACACACACACACACACACACACACACACACACACACACACACACACACACACACACACACACACACACACACACACACACAGTAGGTAAACAAACCATAATGTTTGGACTGACTGGCCACCGAGGGGGCGACGCGCTAATCCTCTTTATACCAATGGAGGATGGATGCTGAATTATCTGCTGCACACTCACACAGTCCCCATGCACGCACACACACACACACACACACACACACACACACACACACACACACACACACACAGTCCCCATGCACGCACACACACGAGAAGGAAAAGCACAAGCGTGTATAATTGTTTCTGTGTTTGTTTGTGGGTGTGTGTGTTCTGAGGAGGCAAACAATGTATACATGCATAACCAGTTGAGCATGTGCACAAGTACACGATAAAACACACATGCACACGCGCGCAAAGGCTTACAGCTTTTTGTTTTTGCTCTTTCTCTGTCTCCCCCATTTTTCTGTCTCTCCCTTTGTCTCTCATTTCACCTCTCTCTCTCTCTTACACTCACACACGCGTGCGCGTTCCATGTGCACACCCGCACGTGCATGCTTTCACTGACACACACACAGGCGTGCGTGTGCTAGCTGGCTATCTCTCCCGTACAGACGTGCTAACCCTTGGGTCAGAGAGGGGTGAGTACCCCCCCCCCCCCCCCCATCTGACCTCTGCCGAGGACAGTGGAGAGACGCACGCACGCACACGCACACGCACACACACACATATGCCATGTCCACATGGCATTACTTCATCTAGATCCAAATGTATTCTTAATATATAAGAGGAGAACTTCAACATCTGCTTGACTTATGATCTGTGAACGTTGCATATGTCTGAGTGTTCCTATTTCTGTAATCCTGGCAGGAATAAATATGCACTGATTTAATAACCGGTTTATTTCTTTTCATGGTACGAATAATAATAAGGATAAGGATATCTCAGATTTATATATAGCAGTAAATTAAGCATTCAAAGTCGCTTCACGTGGGAACAGAATAAAGACAAATACACTTTATGAGGTAAAATAATCAAATAAATTGTGTTTAAAAGTACAGGGGAAACAACAGGGGTAGGGGGTTTGGGAAAGCCAGTCTGAAAGGGTGGGTTTTGAAGGATGGATCAGACTCTCGTAGATGTATTTGATCAATGTTGACATAACATTAGAGTCGTAGTGACTGCTGTATTGACTAAAATACGATTTTAGTCATCTAAATCTATATAGTTGATTTTGTCGACTAAAATGTATTTTGACGGGCCCTGATGGCGTCGTAATGCCTGATTTTACACGTGGTTGCATGCTGAAAATAGCAGATCTACAAGCTCACAACGCATCGCAGCGTGTAGATCTGCAATTTTCAGAGAAACACCAAACATAAAAATGACTTGTCTTTTAGTTCTACTGGGGGCTCTTCTCCACTATAGTCCCTCCCTAACATTTTAGTCTAGTTTTTATTTCGTTTTCAGTTGTGAAAACATTATTTCGTCATAGTTTTAGTGAGTTTGAGGTTTACAGGGGTGATAGGTAAACAGTGCACTGTTTGACCTGACTACTGTGGTTTACAGGGGTGATAGGTAAACAGTGACCTGACTACTGAGGTTTACAGGGGTGATAGGTAAACAGTGACCTGACTACTGTGGTTTACAGGGGTGATAGGTAAACAGTGACCTGACTACTGTGGTTTACAGGGGTGATAGGTAAACAGTGACCTGACTACTGAGGTTTACAGGGGTGATAGGTAAACAGTGCACTTATTTTACATTCCACAGACCAGAAGACAGAGCGCTCTGGCCACGTTCAGGTGTTTATAGACAGATATCTCGTGTTGTGAATATAGACTGTTGCGTCTGCTATCAAATGGGCATTTGCCCAGTCGAGCAACCCGAAAGTAAACTCCACCTGCCCAAATGTATTTACCTGCCACGGACAGGTGGGCAACCCTTAGTGTCAACACCTGGGTTCAGTACTTTGTTCACCACTGACCATCTGCAGAGCGTAAAGCATGGACACATTGACATCTTATGGGACTTGAATCATTAGGGGGGGGGGGGTCCCTATCAGTCCCCTGGTCTCTCAGATTGGCTCCCATGCAGCTGCTTTAATCAGTCCATTGTCACTCATTAAGCCCGTCTCTTATCACCGCTTGGTCGGTGACCTTTGACCCTGTGCGTGTCACACAGATTAGCTCACTGGCTTGTGATTGTGACCTCTTGTGCCCTGACCCCGCAGGGGTCAAGTTCATTACATTCCGTGCTAATTAGAAAAAACGCGGGGTTTTTTTTTTGGGGGGGGGGGGGGCGTGGGGGGGGGGGGGTGGGTAGACCAATGAGGGAGCAGGAGCAGAGTAGCCAATGAGAAGTCACAATGCTGAGCATGCTGAGGAAGTTAAAATCAGCAAGTACAGTATAGCTTAGACTATTGGTGGACAAAGTACTTGATTCAAAGTGTATACTATATCTATACTCTTTGTTTGAGGCTTTATATGAGATTTTTTTTTAAAGATCATTAAAAAATGTTGGGCTCAATATCTAGTCAAAGTTGAACAACCATACAGAGGCCATTTAAGCATAAAGGCCCTGCTTTAAAAAAGGGATTAAATAACCCTCCAAAGTCTAAAACAATAAAACAAAAACTGTATTGTTCTTATGTTATGAAAACACATAATTTTGTCTTTTTTATTCAAATTTACAAATTGTTTTGTTCTGCGGGACACAAAATAGCACATTTTCGTAGAATGACCCACTAGTATTAATGGACATTTATGCAACCTCTTTGAAAATACAATTTCATTTCATTTCATCTTGCAGAGCTGATCAATGATAGCTCAGAGTACTAGTAGCGATGTAGTGGCGAGATCTTCATGATTGGCTGGCCTCTAAGCCAATGGGAGACTAGCCCTATACGGCCAATGGGACACTAAGCCAGCTCTCCTCTCTTCCACCGCACCATGACTAGAGACTGCAAATGCGACTACGGAAAGCCCCACTAAGGTACAATATACAAGAGAATGGAATGCAAGCTGATATATAATGATTACTTGTTTTAAGTACTCCAGAGGGGATATGTAGGACTTTGACTCGAGTAGTGGGCAGTGTTGATTTCGTCGAATAAAACTATGACGAAAAATGTTCGTCGACTACCTTTTTTCACGGGCGAAAACTAAAGAAAAACTGAGCTACCTATGATGACTAAAACTATGTTTAAATATACTGACAATTTCATCAACACATAAAAACTAGACTAAAATGTCAGGACCGGAGGCGAAGGGACTAGTGAAGAAGAGATCCAGTATAACTAAAAGCTCTATCATGTTGCGAACATAGCAGATATTCAAGCTCACAGCTTGTATAGATTGTCTATATTCAGCATGCAACCAAGTGTAAAATCAGGCTTTACGAGGAGGCGTTATTTCCTGAAAGCCAGCCATCAACAAAAGAAACCTCTTCATCCAGGTGCTTCAGTGCAGCTCTCTCATCCATTGTCCATCAATGACAACATGCCACAAACTATCTAGTTCTGTCCTTTGTATTCAAGCACGTAGAGCTTCATTAAGTCAGAATCTCACATGCACTTTTTCCACTGTGTAACATGTAAAGTAAAGTAAATGATCCCTTTACAGTGTTACATTTTTAAAAAGGCACATGTTTGGAGAGAAGAGAAGAGAAGAGAAGAGAAGAGAAGAGAAGAGAAGAGACAGTCCAGGTAAATGGAAAGGAATCCAATCCCGGCAGAAATGGAATATGTAATGAGACTATATTTAGAAGACGCTGATAGTAGAGAGAAGGTAATGAGGAATGAAAGCAGATGTCTTGGACAGTCATTACCTGCTGCATTATGATGTCATTTTTCTCTGACAAAAAAAAGCCTCATTCTTCCCCGGTCCGCAATTCGCACCCCCACTCCCCCTCCACCGAAGGCTTTCCATTGGCTGAGGTGGTCTGTGACTGGGAAGATGAGATTGGGGGGAGATCATAATTTAATGGTGTCAGAGGTGAACAAGGTGCTTGTTTTTTTTATGAGCTTTAGTTCAGGTAGTTCATAAATTGTCTGTCTGTCTGTCTGTCTGTCTGTCTGTCTGTGGCCAATCTGCTTTGATTGAAGAGGACCGGTGTGTGTGTGAGATAATGTCCCTGTCTGACCATATTTCATCCCCCCCACCCCCCTCCCCCCATGGATTAAAGGAATACTTCACCCAAAACATTAGGCAAGGCATGGAAAGGCACATTTCGAGAACAAGGCAATTCAAAGTGCTTTACACAGAACATCAAGCAACCAAATTGACCCGTAAGGTTCCATGTGTACACTCTCAGAGTTACAGACCCATAGACGCTCTTAATCCAGAGCGATTTACAATAAAGCAAGAACAACATGATTGGGTCACAACATCAAATGCATGGAAATAGACAGTCATCTAGGCGTACTGTATGTGCAAATGTATACAAGGTATCTATCTATCTATGTGCATAGAGCCTATTGCTAGGAAGGGGGAAAAAGCATCGTATTCCTTTAACAAGAGCATGTGACTACATTGGTTCCACTGGAACGGTGGTAAGGTAAGGCAAAAAAGAAAATCCCCCCATTGAAAAGTAACGCTTTTAGACATAGGTGGTTTCCTTCGGACATCAGTGACAATGTGTGCAGCAGCAGCCATGTGCTCAGATGTATACCGTGTCTGGCCCTCAGCCTGCTGCTAGGGTCAACAGGCTAAGAGCAGTGGAAATGGAGCCTCCTCACATGCCTGTGAATGTGCTTATGGGACCGACCGCTCCGCAACAGCAGCAAGCTAGCACAGAATGTGCTTATGGGACCGACCGCTCCGCAACAGCAGCAAGCTAGCACAGAATGTGCTTATGGGATCGCTGACCGCTTATGACACCGGCTCTCAGAAGTGGACCCCGGGGCCCCCTATAAGGGTCCTTGAAGGGCGTTACGGCCAGAGGGTCCCCAAGCAAAATGAAGATGAGTTGAAGAAGAATAATTGATGAGGATTTATTGGTGTGCTGGCGTATACAAGTGCAAGCAGACAGATGTTGTTTGGGAATGTTATCCCGCAAATAGGGCATTATGCATAGCAGCAATATTGGAAAGAAATTAGGCCACTTCAGAATCTATCCACGTATGGTATGCCCCCCGAGGATAGATTCTTTTCAAGGGTATTTTATTTTTGTTTATTATTATTTATTTTTTCAAGGGTCCCTTTATTTAACAAATGATGTTGTCAATAAAAAACAGTAAAAATCAAGGTGTGGAATTTTTTTTTTCAGGGGATGACATTTTTAAAGGGGGAATGTTTTTTTTAACTCTTTGAGATATTCATGGATTTCTATATAGTTTTTAGACTTCTCTATGGCAGAATGGCGTTTTTGAATGATTTATTGAAAATTCTCTGTTGTGAATGTGTGACAACGAAAGACCTTCAGAGAAAGCTTGGCTTGTCTGCTTCCAGGAAAAAAATGAACTGAGTTGATAAAATGTTTAGTTGTGGTGTTGGAAGCCATTTAAAAGAGCCTGCATTTACACTGGGTAGTGTTTCTAGGACAACAAAAAAAGTTATGACCGGTTGAAGTTTTATTTTCTAAATAACTTTTTTTCTGCTGGGCGTACATAGCCATGCAATATCTCATTTTAAAGGGTGAGTTGTCTAGTTCAATTAAAATAAAATAAAAAGTTTCTCACATGTACCACTGTAGATATTTTGCCATCTATAAATAGCATGGTCAGTCATGATCAATCTGACCTATCCAGCTAAAAGTCCCCCTAGCTCTGAAATGGAACATCATATAAACTCAATTCTTTTTTGGGGTAAAATTAGACATTCTAACGCACATTTTGATATATACCATGTTTACATAGTCTTACCAGTACCGTGTCTATTCATGCATGTATCTCAAAAACCTGTTGTGAAGAAACAGTTTTGATAAAAAACTCATCCAAGGACATTGTTTTGATATGACTTTGTGCCCATGATATGTATCAAAATATAGACTTGAATGTATACTGTATTATAACAAAAAAATTGGGTTCTTACCATCTACCGTTACAGAGTAAATCACAGTTGAAACTCGCTTAGTCAAACCATAAACCTCAGACTAGTGAACAAAATAGCCATGACAGGTCTAACTCATTGTAAAAGCTTGTCTTTTATTTTTTATGACTACTAACATAATACAATTATAATAAATATTACAGAAAATAAATAGGCCTACATACAAAACAGTTGTCCCCAAACTCCCCAGTGTCCCCAAACCACTGCATTCCAGTTGTTCTTGACGGTGTGTGTGTGTGTAGGCTAAATTTAAAAAAAAACAACAACTGAAATGAATGAATGCATCCGGTTCAGTGTCGGAGAACTCCATCGCAGTCTTGACTCTTCGTCTTCATCATCATCATCATCATCATCATCATCCTCCTCCTCCGATGCCAGTTCTAAATATATAAAAATAAACATTTAGCTGTAGTCAGCCCGGCCAATAGCCAGTTGGGGGGGGGGACGTAGGCTATCTGACATCATCGTCATCATCATCATCACACGGAGACACACTAAACAATGTACAATCATGATTGTATACAATATACAATGAATGCAATTATCATGCAAGCATAGACGTCAATGAAACGTCATACAGATCTTATATAATACGCTACTGTTAGCTTCACTCCCCGTCCCCCCTCCGATCCTTGTAGCAACGTCATCATAACCACGCGTTGCTTCAGTAAACGATGCATGTTTGTTCTCCGTCTTTGTAGACAGTAAATAAAAGGAGCGAACATTACTCTAAAGATCAGATCGCCTATAAGGCACGCTACAATATAAAATACTTGTACTGCCATGCGTGCATGCCTGCTACGATACATTTGTACTGCACAAACCAACCGATCGACACCAACCCCCCCCTCCAGCCCTTAGCCAGCACCAATGCACCGACCAACACCATTAGCCAGCACCTTCGGTGCTGGCTAATGGCTGGGGGCCATCGTGGTGAGTCATTCTGGCGTCATGATCTGACTAGTAGTAGTAATTATCCAAGCATCTATTTGTAGCGATCATCTTATGATTTCTGATCACTATAGAAGGGCATTTTCTACAATAAGATTACCTCAAAACATTCCGGGTTGATCGTCTTCTTCAATGGTTTCCCGGTATAGCTCATCGGACGACGATGGGGAGACAATGAAAAAAGGAGGGAGGGAGCAGCGAGTCTCACTGTAAGCACTGGACCAGGGCTACTCCGCCTGGAGAAGGCGACTGGGACGCGTATGGATCAATACTACTACCACAAAACTCGCTCAAATAAATAGTACTGCTTTCAACTTTTTCTGCTAGAAAATCGCTCGGGCGAGACGGCAAACAGGCAAAACAATGAAAACTATGAAGACTCCCTCTGCCCCCACTGTTTACAGGGGGTGGGACCAGCTTCCAATGGCAACACGTACACGTGTGTCACGTGACACGGGTTTTCTGGGTAATGTAGTTGGAATATAAGCTCAGGAATTTAAACAGCGCTTCGGAGCATATTAATATGTTTAGATTCATCAAAAACTGTGAAGACGCCAATTGGCGTCATTGATCATTTACGGAATTCTGATGAAGACGCCAATTGGCGTCTTTCATCTTCTAAGGGTTAAGGGGTGTTGTTTTTGGTTGTTTTTTTTGGTTGGTTTAAGAAAAAAAAATTAGAAGATATATTTTTTAAAGGAATCAAAGGATATGTATTTACAATCGTTTATAGTAGAATAGCTTATAGCAGCATTTGGGGAAATGATCAGGTAAAAAGTTTATAAAGATTTTGCGAGATAAACAAGTGAAAAAGCCCAAAAGAAGGGGCCGGTTTGACCTTTGGAACCCTCAATAGCCAAATAGCTTTGTAAATTCATATTGATATCTCTCTACTCTTACCTGTACCCAGTGGTGGAAAGTATAACCGAGTACATTTACTTGTTACATGACTATGTACTGTTTCCAATTTCCAATATACCACTACACTACATCTCGGATCCAAATATTGTACTTTTACTCCACTACATTTATTTGAAAACTTTAGTTACTAGTTAGTTCGTAGATTTTGATTATTATTCCAAAACATACATTTACCACTTCAGCCATACACACTTCGGCCATTTGAAAATAGTCGGTCTACAATCATAGATTTATAGGCTACATTTGAAGACTTGAAATGGGAACATATTGCATTGTGGACTTTTACTTCTAACAGAGTATTTCTATATTGCAGTAGTGATACTTTTACCACATGCACTGCCTGTACCTGTGATTCACTCTTACTGCCGTCGATGCTATATGACGCATGCCCGCCTGCCTAATCTGTGTTTAATCAGGCTGAATAAGAGCTTTCATAAACGACAGCAGCCCACACAGTGACCTGTGCGCTTGCTGTCTCTGTACAATAGCTTCTGCTTTGAGTTCTATTTCAGCTTTCACACAAAATACAAAAAGAAAACGGCTTGTTTACAGGGATTTAAATGAGATATTATGCTTATGGGCATCTTCTATTCAACGAGCCGCCCGCACATGTCTGCGTCATCATTCAAATCTTAAAAGCAACATATTTGTGGCTTTGTAAAAAATAATCAATCTCGGAAACCCCCCACCCCACCACCAAAAAACACAACTGCAAAAGCAGATGAATGGAGATGAAATCCACTGGAAATGAAGAAATCCACAGAAAAGGTTTCAGACCACACAGTCGCTGGTATGAAAGGCGAGTCTGTCAAGAGTGCAATCCAGTGCTGTCGGTATGTCTGCGGTGTTATGAGAGAAACAAGTGGATAGGACTACAAAAAAACAAGCCCCAAAAGAAAGCAACCGGTTTTACCCAAGGGGCCAGTGAGGCACTCCAACGTTGAAGCACTGGGCCCTAGTGGTAAGAGGAGGGACTACAGGCGGACCCGTGGATTCATGACCGGGAAACCCTGTGCAGCTGGGCTTTAACATTGAGCGCTCGGTTGCACTTCCGCATTTGACCACCAAAATTTGATGGTCAAATGCGGAAGTAGACGTTTTGAGACGGTCCTTCCGGGTGCTTCAAAACGCCACTGAGCAACTTCCACTGACATGAATAGCGGAGGGGGCGGAGCTTCGCGTCAGATCAGTCTCTATCCTTCTTTATACTCTATGGTTTTACCACTAGAACCCCTAAAACACAAAATATTTTGAGCTTGGATATGTATGTGTTCGGCTCTTGAACACGTATTTTTAGATGAGCGGGAATACATATTAATTTAGGGGGTCCTCCTTGACTTGAAAGTAAGTACGCCCAAATGAAGCAACTACACTTTAAGCGCCACAAAAACACAATAATCACAGCAACTAATAACGTACCAATATTTACAAGCGACTACTGAAAAAGAACAAGTCCAAAGTTGCTTACAATAAGCAGACTTGGCAACACTGCCTGCCTGCCTGCCTGCCTGCCTGCCTGCATGCCTGCCTGCCTGCCTGTCTGCCTGCTTGCTGCCTGTTTGTCTGTCAGCTCAGCTGCCTGCCTGCCTGCCTGCCTGCCTGCCTGCCTGCTTGCTGCCTGTTTGTCTGTCAGCTCAGCTGCCTGCCTGCCTGCCTGCCTGCCTGCCTGCCTGCCTGCCTGCCTGCCAGACATGTGGTTTCTATTGAGCAGCCCAGAGGAGTAGCATTAACATAAAAAGAGGGTGTGTAACAGTTCTCACATTGAACTCTCCCCCTCCCCCCACTGCCCCCCGGGCCCAAGAGGAGAGCTGAGGCCATGCAGCAATGCAGATTAAGCTGCACTTAAAGAGCCTTAAAAATGCTGTTTACCTTCCACAGCCCGCATGTGAATGAGCTGGGAGAGAGCAAAGCTACAGTATAGGATATAGTATATGATCTATGATATATGATATAGGATATATGAATATAGGATCAACAGGCAAGCTGTCTGTCAGAGAGCAGCAGCCGTACAACACCTTATCGTTGCTGCCAGGCAGAAACCTTTTTTTATGTCCATATTCTAACCTTTGTTTTTAGTTTTTTTCTTCATATCAAGGCCCACTATTTCTTCTGCATGTGAGCCACGGACCACCATTTCATGAGATTTAGCCTCTCAGACCCAAGACTTCGAATATTTTGTTGTCGTTGGATAAGGTTTTGTCCACAATGCCATGCTGTATTGATGTTGGTATCATAGGAGAGATACCAGGCACACATTGATCAAAATAACAATTATTCTATATCTAATTGACTTCTTGTAAATTATGTAATGCAACAACAATAATTTAACACTCTCAAGAGTTAAAGATCCATAAGGGTCCATTTGGTTACCAACTATCTCCATCATTTAGCTGGGGACCACCTGGAAGCCCCTCCCTCACACACATTCACGCACTCATGCATGCGCACAGGCCCACACACACACACACACACACACACACACACACACACACACACACACACACACACACACACACACACACACACACACACACACACACACACACACACACACACACACACACACACAGCCGAGATGAATGCTAAGTGCGGACCACCATGACCTTACCCTGACCCCCCCAGTGTGAGTGCATCTGGACAACACGCAGTATAAAGGAGTCCATGTCTACTATGGAATATATTATAATACATTAGATTATAAACCTTATGAAACGTCTGGCAGTTTTGACAGTTGCTGTTGTTACTGTAGTATTTAACCACTTAAAACCTCTAGACCTAGACATACTGTATACCTAATAAGGGCCATTCACACTGAGCACTCTACCTTGAACGATACCTAACTAATCCATATTGCTGCTTAAGTATATATAAGTTCTATATCACTTTATATGGATATTAAACGGTTTCGTCAACGCCTTGCTCACCCCTGCCCGCACGAAACATGCACGCTCATCCATAGAGTGCTGTTTAAGTTATGATCTTATCTCGCTGTTTTCGCAGAAACTACAGAGTGTTGACCATCCATCCGAGGTTCAGGTCTGATTTCAGATTTCTCACGGCATCGCGATTAAAATATTAACATTTCTGCAAAAAAAGATAGACATTGTGTGCTTGAGTAGTAAACTGCCCAAATCCGTCCGGCGCGAGCTAACTACCACTAGTGGCCACACTGCAGTTAACTCGTTAATGAGGTTACGTCAGTAAAGAAAGGTAGTGGACGAACATTTTTCATCACAGTTTTAGGGTGCGTTCCAAATAATATAGCGCACTGAGCACACTGTGCAATACTAGTGGGTGTGCTCCCGGTGCACATATCCAAATACACCCTAAGTCAACACAGTGAACACCACCTTGCTCTAACCTGTGCTTTGAGAACATGGTCCTGGTGACGATTTGGGGATTCCCATTTCAAACTTCCAAATTTAACGTCACGGAGCATGACTTTCAAAACACGTTGTTCTTTCTGTTCTGCGGGTGGCAGGTGGGTGGCAGAGATGGCACCACGGACGCAGCCGCCATGTTCCATGTCCCCGTGGAGTCCTCCTGCCTCCTGCCTGCCTGGCACAGTGGCTGCCATGCTGAGTTGCCAACCATCCCCATGGAAATACACAACAATCCGCCCTTATTTGGAAACGAAAGACATGTTTCTCCAGGACCGCCATAACTCTCTGAAAATAATACATATAAAAACATGAATTGGTTCAGAACCATGAAAGTTGGTTCGGAAACTGAAACCAAAAAAATGGCTGCCGGTTCCGTGAAAGCACCACGGGTCCAAGAATCTAGAACGGAACCAGTTCTAGAACCAAATACAGAACAGACAGAAGAAATGTGTGTGAATTAATATCATAACCAGAGTCCAGACTGTATCACTTCAGCATGGGGGTGGGGGGGCTGTCTAGCAAGTTTACACCGTGTGGGTGAGACAGTGGGGGAGGTGGTGAGACAGATGGGGGTGGGGGGGAGACCTGCCTAATGCAGATGACAACACCAGGTTTTCACGTTTTAATTGATCTGTGCCGATGTTTAACAATATACGAAAAAAAAAATAAACGAAATGGGCCCATAAGGGTCCATTTAAAAATCTATAAAGGTCTATAAAGGTTACCAACTCTGCATCATTTAGCTGTGGACCACCTGGAACCCCCTCAAGGACCACTGGTGGCTCCCGGACCACAGGTTGAAAACCAGAGGGGTTAAAGGATTTCAGAATATCGTGGTGAGCCTCAGCCATTCCGGTCTGGCAGTGCAACTACAGAACTATCAGAATACATTAGTGTCTGTGTGTCTACTAGGCTCATGGTATGAATTTAATAGCAACACAACATGATTTGTTTTCTGTTTTTATGCTCGCTTGCCTTTATTCATTTTATTTCTTTTCATGAATAATGACACTTTTTTATGTGACTTGCAGTGGAGAGTGCGGCGGAAGGGATGTGTGCGTGCCGTGTGCGCGCTCCTGTGTGCATGTGTGAGTGTGTTTGTGTCTGTGACGTGCACACAAAGTTAATTCTAACTTTGTGTGTGCGGATGTGACTGATTATTAAACCCTATTTACTTGTGCTGTGTGGTGACAAGAGCAGATGTGCATGCTCACAATGTGCCACACCATACATTGTAGATCTGCTATATTAGCTATTATAAGAAATAGTTTTCTTTTAATGTTTGGAAATGTTTCGCCTATGCCCAAAATAGATAGAAAGTTTAATACTGTTCACTGATACTGTATAAGTATGATACAATATGTCACCTTTTTCTGTCACTTCAATTCTAATTGTCCATGTTTCTAAATAAAAAGCAAAGTGTGAGTCACCGGCATAGGAATGTTTTTAGCACCATCAGCAAGTAGCATGAATGCTTGCATGCAGGCGCACGCACGCACACGCACGCACGCACGCACGCACGCACGCACGCACGCACGCACGCACGCACGCACGCACGCACGCACGCACGCACATCTATCTGTCCGTCATTCCTCGCAGCAGGAGATGGCAAACAGCCCCTCATATGAGCCGACGTGAGACCTAAGAGTTGATCCTGTGTGTGTGTGTGTGTGTGTGTGTGTGTGCGTGCATCGTGAGACCTAGCAGTTGATCCTGGGTGTGTTTGGACTGTGCAGAGTGGCCGGCGGGTTCACGTATTAAAGCGCTGAAATACGAGCGATGAATTAACAAGTGCCGCTGTTTTGTTATTATTTTTTACCCCGGAATTAATCTTATGGAAATTGGAGCTAAGAATAAGTTCTATGTATATTTCCCATGGTGCCTGCCGGGCCGGGCCGGGCCTGTGAAATGGCTTGCACATGTATCCATCCCCCTGCCCCGAGACCTCTCACGTCTTCCTGCTCCTCTCGCCATTAGCTCCCACTCTGTTCTCACATAGTTCACTTTAAAGTACATTTACTTAAGTATACCGTAACATTTTGAGGTGCTTTCACTTGACTTGAGTATGTTGTCATTGTTCAATGGTATATACTTCTACTGCACTGACTACATCTCAGAGGCAAAATATTACTCCACCGCACTGCATTAATTTGCGCGTTACTAGTTACTTTGTATATTTAGATTAGTATTATTATTATATCAAAACATGAGTCAACCTTGTGAGCTGAAAGATCAGCAACCTTCGAAAAAGTTTTACACATTTTGCAACGTCTTCACTTTGATGCTAGTACTTTTGTACTTTTACTCAAGTCCAATTTTAAATACAGGCCTTTCACTCGTAAGGGTATATATTTCTACACTGTGCTATTCCTTTTTTTAACTTTAAGTGAAAAACAAAACCTGGATTCTTTCTTCCGAGCGCATGCAGGTTTCTCAGGAGGCTCTGTGCGCTGCAGCGTGCTAAATTCACTCTCAGGCTAAACAAACAGTATTGCCTTACGGGCTTGTGTGAATCTGCTGGACCGACGGTCTGGCAGTAATTTTCAGCCAGAGGACTGAGGAAACGGACGACTTATACGCCCGTTACAGGCGGTATTATCACGTAGAAATGGGTATAATTACAGCGTGCTTACACTACTGGTTAAGTAAACCCGCTGCGGGGATCGAATTGCGTGAGACAGCTCGCCTCGTGTGTGCTCAGCCACCGGCTCAATGCCCGCTTCAGTCGGCCCCGCCGAGGGAGACTTTACAAACCACCAACCCTGTCAAAGTAAAACCTTGTATCTCCGCATTTCCAGTTTTTATATTTCATTTCTGGAAATTAACATAATATGCCCAGATGTGACACGTTGTGTACTTGTAGATCGACCATTTTCATCATTTCAATCAAAAGCCATGAATTTAGATGGATTTTGTAAGTGAACATGGTTATGTCTGTCTTAGTTTTATCACCTAAGTGGAGTTGTGGTTAGAGTGTCCGCCCTGAGACTGGGAGGTCGAGGTTCGATCGCTGGCCTGGTCAGACCAAAGACAAAAAAATGGGACCCAGTTCCTCCCTGCTTGACACTCAGCATCAAGGGTTGGATTGGGGGTAAGTCTCTGTGACATAATAGTGTCATGTCTAGGGAGTGTACTTGTACATCATGTCTGGGGAGTGTATTTGCACATCATGTCCAGAGGGTGTACTATTTGTACATCAAGCTACCTCATCCTACAGAAACGTAGCTCCTGCCCTATGGGCCTCAAGGCACGGCAAGGGTCACTTATGGGTAAAATACTAAGCAAACATGATGCATGCAAACATCCAAAATACAATGCGGTACAATATACCACGTATAATTATGTTAGTAACATGTGGATAATATATATGACACATATGACACATATATTTCCTATAAATGCACATGAATATGGCGGCATATATGCAGCATATATTCTGAATATATTTGTCATATATTGCCATATATATCCATCAACATTCCTTACGGATCCGGGCCTGCTGTGATGTAATAACTACATTGGATCCATGTGGAACACAGGTTATTATATTACTAATACATAATCCCCATTGGAGGGTTCGTTTTATCCATTTCCTGAAATATAACAGTTTTGGACATACAAGGTTTCCACGCAACAGTGACAGAATGTCTCGTACTGTAGGTTCCCTGTTTCTGAGAGAAATGTCTGGTTCTGCAAATTGGGAGACGTTCGTTTAGAGGCTGGAGATAATCGCACCTTTTTGTTCCACTGGCTAAAGTGTGTGTGTGCGTGTGCGTGCGTGCGTGTGCGTGCGTGCGTGCGCGTGTGCGTGTGCGTGTGCGTGCGTGCTACACTTCAGAAACATTATTTGGAATTATTTAGTCCAAATAAGCAACTGCAAGCTCCCCCTTCCCCATCCCAAAAGAAAAATAGAAATGCAACTACCAACATGTACAAGTAACTTCACAGAAAACAAACCTAAAGTCGCCTATGATAAGCAGACCTGGCAACACACCTGGTTTTAGTAATGCAAGCAGGGAAACTGGCCCTCGATGGCTGTGTTGAGCGAAGCATTCCACTCACTGACTGACTGGTGTGTCTATATCCAAACCAATCAAATTAGAACCAAACCATAAAACCTTCACGCTCACCACCCACTCTGATGGGTGCTGATAGCTTAATTTATGCACCACATTTACGCCACAATAAAAGAAAAGAAACAGCAAAGCTGTTTCAGGTTGTTGAGGGTGTAGTTCTGCGAAGCGCACACAGCATTCTGGGGGAACAATAACTGTAATAGGTGATTGTTTAAAGTCCTTCAGAGAGACGTCCTGCCGTCGTGATTCACTCCACAGGGCTGATGTATTGGACGTAATGTACCACCGCTGGACGGGCAGAAACCTTGTATCTCCACATATCAACTTTTCAACCGTTTACAAGTTACATTATCGCGCTACTTTGTCGACTCTTCTCCCTTCTGGCTCTAAAACTACGGAATTAACTTCCCATTGCAATTGGAACTGCAGACGAACTCCCAAACTTCCACGGTAGTCTGAAAACTCAATTCTCCACCTTAGTCGTTACCGTAGCACTTGTCCTAGCATTAACAACCTTAAACTTTTGTAATTTAGATAGCATTATGTAGACATAGCATTCTATAGGGTATACTTATAGTTTCATGTTTCATCGTACATATATTCTACTGTTAGACGGATGTTAGGTTCTTAGCTTGCTTATGATCCTACTGTAGATAAATATTTCTATGTAATTGATGTATTATCATTATTATTATTCTTGCTTACTGTAAATCGCTCTGGATTAAGAGCGTCTGCTAAATGCCTACATTGTAAATTGTCGTCATAAAGTGTAAAATGTAGATAAAATAGCCCATGTACGAGCAGCTAGTTGCACATTGTTCCGTTGTCTGTTTTCACTATAATTGAAACACATCATAGCTGGGGAAAAAAGGCCCTGAATGGTGTCTAGATAAAGAATGCTAGAATGACACTTGGTGTCACATGCATGGGAGGATACATACGTGGCCGGTTAAGACTCACCCGGTGCTTTGACGTGCAGCTAAGGTTTGGGGTAGGGTGTCGGACGGTTTAGTACGTCAGACCAAAGATATGCACCCCCCAGGGCACAGCCAGGAAAGGAAAGAGGTGCACCACTATTTCGAAGTCCCCTCAGGTATACATGTTTCAAGTATTTTCAGCAATGGGGTAAATGTTTTATTTTCTTTGGTGGGTAGATCTTGTTGGATCTGGTCGTTTTAAAACCGGAGGGCAGATCTGCTATTTTCAAAAGATTGTTATGCAATTGAAAACTTGTGAAACGGGACATTCTGCACAATGAGTAATTTCTACCTTTGGTACATTTACTCAAGGAAAAGTTGAATTCCGGACTTTTACTTGAAACAAAGTATAATCTACATTGCAGTACATACATGGTTTCCGTCGGACAGTGACAATGTATTGGACGTGCAAAGCTGAACAGAGTCTGAACAGCCTCTGAGCTGCTAAACAACCACAACACACATTAAAGAGGCTGGAGCCAATCCAACACAATCTTTCAATTACACAGAGTGAGTCTCCGGGACGGAGAGCTACCGGTAGACTATAAGGTAGTCGATGAGACAATTAAAGTAATCCATAGATTTAATTAGAAGAACAGTTATACGCTGGCCGACCGACGGGACAGCGGGTGTGTGACGGACAACGAGGGCCGGCACTCTGATCAGTTTAAATAGCTGCTTCGTTCAATGTTTGGCCGGTAGGTTAGAGACGTGCGTACGTGTGTGCGTGCGTGCGTGCGTGCGTGCGTGCGTGCGTGCGTGCATACTTGCTGATGGTGCTAATGATCTGATGATGCGCTTGATCTGAGTACCTAAAAAGCAGATCCAATACATCGCCAAACCATAATAAATATATTGCTCATCTTATATTCAATAAATATATATTCCATCCATTCTTGAGTTGTCCTGACACACACACACACACACACACACACACACACACACACACACACACACACACACACACACACACACACACACACACACACACACACACACACACACACACACACACACACACAGTATACTTCCGAGTAAGTTGTGAGCGCACCCGCCACAGTTCAGTTCGGCAAGTCATAGACCGTGAAGCACCGCCTGCACACATGCTCCGCGACCGTGATACATCACAGACTCTACCCCTACGTTTTCAACCCAGCTCTGTGGTTTCCTTTTCTGTGACACTGCGACACACACACGTGGCACGGAGAAACTACATGAACCGTGTGGCGTTAGGCACGCAAGATTCTAGTACTGTACAATATCACTGTCTCTCAATGCTCTACGGTCGCAGATGGATACAGCGATTGCTGTACATTTCCCACACATCAAGCAAAACCTCGGCGTGCGAAGCCGGATCTTGTGTCAGATCAGGGGTTTTGTCGGCGAGTGTCAACATAGATCGACGACAGCATAAACGGGACAAAGCTGCGTGTCTTGGTGGTCTATGGGGGCCCTGGACTGTGAAGCTCCCCCTATCCAAATCCCACCTCACACAAACAACAAGCGGTACTAGGTCCCCAAACCTCCCCATTAGCCCTATTAGCCATGCAAATCCTCTGTGTGAGTGCTGGACTATTGTTTCAAGGAGAGAAAGGAAGCTGGGGGTCTCAGACACTCTCTTGTCTGTCTGTCTGTCTGTCTGTCTGTCTCTCTGTCTGTCTGTCTGTCTCTCTGTCTCTCTCTCTCTCTCTCTCTCTGTGTTAGTCAGTGTTGCCAACTTGCCAAGTCAGTTTATTATAAGCGTCTTTGTTTGTTCTTTTGTATCGCTTGTAAATATTGGTTGAGGGTTTCGTTTTTTTTGTTTGTTAATTAGTGTAAATTTGGGGGTCGTTGACATGAAGAAGTTTGGGAACCACTGGCTTATCTCCCTCCTAAAACAAGGCAACACTGAGTCTCTCTCTCTCTCTCTGTATGGCTCATCCTCCTGCATGGATAGTGGAGAAGCCTGGTTAAACAGTGCTCATTGTGGACTCCCCTCGCCCGTTTCTCTCGCTGCCACCGGCCAACAATGGCCTCACACCGACAACTGTGTTACCGCGCGCACGCACGCACGCAGACACACGCACGCACGCACACACACACATCATTGGTCAGACACCAGCACACATACACATGGCTCACACAAGTGCGCAACCATGGCACGCTCACATAGAAATGCACGCAGCGACACAAACACGCATTCCCGTCGCCAAGTGAATTGTCGGATTTGCATCTCATTCCGTCGCCGTGTGTGTATGTGTGTGTGTGTGTGTGTGTGTGTCTGTGTGTGTGCACGCGCACGCGTATTTTAGAACACTCTGAGTCTGAATACCTTTGCTGTCCGCACACAAAAGCTCTCTCTCTCTGTCCGCGACGGTCTATGCGATGCCAAAAGCGAACAGATTTAGATGCGCACTGACAGCTTCATAAACTGGATGCCTCCGGATAGAGAGGGGTTACTCAGGCCAACTCAATAGTAGGAGGATCTCTACACCGGTTGTTCAGGGAGTGTATGTGCGTGCGCACATGCACAAAATGTGCGTGCGCACATGCACAAAGCCCCTGTTGAGGCTGACCTACAAAACGGTTTGGTCAAGATGGTGTCTTTGTGTGGCGGCGGCGGTGAACGAATGGGAGGAGAGGTCTGATTGGTCTTTGTGTGCCGTGTATAGAGAGCGATCAGCAGGTTAGACAGAGTTCAGCGGCTCTGGGAAGGCATGGGGCGACCTGCGCCCAGCTGGAAGAGTAACTAGGTGCTTTTACTCAAGTGCTGTACTTAAAGATCCGTATAGCACACATCTAAAGAACCATAGAACCCCCCCCGCAAATTAAATCATCAATCTGTATGAGTGAAGGCATCCCAAAAATAAAGGTTTGACGTGAAATAATCGTGACACATTTTATTCGTGGTCACTCTCTGGTGTGTATAAGCTTTATTTAATTCTTCTTGGTGCAACCGGCACGGCAAAATGCCTAATCCTAAACCTAACACCCAAGCCTTTTCCCAATTTTAAGTCTAACAGAAAATATTTTAACCATAAAGAACCATTGCTCAGGCCTGGGCCAGCCTAACGGTCCAGGCACCTTGGCTGGTAAGCCTGACAGCGTGTTGCGGGTTCGAGGTTTCTGCGTGTGTCGTCCCCCCCCATCTCTCTCCCCGTTTCCTGTCAACTTACTGTACCTATCAATAAAGGCAAAAGAGCTCCAAAAATATCTAATAAGAAAGAAAAAAGAACCATTGCTCTTGTGAAGGCCAGGGGGGGAAATTGTCCTCACAATCAATGTCTATACCTGCCGGGACATTTTGGCCCTCAGAAATATAGTAATAGTACAGGCATGAGCACACGCACACACACACACACAATGTGACAGCCCTAGAGCAGACTGGTTTCTAGCAGAATGCACGCACGCACGCACACACACACACACACACACACACACACACACACACACACACACACACACACACACACACACACACACACACACACACACACACACACACACACACACACACACACACACACACACACACACACACACACACACACACACACACACACAGCATTGTGTGATGATATTAAAATGGAACTTTGGAGTTCAATATTTCAGAGCGTTGCACAGTGGGGCTGAATGATGCAACACTCCTGGCTCTCCTGTACTCTGAGCCAAGTAGTTTTTTTCCTGGGGGGAGGGAGGGAGGGAGGGAGGGGGGGAAATAACTTTCATTCTGTTTCTGGCAGTTTGAAGACAAGTTACACGAACGCACGTACAGTAAAAATGGAACTCAGTTGGTAGAGAAATATGACCCAATGATTACATTTGTAAGCCGAGCAAACAGTAGTCTAACATGAAATGTGTTTGATATGGGTTTCACATAACGACTCTACACCGTTGGTGAAGTATTCTGCAACAAACATTGACATTAGTAGTAGTAGTAGTGTCCTTGAGGTGGTTCCATATGGCCCCGTATGGGGGTGAAACTCTGAGAGTGTATATGGAACCAAATGGCCCTGTACGGGTGTGTAACTCCAAATACAAATGTGTACACTCTCAGAGTTATGGGGGAACTTGAAATTAAAAAGTTCGAGAACCACTACACACTAAATGGAACAGAGCCTTCTTAATTAGAATCATCGGTAACACCTCGGAAGTCGGAAGAGGCCGGGAAGTAGGAATTGAGTTGTTTAGCTTCAGATTCTGAGGAGAGTCTGACATCATTCAACTGGCGTGTGAACACTCACTCCATTGGGCTAATCTGAGATAACAGCATGAGGACACCACCGCCTTGTGTTATTTTACTGAAAGACAATTAGAGAATAAACGACACATCGGAGGGAACGAGACGGGTGCTTTTTGTCTTATTGTCACCAGGCTGAATGACTTGGGGGCCCCCCAGAGCTGAGCGGGGGCCCCTAGGAACACGCCACAGATTACACATTTTGATTGTGTCACTCTTAACTAATATACAAGAGGGCGTGGGAGAACAGGTGTCAGCAGTGGTTTTTGATAGTAACTAAGTACATTTACTCAAGTACTTGAGTACAATTTTGAGGCACTTTACTTATGGATGGAGTATGTCCATTTTTCAAAGCTTTACACTTGTATACTTCTTTAGCGTACAACTTACTTTGTAGATTCATCTTTACACGTCGAAACACTTTCGAAAGATTTCCACAAAAATGTAAACCTTTTTTTTGCGCCTGATACTCTCTGTCCTCCACTCAGAGCCTCTTTCTGGAAGTAAAGTGGCTGTGGAGACGAAGATGTGTTCTGGGACGGATTTGAACATCTAATTAGTTTCTTTTGTGAGGTCTGAGCGTTGTTTTCTTGCAGGTATTGGATCTCGGAGGTGTTGGAGTACCACAAAGTGACATTAGTGCTGAAGCCAGTAAACTAGTAGGGCACTTTAGATGCAGTGATGATTTGGACAGCAAGTTGTGATTATGATTTTGGCGTTTACCATTTAGTTAGTCATATTTTTGTTCTGAAATCTGAAAATGCTTTACTTTTATAGGGGATTCAAACTGAGACGGAGTCCTTTTGATTCTAACCGTTCCCGAATATGGTTGCCTGGTCCCCGCTGGCCATGATTCACATTGGCCGAGATTCAACAGCGTACCCGGATACACTTCATTCAACTTATGTGCCTCAGAGGGGCGCTGTGGACTATGGGGCTTTGGGAGACAGAACATGTCATGTCATAGAAGAAGAGTCACTTTCATTGTTTAGAGCAAATAATAAAGTTTGGCTGTGTTCCTGACGTTGTCTTGAGTTATAATAATAACATAACATAACAATACACAACTAAAGCAGTGTGCGCTGATGGTCTTAAACAGCACAATGCAACGTTGTCTCTCGTCTGTATGACGGTGACATCACGTACATATCCTTGGTATGTTAACAGTGACGTCACTGACTAATCCTTAGTATGTTTGTCCTAGCTGCATTGCATGGCATGTGTTTTTTATGTTTTGTTTTTTTTCCACTCCCGGGAATGGTACGCATTGTTCACACAACCCCACAAATCTTGTATTGGGGTCCATGGCACCAATTATTTTCAGATGGGGGTCCGCGGCGACCAGTGGCTCTCCAGGGTCTACATTGCCCAAAATAAAATGCATGTATTTAATTTGATGTGACCACTGACTAATTGAACCCTGGCCGTTGAGAACGACAACATTGCAAATGTTCATAAACTTCATCCCTTGAACAAAGCAATACATTGTGGAATTTCAACATGATCGAGTTTCACGTTTCTGGACTGATTTTTGAAAAGTAAAAGCTTTGTTTTATTTGTGGGGACTGGGACCGTTTTGTAATGAACAATGAATAATAAAATGCATTTACTGCCATGTTCACTCAGTGACACTCGCATTACTGTCATCTCTACATCCTGCCAGAACACATTGACGTTTGTCTCCATTGTGGCATCATCACATTCTCCTCTCCTGGGTCCTGTAATGTCATTGGCCTGTACTGAACCGTTTGTTTTTCTTTATAATTGAAGTGTTTTCAAAATACTGACAAAAAAATCAGAGAGAGAGACAGAGACAGAGAGAGACAGACTGCTTCCATCCATTGTACAGTACTTTGTCATGCAGGTTCAAACCTAGTCTAACTTCAGTAAAAGTATAAAATCAAAATGTACCTAAAGTCTAGTCTACTAAAGTAAAGGTAGGCCTACTCCAACATTTGCTTCTCAGGTCAACATGCGATTCATTTTGATTAATTAATTACAAAGCAATTACTTTTTTTATCGAGTCCCAGCCATGGCTTTAAGTAAAAGGAACACTGAGGACTGAGGAGCGATGCTGTTGTGCGGACTTTTAGGCTATACTTTTAAACTCTCCCTTTAATTTGTATCAATCCATTCATTGGTCCTCCCCTCCTCCCATTCCCAGACTGAATGAGGTTCTGGTCGGATCAGATGCTGGGAAGTTGGACGGGATATAGTTGTAAAGAGGAGCTAGGGCCCGCGCACGGGGCTCCCCTTCTCGCTCCCCTGACCCGTGGCTCGCTACCTTTCTGTGGTCCACACAGCGATTATGCTAATGCTAATTATGCTAGCCCTGCTGGCCCTGGCTGCGCTGGTAGCCCCGGGGGCCCCCCGAGTGGACCACACCCCATTCAGACGCTTAACCCCAATCTAACGGCCCATTAAGGAGCACAATGCCGGCACACACAGTTCTGAATGCAAACGGGGGATTTTTGGAGCCTGTGGGCCATGAACACACACACTAAAACCTGCTGCTAATCAAGCCTCTCTCTTGGCCTTAAACGTGTGTGTGAGTGTGTGTGTGTGTGTGTGTGTGTGTGTGTGTGTGTGTGTGTGTGTGTGTGTGCGTGCGTGCGTGCGTGCGTGCGTGCGTGCGTGCGTGCGTGCGTGCGTGCGTGCGTGCGTGCGTGCGTGCGTGCGTGCGTGCGTGCGTGCGTGCGGGTCTGCATCACAGACCGAGAAACTTAAACCACTTGAACCCCGGCAATCATATTCGGGGTGAATAAAAAGCATGATCCAGTGTGCAGACACAACACATTGAATAAAATAGCATGATCCAGTGTGCAGAGCAGACACAACACATTCAGTGAAGGTGATTACACACATGAACCCTATAACATCCTTATTCTGCATGTCATAATAGGCTCTGTGTGAGCATCCCTGCTTATCCCAGGGTATAGTTACCAAAGCCCCCCCGTCTCCAACTGCCAGCTGAGTGCTTGAGACAGACTTCTAGAAGACAGAAGCAAAAACATTTGAAATGTGCGCTACTTTGGGGGCGCTACCAGAGAAGCCCACGGGGGCTTCTCTGGTAGCTATAAGAACTAGGTCTGGATAAGCAGGGACGCAACGCAGTTCCATACCCAGTTCCAAATCAGTACGCTCTCAGAGTGATGGTTGGTCCTTGTAATTAGAACGACATATTGTAATTGTACTACAGACGTGAAGTCCACACATACCAGCTCTGACATGTGACTGTATGTGTCCTTTTATGAGTATTCTCTGTCTATCATCAGGACATTAGGGCATGTGGACATGTCCTTTCCTTTCTTTCCAAAAGTCTTGAACGTGTTGTTTCCAGCAACCAGCTCCCTTTCTCACAGAACAACAGGCTGGAAGAACCTTGGCTAAAACATCCGGGACAATGCTCCACACGTTCCAGACTCTTCTACCCAAACTATAGAATGAACTCCCCATGTTGCAATTAGAAATGCAGACTCACCTTAGGCCCCGTAGCACTTGCCCTAGCCTCGATAACCTTCCAGGTAAAGGCTAAAATGTAATTTAGGTTGTTGTTATTGATCTGGCATCCTAGTGTATACTGTGTTCAATGTACAGACTATTGTTTTGGGATATTTTACTGTTAGACTGATTCTTGGTTTACCTGTGATCCTAGATGACTATTTCTATGTATTTGATGTATTACCATGAGTTGTTCTTGCTTACTGTAAGTCACTCTGGATTAAGAGCATCTACTAAATGCCTAAATTGTAAATTCAATTGTTGATGTCCTTGTGAGTCTTGTCTGTCTAATAGTGTCTATCATTAGGACATGTTGGACATGTCCTCCTGAGTCTTGTCTGTCTATCATTAGGACATGTGGACATGTCCTAATGAGTGTGGTCTGTCGCTGTTTTCTTGTAATATCCCCGGACGCTACCCAGCACTGAAACAACAGCATGTCTGGAATCTACAGGCATTCTTTTGAGAGAGAGAGGGAGAGAGAGAGAGAGAGAGAGAGAGAGAGAGAGAGAGAGAGATGGAGGGAAGTGTTATTAAATTCCTACAGAGATAGTGGCGCTGTGTGTGTGTGTGTGTGTGTGTGTGTGTGTGTGTGTGTGTGTGTGTGTGTGTGTGTGTGTGTGTGCGTGCGTTCCAGACTGCGCCGGGCTCATTAAATTAAAATGACGAGGCTCTTTGTTTGCTGCAATAACAAAAGCCGCTGCTAATTACCTCCTCCGATACGAAGGGTCCTCCAACTCCACAATAAACCCCGTCTGACTTTCTAAATAAGCCCGATGAGCCGCGCTTCGCCCGCGTCGCCACGAGAGAGAGAGAGAGAGAGGGAGGGAGAGAGAGAGAGAGGAGCAGCTGTTTTGACACGCCGAGGTCGATGGTATAGACGTGGAGAGAGTGAGAAAGAGAGAGAGAGAGAGAGAGAGACGAGGCCCCCGAAAAACAAACAGGTCACTGAGAGATCAGCTGTGTTAAACAGCACTGTCCCCGGGCCGGGCAGAGTGTGATAACATAGTGGAGAATGAAAGAGGCGCCTTGTTAAACTGAAGGAGAGGAGAGCACATAATGCAAGGTTATTATGCAGCAATGTTTCATCTCCAGTGGAGGGAAGTAAACAGAAGGGGCAGCAGTGGCTCAGGGGTAGAGTGTCCGGCAGAGCAGCCGAGTGGGAACCGCGAGGTTCCCAGCTCGATCCCGGGCTCCCCCAGAGGTAGTGTCAAAGTGTCCTTGAGCAAGACTCTGAACCCCTAAATTGCTCCCGATGAGCAGGTTGGTGCCTTGCATGGTTTCCTCTGCCATCGGCGTGTGAATGGGTGAATGTAATGTAAATCAGTTGGGATAAAAGCACCATATAAATGCACCGTAATTTACCATTCACAGAAGTAAATCAGGGATACAGTAGATTCACATCCTTTAATCATGGGTGGTGTCAGGGAATTCCACATTTTGGCGACAGTAGAATTACATTTTGCCCACGTTTGTGCTAAATTTGGGTGGTACCAGATCGTTGGGTGCTTCTTCTGGCTTTGCGGCTGTGGATGCCATAATCATGGATAAGGGAAACAACGCCTCCTCCAAATTGAGCGGCTTCATATAGTAGCTGATACTGAGCAGTACCTTGCTAACTGCTTGGTCCTTCTTTTGGAGAGGCCGGAGTTTTTTAAGGCCCGGCCCTCACAACCAACTTGTGCATGTGTACTAGGCTACTGTATCAAAGATTAAAACTAGAAGAAGTGCCCCTCAGGGCACAGGTCTCCACCAGGATTTGAAGGACTAATATAAAAAAGTGTTGCACATACATGGGCCTCCTGGTGGTGCTCGAAAAGGCAGAATTGAAAAATGCAGGCCAGATTTCTTTCCTTGGGCCGTAGGGAGTGTGCATACAGTACAACGTTTTACGCAGATCGGTGCAGTTATATGTGAAGACGTGACTTGGCCTGTTCTAGCGCCACCATGAGGCTGATTTGAAAACTGTCAAGTGGCATTTCTTCCTCAGCCTAGTGGGAACATACGTACACAGTTCCACCGCAATCGGACACAGTGTTGATGAGTTTTGTACAAAATGGGTACAAAACGGGCTACTCCTGAAAACTTTAGAAGCCAATCTTAGCTAATCAGGATGAAATATGAGAAATCAAACAAACCCGTCTTGATCACATGACAAAGGTCCAGGCAAAGGTTTTGCCTTGGCCTCTAGGGAGTATGCATACAAGGTTTTACACAGATCGGTGCAGTTATAGCGCCACCATGAGGCTGAGTTGTTTTGTGGTATTTCTTCCTCGGCCTAGTGGGAACGTGCGTGCAAAATTTCACGGAAATCACACGATGTGTTCATGATTTTCTGCATTTTGTTTGAAACGGAGCACTCCTGCGAACTTTGGAAGCCAATCTTAGCCAATCAGGATGGAGTCTGAACCCCGTTTTGACGAATGGCTATAGAGAGACTGTACGAATTTGCGTAATTTTTGGACAAAATCTGTAGGTGTAGTCCTGGTGGCGCTATAACATGCCAATGTGAAAACCTTGGGGCAGAGGTTCAGCTCTGGCATCCAGGGAGTGTGTGTGCAGAGTGTGGCTGCGATCAAGCCAACGGTGCCAGAGATTAGCTGTTCCCAGACGGACGGACGGACGGAAACACGGACAGACAGACTGAGTGCAAAACATACTCTCTCCCCATGCCTTCGGCATGGTAGAGACAAAAACAACAAAGGTTTACATCTGTATAGCATAGCTGTGAGATAGTCTGCTCTCAAAAGCTGTAATTAATTAAAGGTACAGCTGACCTTGAGAATGTAATGGTTTTCATTTAATGGCATCAGGGGTGTTAGGTGAAATGTTAGAGAACACAATCATCACTACACAGGCTAAACATGCTTGACTTCACAGTAGAATGCTTATACAGCATGATGGAGGACCAGAAAATGGAAGAGATAACTTATCAAATCAAATCAATTTTATTTGTATAGCACATTTAAAAACGACTCTCATCGTACCAAAGTGCTTCACAGGTCAAAGAAAAACAATACGATACAGTGCAATACAGTACATCAGTGAAACAATAAAATAAAATAAAATTATAAACAAGTAGTAGTCACAGTAGTCAAGAGAGATGTTAAGAGCAGTTAAAAGGCAGTACGAAAAACGTATCCTAGGTATAAAGTGCAAGAGTATTAGGGGGACTGGAAGGCTTGAGAGTAGAGGAACGTTTTGAGCCTAGACTTAAAACTCTCAGTGGAGGGGGCAGATCTGACAGCGAGAGGAATGCTATTCCAAAGTATAGGAGCTGCGACAGCAAAGGCTCGGTCGCCCCTGAGCCTCTTCCTTGTTGCTGGGACTACTAGGAGTCGTCTGTCTGCTGACCTGAGGGTCCTGATGGAGGAGGAGTATGATAGGAGGTCAGAGATGTAGGAGGGGGCCAGTCCGTTTAGTGCTTTGTATGTGAAGAGAAGGGTTTTGAATTGAATTCTGAAACGGACTGGCAACCAGTGGAGAGAGGCAAGGACAGGGGTGATATGGTCTCGTCTCTTGGTGCCAGTCAGGAGTCTGGCAGCCGGGTTTTGCACCAGTTGGAGACGGGATAGGGATGACTGGGAAATTCCGGTGTAGAGGGAGTTGCAATAATCTAGACGGGATGAAATGAGTGCATGGATGACAATTTCGAGGTCGTGTGTGGAGAGAAATGGCTTAATTTTGGTGATGGAGCGGAGGTGGAAAAAGCTGGTTTTGACTATGGTGTTGATTTGTTTGTCGAATTTAAAGGCGGAATCAAAAAGCACCCCAAGGTTTTTAGCGTGGGGTTTGACAAGGGGGGCGAGGTCGCCAAGGTCATTTTTTATTTGTGTGATGGAGTCAGGTGAACCAAATAGTACTATTTCAAATTTACTGTCATTTAGTTGTAGGAAGTTTTGTGCCATCCATCTTTTGATGTCGGTGAGGCATTTATTTAGGTTGTTTAGTGTGAATTGATCGTTGGGTTTCAGAGGGAGATATAGTTGGGTGTCATCTGCGTAGCAGTGGAATGAGATGTTATATTGTCTGATGATATGACCAAGGGGGAGCATATAGAGGGAAAACAAGATGGGGCCTAGGATGGATCCTTGGGGGACTCCGCAGGAGAGGTGGGCAGGGGGAGAGGAGAAGGTACCCATATTGACAGAGAAAGATCTGTCCTTGAGGTATGATTCAAACCAGCCCAAGGCTGTGTTTTGGACTCCAGCATGGGACTTGAGGCGGTGCAGTAGAATGGTGTGGTCCACGGTGTCGAATGCTGCGCTAAGGTCCAGCAGCAGTAGGACACCGCAGTCCCCAGCGTCAGCAGAGAGGAGCAGGTCGTTGTGGACCTTCAGGAGGGCTGATTCTGTACTGTGGAGGGGTCTGAAACCTGACTGAAATGTTTCCATTATATTGTTGTGTTGAAGGTATGGCATTAACTGGGAGAGAATTACTTTTTCTAGGATTTTGGACAAAAATGGAAGTTTTGATATGGGTCTGTAATTGCTGGGTACGGAGGGGTCAGTGTTGGGTTTTTTCAGGAGGGGTTGAACTACTGCATGCTTGAAGCAGTCCGGGACTGTGCCAGTGGCCAGGGAGCTATTTATTATTGCCAGGATGCTGGGACCAGCGGTGTTGGCAACGTCTTTCAGGAGGGCAGAGGGGACAATGTCAAGATGACAGGTGGCAGGCTTCATGGTGGAGATTATGTTGTTGAGGCTGGGGAGTGTGGTGGGAAGGAAGCTGTCTAATATGGAGGTGCAGGCCGATGGGGTCGTTAGGTCAAATGTGGGTGGGGGGATATTCTGTCTGATGTTATTTACTTCTGTGATAAAAAATTTAAGGAACTCGTTACATTTTGCAGCAGAAATGTCCGTATTATTGCCGGGGGGGGGGGGGGGTGGATAACTGAGTTTATGGTTTTGAAGAGGATCTGTGGATTTTGGGAGTTGTCAGAAATGTGTTTAGAGAAATAGGTTTTACGTGCTGCGTTTATATAGCATCCTGATAACTGAGGAGGTTGTTTTTCAGAATGTCGAAGGAGATCTGAAGTTTGTCACTTTTCCACTTCCTTTCTGATTTTCTGCATTCCCTTCTCAGGGCTCTGGTGGTGTCATTTAGCCAAGGGGAGCATTTTGGTTTGGATTTTTTTTGTTTTAAGGGAGCAACATTATCTAGGATTGTGGCGCAGGTGAAATTAAATAGGGAAATAAGTTCCTCTGTGTTCATATCTGGTGGTGGGGCCTCAACAATACAGGTGTTTGGGGCAGCAGTGAGCGCCTCTGAAAAAATGGCGGCAGTTTGGGAGTTAAAGTGACGTGAGTAACGAGTTGGGATATGAGGTTTTGACAGGGGGAGACACAGAGCGGCATCAAATAAAATGGTGCAATATGGTCGGACAGACATGGAGCTATTATTTCCATGTTAACTATATTAAGACCGCAATATAGAACTAGGTCCAACGTGTGACCCAGCCTGTGTGTGGGACCGGTGTCAAGGAGTGAAAGATTAAAAGACTCGATTAAATGACTAAAATCGCTAACTAGAGGCTTATTTGGGCAACATAAGTGGACATTTATGTCACCTAGAATACTGTGTGTGGTAGAGACCAGCGGGTGGCGGATTTAGCCGCGGTTGCCGCGGGTGAACCGCAGTTTAGGGTGGATTAGGGTCAATTCAATATATTATAAATTAATATCGGATAAACCGCGGGTGAAATAATGCTGGAAATAATAAATGAATGGCAGCCATCTATCTATAGGCTTTATAACTTTTAAAACGGAAATAAATTAATGATATCTATCTATAGTCTTATAATATATTTTTTAAAAGGCACAAAATCTCAGCATGCGTGCGTTAGTAGTATTTTAATATTTTCCATCAGGCACAAATTAGACGCCTATATTGGCTAAGAAGGACCACAACAACGAGTGGGCTGCTAGCTGCTAGGCTAACAGGCAGCTGAGAGTATGAAAGAAACTTACAACTAACTGAAACAGAAGGGAAGAATATAAGTTTGGCGTGGGACTCGGTGCCATGGGACTGCATGGGAGCGAGGGCTGGATATATGCCACATGAAAAGACGTTCGTTGCGATGTGCGAACGTGACTGACTGAACGGACGGCAGCCTTGTTGCCATGGAAATGGGAATATACAACCGTAACTTTGGTGAACTGTCGGCAGTGGTGAGTGACACAATTTATAAATAGCCGATCTACAAGCTCACAACGCGTCGCAGCGAGCCAGCGACGCGTTGTGAGCTTGTAGATTGGCTATCCCTGCAGCGGATTTCGGGTGGTTGCGGATATATAAATTGGATTAATTAATTAATGCGG
The DNA here is from genome assembly GCF_951216825.1 of Electrona antarctica. Taxonomy (NCBI): domain Eukaryota; kingdom Metazoa; phylum Chordata; class Actinopteri; order Myctophiformes; family Myctophidae; genus Electrona; species Electrona antarctica. The sequence continues at coordinate 33,791,136 of NC_136794.1, read as the reverse complement.
TCGGATAACGGGCGGATCATTAATATGTACGGGCGGATTAGGGTGACAAAAAAGCTCATCCGCAGTTCTCTAGTGTGTGGGTATTAATCATAGAAATAAAAATGATGGGTGAAAATAAGGCGAAACTAGTGGAAGGAGGTCTGCCCGGCCAGTAGGGGGCGATATATCGGGTACGGGTTGTCAGGTGATGGTGGTGGTGGTGAGCCGGAGCAGACGGGGCGATGAGTCAATGTTGTTGTGAATAGTTGTTATGGGCAGCCACGGAACGGCGGAGGTTACGTTTGAGCATTTCACAGCCGAGTTTGCTTGGATGTAGCCCATCAAAATAAAAGGAGGGACGATTCCAGAACAGAAAAAAGTTATGAATGTAATGGAAGTTAGCGGCGAGACAGGCAGATTGGAGCCAGTAATGTAGCTGAAGCAATTTGCTGAATCGCAGGTCGCCACGATTCCAGGTGGGAAGTGGACCGGAGATGTGTATTGATAGACCAGCTTACGACGACTGGAGGGACCAGAACCGGACTCCAGGGGGGTGTCGATGCGATCCGGAGGAGGAGGGGGGCCGTGGGCATCGGCCAGGAGGGAGAACCTATTTTTTAATATTAATGGTGGTGGACGATGACGGGGCATACAGATGGCAATTGGAAACCTGGTGATAAAAGAATGGGTTACAAAATCGTGGGATAAAAAAGTGGCTTAGCTCCAATGGGGCGGCACATCTTAAATGTATGTGGAAAACAGACCATTTGTTGGTGCACTGCTTCTTTCTCTGTGTACCCTCTGTACCCAGACCGTCTCTCTCTCTCTCTCTCTCTCTCTCTCTCTCTCTCTCTCTCTCTCTCTCTCTCTCTCCCCCTCCCTCCCCCTCTCTCTCCCTCCCTCCCTCCCTCCCTCCTCTCTCTCTCTCTCATGTTTAGAAGACATCCCAGAGCAGTATAGTCATCAGTTACTGCTTCAGTCTCCCGTCCTCTGACGCCCTTCAGCGCGGCTCAGGTGTTAGAACACACACGCTCGTGCACACACGCACGCACGCCCTCAGACATACATGTACACAATTGTGTGTGCATATGCACTACATCACACACACATCCTTGTGCGTTCACACATACACACAACCTATCAAACACACACGGCACGGGCACATTCGACCGTTTGTCCAACGCCAGCAGAAGACGAACACACACACACACACACACACACACACACACACACACACACACACACACACACACACACACACACACACACACACACACACACACACACACACACACACACACACACACACACACACACACACACACACACACACACACACACGACAAAGCATGTGCTTTCTCTCCTCTATGCTCCAGTTGGCAGTAGAAATGAGCATTGGATGCCGTTAGCAACGTGGGGGGGGGGGTATTTATAGAGGACATTTTGACACGCAACCTCTTCTCCTCTCATGGTTGGCCGATGCACTCCTACATACATCGGGGCTTCTTAAAGTGGGTGCCCTGGCACCCTAGCGTGCCGTGACACAAGTTCCGGGGTGCACGCCGCAGAATACACTTCGGTTTAACCGCGGTCTACACTTTAAGCCAAAACCGGCGTGAGTGCCACTGAATTAATGCTGTACTGTAGATTAAAAAAGAACACCAAGTGTTTAATGGCTGTTCCAATGTATTTCCAATGGAGGTGTCATGGTTTGATGACATGTCTTGTTTGATGGCTGTGTTCTTCCCCTCCCCCCATCAAAAAAGACTGTCTTGTCACACCATGTGACTTCCATTGGAAATGAACTGGAGCGGCCATTAAACATGGACAAGACACCAGACAGACACAAGACAGGTGTTTGATATGTGTGAGTGCAGCCTCAGTGATAAGGGGTAAGGCACTGGCAAAAACAGGTGCTCAAGTCTCTTCCCCAAAAATAGAAGATCTATACAAGCTCGTAGCTTCGTAGTTCCGAAACAACCCTAAAAGTTGGTTCGGAACTGGAACCAAAATATGTCCGCTGGTTCCGTGAAAGCACCACGGTTCCAAGAATCTAGAACGGAACCAGTTCTAGAACCAAAGTTATTTTGGTGGAAAGGGGGGCCACAGATGTTTTAAGGGGTTAATTTCCCCCGCATGATCAATAAAGGTCTTATATGCAATTCTTATTCTTACATAACCCATTCTCACTCACCAACGCATAACAGCATTTCCAAAAACAAAACAAAACTTGAGCTTGTAGAGCTACAATTTCATTTTTTTCTCCAAAATGTTTGCCTGTGATAATGAGTACCAACACCTGGCTGTGAGTGCTTTATGAGGGTTTGTACTGCATGGTGGTATAGACGACAACACTCCTGCACAAAATGTTATGCCTATAACGACATGCCCGGAATGGGGAAGCCAGGTTTTGAGCTGTGAATATGAAGCTAATACAGAGTGTGTGTGTGTGTGTGTGTGTGTGTGTGTGTGTGTGTGTGTGTGTGTGTGTGTGTGTGTGTGTGTGCGTGTTGCATGCGCGCTGCATGCGCGCGTGTTCTATCTAGACTAGAGGAAGAGAAGAACAAAACATCATAAAATGTAATCTTCGCAGGAAGCCCTCGCAGAGCTGTTTGCTTGGTAATTTGCATCTATTGTTGACTCTTCAAAGTGAGTCATGTCTGCTGTGCCCTCGCTCTGCCCCCAGAGAGAGAGAGAGAGAGAGAGAGAGAGAGAGAGAGAGAGAGAGAGAGAGAGAGAGAGAGAGAGAGAGAGACAGAGAGAGAGAGAGAGAGACAGAGAGAGAGAGAGAGAGAGAGAGAGAGGGAGGGGGGGTGACAAGGACATAAAACTACCCTTGTGAACAAGGTCTCTATCTATCCCCCCCCCCTCTCTCTCTCCCTCCTTTCAGTCACTCCTGTCCTCTCCGCTGCTATAAAAGCGGTGTTCCATTCAAAGCGCGTACATGTTCGTACGTACAGCAGAGAGTGACAGGGAGGACAGATGCATCAGGATCCGCCTCTCACAGCCACCATGGCTGATTGTGGGTGGCCCTCTCTAAACAAGCTACACAATTAGCAAGCCTTCGCTAATGAGACACCTCGCTTAGGGGGGCTGACGCGCACAAAAAAAAGAATGTGACGCGCACACGCACGCACACGCACACGCACACGCACACGCACACACACACACACACACACACACACACACACACACACACACACACACACACACACACACACACACACACACGCGTAGACAAAGATATACGGCACACTGTAATGGCCCTATAGTGTTATTCAAAGGAAAAAGAGCATTCTTCTTCGCATAATGCCTGACATCAATCAGGGGAATGGTTGTCGTTGGTGATGAGGCCAAAAAGACAAAAGGCTTCCCGGAGATGCTTTCCATGCATTTTGCTGTGGTGGAAAGTAACAAGCAGCTATAGGTACATTTACTCATGCAGTCTACTGTGCTTATACAATTTACAATGTAGGCATTTAGCAAACGCTCTTAATCCAGAGTGACTACAAGAACAACACATTATAGGCTACTTTATTATTCAGGGGTGCCCAAAAGGTTTATTTGATATAACCGTGTTATTATAAGCATAAACCCCATATTCATTATTCAATACTATTTTGGAAATTGCAGATACAAGTCGGTACAAGCTCAAAACGTGAAAATAAATAAATAAAATAAGATCTTGAATACAGGACTTGGCCGAGGGCCAAACAAAAGCAGCCAGCTGCCATTTTATTTTGAAGCTCCTCTGGGATCTGGGAGCATCCATCCATCCATCCATCCATTGTTAGCCACACAGCATCATTAAAAATATTCTGGACAGGACAAAAAAGGAGGATGCATTTTGTCGTTGTCCCATATTCATAACTCTAGTTCTAATCATGCACCTTGTCGACACCCCCCCCCCCCCCTCTTCCTCCCCGTCCGATTCTATTTTAATTTCTCCTGAAGATTGACAAAGGGGGGGCACGGTGGCACAGTCGGCAGCACTGTCACCTCACAGCTAGAAGGTCCTGGGTTTGATTCCCGCTGGGGACGCTGGGGGCGTGTCAATTAGATCATCGACACTGGGTGAAATAAATCGTGGGATACATTTTTAAAGTATAAACAAAAAATAAAAGATTGATAAAGAGAACGTCTGTTTTTAAACCACTTTCATCCATCTTTTACGTCATTATAGGGGGAAAAAAGGTTAAACAACCCATTTTCAAGCTTGAATATTGACTATTTCCACCAAGACAAAGTACAACATATAGGGCCTGATGGAGGGGAAAGGAACTCATGGTCGGAATAATGTGTTCCTTCCACGCGCTACGTCCAACCGGAGAAACTCTCCCCTGTCAGGTGAAAAGAAGCAGCTTGGACTCCTCATGCATAGAAGGAAGCATGAGGTCAGTCCGCTGCCCCCCCAGGTTGGCAGAGGAAGTGTAGCGCACAGGATTAGATTAGGTTAAACAACCCATTTTCAAGCTTGAATATCGACTATTTCCACCAAGACAAAGTACAACATAGGGCTTAACCCATTCAAATTGGGAAAGCATCTCTGCCATTTAACATTAAAAATATCAGATGTACTAACTCACAGCACGTCACTTTGTGCTGTGCTGCGAGCTTGTATATCTGCTATCTTGAAAAATGTCACAAATCTCGAAGAATCGGCCTCAAGTCTTTAATATCTATCAGTTGAGGTGTTAATGGGTTAAGTGATTCATCCAATTTCAGTACCCCCAGTCCCCCCCCCCCCCCACCACGTTCTCGTCGCACACAAAACCGAAAAAACATCCCCAGCGAGATAACAATGGGGGAGTTTCGTCCCGTACCCGTGTTGAATTTTCCAATCATGCACCGTTGCTTTCTTCTTCTCCTCCTCCTCACAGATCTATCTATCTATCTATATCTGCATCCCGCTACACAAGGTCACAGCATCACTGATTAAAAAGCAACCTAGAGGGTTGTTGATGGAAGAAGGCCTATAAATGGCCCTCTGTGTGTGTGTGTGTGTGTGTGTGTGTGTGTGTGTGCGTGTGATGGAATGAGAAGAACCAAGCAGGCAAGTATTAGGCGCTAATGAAACCCTCTGCAACCTGGGGGGGGGGGGGTGGGGGGGGGGGGGGTATCTTATCCACTTAAACAGCATTGCCATCCATCCGTATTGTGGGCAAACCATCTGCTGAAAATAGCAGATCGACAATAAGCTCACAACGCCAACGCTTTCACCCCACAATAACAGAAAACAAAACAAAATACACTACTATAGCATAGAACCCTGTGGGTCTCCGGTCTCCGCTCAACCATATGGGGCTTATAAATGGTAAATGGTGCATTTATATAGCGCCTTTATTCAAGGCGCTTTACAGAGATTGTGCATTACATTCACCCATTCACACACACATTCATACACCGATAGCAGCGGAAACCATGCAAGGCACCAACTAGCACATCGGGAGCAATTAGGGGTTCAGTGTCTTGCTCAAGGACACTTCGACAGTAACTCTGGGGGAGCCCGGGTTTGAACTGGCAACCTTACGGTTACCATCCAGGCACTCTACCCCTGAGCCACCGCCGCCCTTATAGGTGGGTAAAAGTGTGATTTATAAGCTGTGAGCTTCCAATGCCGCAGATCTTAAGCTGCGTTCAGACCTGGATATAGTTACCGCGGCACCATTACCTAAATCAATAAAAGTCAATAAATAGACGAGAAGTTGTGCGAACTGGCACGGCCGAAAGGGGCGAACAGGGCGACGCGAACAAAGCCAACGGCCGCCTGGTATCTTCGCCCGACGCCCTGGCTGGAAAAAAACAAACTGAAGCGACCTTCGCGTCCCTCCCCCAACTCCACCCATCGCTTCCTGACAGCCAATCAGCGTTGATGTTGTCCGGAACCCCAGAATTGTTTTGGCTGTTTTGGTTTTATTCATCCAGTTCCAACTGAACTGACAGCCGGGACTCATACAGTAAATGCTCATACAGTTGGAGGCCATCGATATTGTCCTTTTCTTTTTGCTGAGGTTTGCGTGATCTGCGCAAAAGGACAGTTAACCCATTTTGGGCGGTAACCCCTTTTGGTGTTTTAAACATTGTTATAATTTAGCTATTGAAAAATAGCAGATCTACAAGCTCATAGCGCGCCACCGAGTGGCGCGCTACGAGCTTGTAGGTCTGATATTTTTGAAAAATCGTGAAAATATTTATTTCAGAAAACTGAAGGATTTAGAAGGATTTTTTTAAATTTTGAGGTCAGGCCTAAATGGGTCAAATGATAAGGGACAATATCGATAGGTAATATAGTAGCAGGAATTATGTTAAATATATTGAACCGAGCCGTCTCAGGTGAGCGAGCGGGTCTATTTGGTTACTCTCCCAAGGTGTCTACAGCCAATCGGCGCGCAGCGCGAGCAAAGGGGCTTTTTTTATATTTTACCAACGCTGACCTGCGCGACCAAAGTGAAGCGATTGAAGCGACTGGAAACAAATATATATCTTCTGGTTTGAATGCACCTTTAGAAATCTCTACTATTTTGAAGACGGAAAAAAAGGAAGAACAAACCCATTTTCTGCGACACGTAGAGAGCTTGAAGATCTTCTATTTTTCCACACGGTGCGACGCCGACGTGCGAGCGCGTATAGGCCTGTAAGTCGAGTGCATTAGTGTGAGGAATGAGGGCGGATCGAAGGCAGGGGGAATAAGCCTTAATAATGATGTTTTATTATGCGCAGATATTCATAAGCACGGCCGGGGCGGCAGGAACAGTGATGGTGTGGGGATCCGTGTTACGAGAGGCCGTATACGGGCACGCCCATGTGCACGTGCAAGGAGAATTTAATGTTTTTATAAGAAGACGTGCGCACACGCGCGCACGCACACACACGCAGACGCACACACGTCAGTTGAAGCTGTAATTTCCCTCGTGTTTGATGTGTTGATCTCTGAAAATCTCATCTGAGAGTGTGTGTGTGTGTGTGTGTGTGTGTGTGTGTGTGTGTGTGTGTGTGTTATCTTCCAAGAATATTAGAAGATATTGCATTCACATTTGCATATTGTGAATTCCTAGTCCTATTCACACCTGCTTAAATAGGCTACAGTATGTCCTGTGTGCGACCGCTCTAGAATCCACACAATTTGAACTCCATCATGCGGCGGACAGTTGGTGGTGGTTAAAAGAAAAAGAAAAAATAATTCCCATAAAGATTTCAAAGAATATTTATATAAATTAATTTAAGCCTAGAATCAAGCCATCCAGGCTCCTGGTGAATCACCATAAAACCATGAATATAAATATTTCATAATACGATGTACGAATACGATATCAAAAGAAGAGGCACAGAACCTCCTGAAGGGACCCAAGGGGAAAAGCTTTGAAACCAACACTCCATAGTCAACTCTTTCAAGTTGATCATGTCGTGTGAAATTAAATGTCCACCCAGACTCAGACACCTGCTGTCTGTGCATGGGCCTCAGCTGATGGTAGAGGCAGGATAATCCACAGGCACCTAGGGACACCTAAGGACGCACCCACCCACCCAGGGCCCTGGCTGGGATGTGATCCTCCGTCCTGCACGACATGGTGGATTAATTGTCCCTTTGGTACAGAGCAGGCACACACGGCTGGATCCTAATGAGACTGATAATTATGAAGCTCCACACAACCAGCTCTACTGTCACACTCGCACGCACACACACACAGGCCGTGCCCAGCCAGGGTCCGTATCTACATGCTCACAATCAGCTATTGTAGCCCGAAGAGAAGTGTAGAGGGGGAAAGGTACTGTGTGCACGTGTGTGCAGTGTGCGTGTAATAGACATCCAGTCTCTGTAGTCATTGATCAAACCCAACCAGAGCTGACCTTCTCACATCCCACGACCTCAAGCCAGCACGGTGGCTCCACTGATGTAACACACACACACACACACACACACACACACACACACACACACACACACACACACACACACACACACACACACACACACACACACACACACACACACACACACACACACACACACACACACACACACACACACACACACACACACACACACACTCGTCTGGGTCAGATAGATGTAAGCTCATTGATCAGACGAGGAAACGGAAAAAACGGAAATAGCAGTTCACAGCTGTCTCACCTGCAAACCCAGTATAGGGATGAGTGTACGTGTGTGCGGCCGTGGGTGTACGTGTGCGGCCGTGGGCGCACGCGCGCGTGCGTGTGCACTCATGCGCGTGTAAGTAATGATCAAGGCAGAGATCACAGACATGTTTACTGGTTCACACCATTGGTAGAGATTACACACTGATCTGATGCTCATGTTGTTCACAGCAGGGTGCATGCTGCACACACACACACACACACACACACACACACACACACACACACACACACACACACACACACACACACACACACACACACACACACACACACACACACACACACACACACACACACACACACACACGCCTCATCGGTCATAGTGACACCCACTACCGTTGACAGATACAATGGCGCTAATGGTCAGCAGAAATGTGATGACATATCGTCATCCCTGTCTGGCACAAACCTTGTATTTCTATATTATTTCAACTTTCTTTTTCGTTTTGTTGTTTTGTTATTGTTGTTCATGCATTAATTATACTACACAAAATGTGCAAGAATAGCTGGTCTACAAGCTCACAACTGGTTGCTATTTTAGCTATTTTTGGGTAAATAACTGTAAAGTGAAAGTGGTTAAGTCTGGTTACGTTTTGGACATACACGGTTGCCATGCACGTGAGATCGACAAAACATGTAAGCAGGCTGAAGACAATCATCAGGGACGCCTTGGATACCGGACACAGGCAGACAGACCGGCAGGCAGGCAGAAAGGTAGACAGACGAGAGCTCCATACAACAACATATACTTCAAGGTCATTGTGTGTTGGGAGGTTAAACTTGAGCCCATCTCCTTTGATGGTGGCTCTGAGGTATGTCCCTACCGTATATACACGCACGCGCTCACACACGGGCCGTGGCACATAATGGCCAGAGAAACGTATATTGATCTCCTGGGTTTGGTTTAGTGACAGATTACCGCTGTTTCCCCCGGCAACCAACAACCGTACAATCACTCTCAATTACTCACCTGACTGTAAGAGGGTCTGTCTGTCTGTCTACACGAAAACATTTGAGCACCGCGCTGATATATTGCCGCAACATACGTTTTTCACATTGAGCACTGCTGATATACTAGTATCGTGTAGCCAGACAACTATTCCACAATCTGCGAATACTATAGAGTCTGGAACTACACCTCCCGAAATCAGAGTAAGGAAGCTGCCATTTCCGTTCACAAAAATATATTTAAAATATTTTTAGAGCTTATTTTTTGTATTTACTTTGCTGCTAAGCAGCAAGGTATACAATATGCTTGCTTAGATGATTACTATTATATATATACAGTACATATTAGGATAAATGTGTGTGACTGTAAAGCCGAAACAGTAGTGGGGAGGAGGCTCCACTTCCGCTTTATATTTTACTCATGATAGAACTTCCGTTGCTCCAGACTGTATGATGGAAGCATTTGAAAATTGCGAGAGGCAGCAGCCTGGTAAGGCGAGACTACTGATATACTGTAGCAACGTACGTTTCCGACACACCAAACATGCATTGCGCTGTGCTTGTGGTTAGGTTAGGGTTTTAGTTAGGGTGTCAGTCTAATGACATGCGGACCAATAATAATGTCGGAACTAAAGCCTGTAGCATTGAGCACCACTGATATACTGTAGCAACACACATTTTTCACATTTCACTACTGATATACAGTACTGTAGCAAAGTACGTTTTTCACAAAACTGTTTAGATTTAGAACACATTTGTAGAATCGGCCTCAGGTCTAGTTAACGGGTTAAGGACTACACACAAAATCTCCCATGGGCAATCAGACAGACACTTTGACCTATTCTCTTTTGCACTTACTCTCTTCTTCTTCACACACACACACACACACACACACACACACACACACACACACACACACACACACACACACACACACACACACACACACACACACACACACACACACACACACACACACACACACACACACACACACACACACACACACACACACACACACACACACACACACACACACACACACACACACACACACAGCGTCCCCAGAGGAGCTAGGGGACAGAGATTGGTGTATTGATTGTGAGGAGACAGACAGACAGGACTCACAGGGGACAGGCAGCTGTCTGCTCCGGGGTCACAGCTAACAGGGAGACATGGTGACCTTACAGGACGCTACATGCAGTACAGTCAATACAGCGATGTGTAGATCACTGAACAGGGTATCACTATCAGTCCACAGACAGTTTTTTAAGCGGTCTTGTGGTTAGAGTGTCTGCCCTGCGATTGGGAGGTTGGGGGTTCGATCCATGGCCGGATCATACCAAAGACTGAAAAATGGGTCCCATAGGTGCCTCCCTGCTTGGCACTCGAGAGTTGGTAAATGGGGCATTTATATAGTACCTTTATCCAAGGCGCTTTACATAGATTGTGCATTGCATTCACCCATTCACACACACACATTCATGCACAGATGGTGGAGGAAACCATGTAAGGCACCAACCTTCACATCGGGAGCAATTACGGGTTAGAGTCTTGCTCAAGGACACTTCTCTGGGGGAGCCCGGGATCGAACTGCAGGGAACCTTGTTGTTCCCAAGAGGGGTGACGAAATTGCCTCCTAATAGGGTGGATATTGCCATCAGATCTGCCGAGCGTGCATTTATGCTCACTGGGATGATGGCCCCCTGCTGGTTTTTGGTGGGGTCTTTCCCCTCAACTCGCCGAGAGCATTGGAGGATGCACCTTATGTGAAGCTGGGGGCCCCTGGGCTGCCCATGTATGGATTAAGTGGTTAAATACAATAACGTTCATGTCATATGTAAAACACAAATGAACAGGAATGTAACATATTAACCGAAAACGTATAACCAAAGAAACAAAAACAAATTAATTCACACTGATGATATTAATATATAGTGCTGTCAAACAAGTCTGCAAATCCATCTATGGAATCTGTGAAGAGGTTTAATCTGGGGGGGGGGGGGTCCCTGCTTCATCAGTCTCTCAGCTGAGGGGTCCTTGGCCTGACAAACGTCAAAGACCCTTGCCTCAGTGAAAGCATTAAGGCTCAAACGCCTCGACGTCTGGCAACATGGTCGGAAATAAGAGACCATCTCAGCAAACGGGCAATAATAATATGCCAGAGCCACTGCTGTTCCTCCGAGTATAAGGGAGAAGGAAAAGAAGACGACTCGCCATCCAAAATAATGAAACGGTTCTGTGACACGTTTCCCTTATCACCCAAATGAAGAGTCACATTATCTTCAAAAGGATGGAGGGGGGGTTTAAAACACTCCCCCCCCCCCCCCCCAAGCTGCAGCAGAGCAGAGCTGCAATACCCGCCGACAGAGAGAGACACCCCGGTAATTCTCTCTGCCGTCTTATTATGCTGTTCTCTCTGCCATGTAATATGCAAATTAAAATGGGGTCATGCAGAAGTCATATCGGAGGGGTGGGGTGGGGGTGGGGGGGGGATCCCTCCTTCAAGTTAATTTAAGAAGTGGTTGAAATTGTTTTTCTTCTTCTCTCTCTCTCTCCCTCTCTCTGTGGGATGAGGTTCAGAAGTTAAATAGTTTGGGATCCTTCATTTATTAATTGGTGCTTTGCAGAGGGACCTATAAACTGGACCCCAAAATCCCTTTGATCTCTCTTCGCTTTATTGTTAAGCCCATTAAAGGTGATTCAGACTCGAATTTAAATATTCGCCTCGGTTCGTCCCGTTTGTGGACTTCAACGCAATTACAATACCGGTGGTTCTTAAACTAATTTCAAGGACCACCAAAACTGTACAAATGTCCATTTGAACACCCTCAAGTGTTACTGACCTGCAAGGGTCCATTTGAACCTCCTAAGAGTTACTGACCTGCAAGGGTCCATTTGAACACCCTCAGAGTTACTGACCTGCAAGGGTCCATTTGAACACCCTCAGAGTTACTGACCTGCAAGGGTCCATTTGAACACCCTCAGAGTTACTGACCTGCAAGGGTCCATTTGAACACCCTCAGAGTTACTGACCTGCAAGGGTCCATTTGAACACCCTCAGGCCCCTTAACCACCGGTTCAGTTATTTTTGCCGGCCTCATTTTGAAACAAATTAATTGGTTCAGATAACTAAAAGTTGGTTCGGAAATGGAACCAAATAATACACTACACCTGGAGTGGGAATCAAATTAAGGTTCTGAAGATGCAGATGTGATATAAACCATAATAAAAAATAAAGAACAGAACCAGTTCTAGAACCAAAGTTATTTTGGTGGACAAGGAGCCTCACAGAACAGAAAAACACCTCAATATATATCATTTTTTATAAAACTCACAGGCCACTTTCATCCTGGATTTCCCATTTTTTGGGCCATGCAGGTATTAAATCTAACCAAGAGCTTGTGACTAAATAATAACCGAACAGAGCTTCTGTTTTTCCATTCCCTCAAAAGGCTTTTTGATTTCCAACTGCGTTGAACTAATATCTTCATACTGTTGTGATGCAACGACGAGAAATGTTTCTTTAGAGCATGTGTGTTGGCCTTGATCTCTGCCCCCCTCCCTCCCCTCTCCTCCCCCTCCCCTCCCCTCCCCTCCCACCCCCCCTCCCCCTCCCACACCAACCCCCTCCGGAAAACCAAATACACAATGCCAGATACACAAGCCCATACAAACGCATCCTGAGATCCGCCGCGATCTCTTAAAGCTGCAGTCAATATTGACACAGGACGCTTCCAGCCTTTTGGGTGGGGGTGATCGCCCCTTTAACCGTTTCCAACCTCAATTATTAGTGTTTTTTAAACGGCGGGAAATGGCTCCGATCTACAAGCTCATAGATCTGGCCTATATTCCCACTAGTCACGGTTCAACAGAGTAAATAAAGGGGCTTAAGTGGGTTAATGCCAAACAAATGTGCGGTCCCTGGTCCCTGCGGGGTTGATGTGACGGGAGGGATGTCACAGATTCCCCAGCAGCCAATCACGTCAGCCGGACGAAACAAACGGTGCAGGGTAAAGTGCAGTGGTTTGAATGTAACTATACATTTACTCACCTACTGTACTTAAAAGGAGCACTTCAGCTATTTTCAACATATCTTCAGAGATAAGTTCTCCTCGCTAATGCTCATTGTAAATTATGGGGTGCCATTTTTGTGCATTAGGTCATGTGTCTCAGAGAGGAGGGGTGTGGACAGAAACCCTCGACATTATCGGTAGGAAGGTTTGGAAATGTCAAACAATAATTTTGTTTATTTTGTATTTGTTTGTTTGGTTTTTTAATGCTATAGCAGTGCTACCAGTGAATGTTGCCTCCTTTTATTTGTAGGCAAAACAAAGTATTTTTAAATTATATATATGATTGGTGATATTGCAACTTTTACTTACCGTAAGTAACAAACCAAAAAGAAGGGTACTGCTGTTGTAGTTTTGCAGTCCAAACAGTGATAGGGGGGGTGGTGACCTCTCTGTTAGGGCGAACATTGGGACCACATGGTGGGGTGTTTTCACAGAGCTGCCGGGACGGGATGGGACCCCTGAGGCGGGCAGTGCTGGAATGCTTCCCCGCCTATCTCTACATCCTATCTGTGGCTTTGTGACATGGCCCGTACACCCAGTGATCTGACTAATTGCTGTCGGTTGGACTCTGGGAGCAGGTCTGGTTTCTTAGCCACATCATGAAGCCCTGTGCGTCCCTGTAGGAGGTATTGTCATAATAGCTGGACTGAAGCTTGTAGATCCGCTATATATATATATATATATATATATATATATATATATATATATATATATATATATATATGTACACAAGATCTACAAGCTTTTTTCTTTCTTGTTTCTTTTTTCCTTGCTTTTTATTAACATACAAATGATCTCGGGAGACATGTGACAACATCCACTCAACCCCATATTAGAATACCATGTAGAGGGGCCTCTAGTCTAGAGTACACATCCAAAAGAACTTTCACTTCTGCTCATAGGAGCATAAGTGCCCGCTGAACAATCTTATAATATTGGCCAAATTAATTAAGTGCCACTCACTTTATTCATGCGCATACCCTCTATTCTGCATTTGAGCCACGGACCAGGACCACTAATGAGATTTAGCCTTGCAGACCCAAAACTAAAGAACATGCTGCATTGATGTTGGTACCATTAGGAGAACATTGATCAAAATAACAATTTTCTTCAACATTCTGTAATTGTGTAGACTTCTTGTTAATTAAAAAGTAATGTACATGTTTAACAATAATGTAACTCTTGCGAGTGGAAAATGGAATCAAACAACTCTCCATCATTTAGCTGGGGAACACCTGGAACCCCCTCAAGGATCACTGGTTGAGAACCACTGGCCTATAGGATAGTAGGTCTACGGGTTGCCGGAGAAAACAGCCGGTGGATCCTAAGGGTTCACCCATCTAGCTTGGACACAACTTTTGACACGATCCTGTTTCTGTTGTTTGACATTGGCAACGTTTTCCCTATAGCAAGCAGGCAGGCTTTATTAGCTCGGTGGTCAAAAATAAATGAAAAGATCAGCTCTCGGCGCCGCAGAGTTCAAATCCAGGGCAGAACAGGAAAGTTACATAGTGTAGCTTTTGACAAAAAAGACCTCATAATAGAGTCTGTGTGGATTTTTGGTATCCGGTTTTGGGGCTGATTGCTCCGGCCCCATGCATATGCATAAGATAAACATGAAAAGGTCCCGGTCCCGACAGCTTTGAGGGAAATTATGATCGCTCAACACATTCCAATTAGATCTCTCTCTCTCTCTCTCTGCGCGTACAGGCCAAAAATGGCTACATTCCACATCTTATTCTCTCTCCCCCTCTCCCTCTCCTTCCTATCTTGCCACGTAAACAGATCCTGTCATGTCGTGCGGGCTGCTATGTATATCGTCGCTGTCATGTGGAAACCTCGTAACTTCTCCTATCAATTGCTCAGCCGGTAAAGCCTTGCATTCGTGGAGATTTTAGTTTTTTGTCGAATTCCTAAGATGATACTTGAAATTGTATAGGCTTTACATTTGACTCTGTTCCACAGAAATATATTATTGTGAAAATAGTCGATATAAAAGCTCACACCGCCTCGCAGAAGAAACATATAGTTGAAATAAGGACTTACAAGGTTTAATTTCCGCTAAACAGATTTTAGTTTTTTGTCGAATTACCGAGCCAATAGTCCATTACAACCAAATATTCTCGTTGAACCGGAAGCGTTCTTTTTAGTACAGGAAATCTATGGAAAATACAGCAAAAAAACTCCTTGGGCTAATAAGTGGCTATGGCCAAATTTAGCCCAATGAGTGTTTTTATGCAAAACTAATGCTTGGAATGCTACTTAAAGCAAGGAAATCTAGAAAATATTCTAGATTCCAGGCAACTTTGTTTTCTGTTATTCAGGATATATTGAAGATACAAAATCAGGTGAGTTTGGTTTTTTGCAATTAGTTTGGAGGTCAAATTACATTATTACTGGACTATTTATACGGCTTTGCATTTGTCTCCTACCGCAGCGAACAGACACCGCAAATATAGATTTTTTTGGCTCAGAAATGAGACAAAAACAAGAAGTACTCCTTTAAGTCAAGGGTTCTCATTAATGTTACAGGCCTGGACCTAGAGAATGAACGGCTGACTAAGGAGACTGAGATGGTTCCTGGAGTGCTTTTTTACTGTCAGCCAGAGTGAAAAACACTAGAGATTCATAAAGCTGTCCCACCCATCCAAGGGCTTTGATTGCGAGAGAGCAAGGTTCAAGGTTACATCTTGTGTACACTACAGGTACATAAGGGTAAAACTTATTTTTGTTTGGCTTCCTTCAGACAATGCAGCAGCATAGAGAGCATAACATTCAAAGCAACAAAAACACAGAAAGCCCAGCAGCAAACAAAGGGATAGAATAAAGAGTGCAAGAAAGAGAAATCAAAGAGTAAAACAATAGTAACATTATGTACATGTTTTCCCTTAGGTAAACGTTTTGTGAACAGCTTCACAGTAAGGTTATGTTCCAAAAAGAGAGTTTAAGAAGGTGCAATTTGAGGCTATGTTCTATATACAACAAATTTAGTTTAGAAAGGTGCAATTTGAGCATAATAGTGCGAGGAAAGGGCGATGGAGGGGCTAGCGTTTTTTTTCCCGCTCTGGTTCTTATCAGTTCGTTCATGTATCTGATTGTTCGGGAAAATAAGCTTTTTTGCAGTCTATTTCCAGTGGCTTTGAGACGCGAAAACGTTTTCCATGCATGCGGCAGCATCTCAAACAGTCTGCGTTTGGGATGGCTTGGATCCTTCATAATTCCACAAGCTTTGCTGACACAACGGTCGTCATACAGGGACAGCAGACCCAGAGCGGCGGAAAGTAACTAAGTACATTTACTCTGGTATGGTACTTAACCCGTTAAGATATGAGGCAGTTTCTACAAAGGGTTAAAAAATAGCAGCTTGTCGCAGATGTGTGAGGTTGTACGTCTGCTATTTTTGAAAAGCCATCGAACAAATCTAAGATGACACAGATGCTCTCCTGATTTTATTGCATGGGTTAACTTTTTTTGTTGTTTTTTGTTTTACTTATTTGAATTATTTCTATTTTTGTGTCACAAGACCAATTCTTTCAACGCAAAATGCTACGTTCAAGTTCCGGTGAGTTCTGAAAAAGGCAATTTCTCCTGAATGCTGCCTTCGCGTATGGCATGGAGAGGAAAGGGAGGGATTTACATTTCTATCACCATAGTAAATGCTGCGTTCATGGTCTAGAGAGGGCAGGTTTTTTTTTACAGACGGGTAAAAGGGCAGGGGCCTTTTGAGCACCTGCCTCGTGCAGTGGTCTCTGGTCCTAATTGGGCTGAAAAACGTTGAAGACCCCTCTGATCCATTGAGCGGGTTATCTTATCACATGTGGTCCGGTAATGAGTAGGACGGTGGTCTTAATGGCTGCCGGTAGCGCAAGGGAACGGACCTGGACACAAACAGGACACATTGACGCAGGGGACACACAGGAAGCAGGCCCCGCTAATCGCTGCCAGAGAGTAAGAGTGATCTGTCTGAGGATGATGGGATCAGACTGATAGGACGACCACGGCGCAATTAACCCCCAAACACACTGCCGCTGATCTGTGGGCAGATGGCACGCCTGGCACAGGGTGTGTGTGTGTGTGTGTGTGTGTGTGTGTGTGGGGCAACATGATAAATGAGATGAGGGTGAGACCACACTGCTGTTATAACACTGAGGTGTGCGTGTGCGTGCAGATGCATGTGTGTGTATGCACACACATTTGCAACTCCTGGGGACTGTGTGCTTCGTTACGATCACAAGCTTGCATACAAGAAGGTGCTGCTCACCGATGGAGTATACCAACAGCTTCCCCTGAGCTGCTACCAGGAAGAGAGGCGGTGAAACTACCACCTAGCGGTGGATAAAGACCTTCTAGCAGTGTGTCCGCTATAGCTGCAGAACAACATTGGTTGGACTTTCGGGATCATGGGAGTGAGCAGCTACGGAGAGCGCTTTGACGCCGGAGTGCAGTGCGGAAGTAGACTGGGAGCTTTGTTTCCTCTGGTGGTCCAGCCTGGGATATGCCCGCCGACTGGTTGTTTAGAGGGGATAACTTCAGACAAGGTCGGAGAGCAGGCAGTGTGTTGTGCTGTCTCTGCTATGATTGTCAGTCTGTTGGGCAACCATGTTGCCGTGTCGAGCGTTGTGAAGTTCGCTTGTGCCGGCTGAGCCCCGTCCGAGTTGCAACCCGATAGGCACGGAGTAGTAAATCCTCGTCCCCCAGAGTAGGGAAAGTCGCGAGGCATCACCATTTCCACAAAACTGGCAACATTTCCACGCTCGCTAATGTGACTAGAGGCGAAGTAGGCCGGTCGGAGTCGCTGCCCTCCTGTCTAGCATCAGAGGTCATCACCATACTGGCTTGTGTGGTGGACATTTTTGGTCAAATTTTCATTTTTGCCACAGACTTACAAAATGAGGACAATAATGACCAGAAACGAATTTGATCTAAATGACCATGAAAGGTCTGTAACATATTATGCCATATAGCAGGGCTGGACTGGCCACAGGGCATACCGGGCATTTTCCCGGTGGGCCGCGACCGTAGGGGGCCGCCATGATTTAAAAAAAAAAAAAACTTTTTTCTTTTTTTTTTTTGACAGGCAGGCAGGCCAATAGGCGGCAGGCCACCAGGTAGCGCCCCCCCTGACCCCCCCGGCGGTGCAGTGCAGGGGTGGGGCCACATAATATTATGTTGCTTAGGGCCACTACTGTTTGTATCATTTATGTTGTTCTGTAAAAGTGGTGGTATTAGGGCTTGTTTGTGTGTGTGCCTCAACGGAGTGGGTGGTAGAGTTTCTGCTATCTGCGCGCTGGTTGTGGTGGGCCGGTCTGGGCCAAATTCACGCGAAAATGCCCGGGGCGAATTTTTGTCCCAGTCCAGCCCTGCCATATAGTGTCATAGTAAATAAGTGTCTATTCTGAAGAATACCTGGAGAATTGGCATTCAGTAATCTGATGATCAAAATGGAAACATTATTACCTGGGGTGCATTTTGGACAACAAACTTTCAGGAGAAAATATGGCACAAAAGGTGGTCTCAAAGGTAAGCCAAAGAACAATTTTTTTAGCTAGAATATCCAGCCTTTTAGATACAAACACCCTAAAGATCCTGGCTGGGGCTCTTGTACAATGTCAATTTGACTATGCCTGTACATCTTGGTATAATGGCATTTCTATGACCCTCAAGAAGAAACTCCAAACCTCCCAAAATAAATTAGTTAGAGTAATCCTTAAGTTGCATCCTAGAACTCATCTTCTCCCTGCCCACTTCACCAGTCTGGGGTGGCTTAAAGTGGAGGAGAGAGTATCCCAATTTAAAATGTGTCTAGTTCACAGGATTAGAAATAATGTAGCACCCAAATATTTTAGTGACTATTTTTCAAAGGTTAGTGATACTCACAGGCATTACACCAGAGGGAGCCCTACTGATTTCAAACCCTGCCATTTTCACAGCAATATGGGAAAAACATCATACCTATACTCTGCAGCAGTTCAGTGGAATGGCTTGCTTTCCAGCCTCAAGGTGATCAGTTCCTTTGAAAACTTTAAATCCACATTAAAAAGATGGTTGGCAGATAACATGTCCTAATTTTTAATTTTAAGTATACTGACTTTTTTAGTGTAGAATAGATAGCACACATGAAAAAAATTGTAAAAGAAAAGAAATCCAGTTTTATTGGTCAGTTTTTTTTGTTCTGTTTTGTGTTTTTGTTTTATGTTTGTTTTTTGTCTCCTGGCAAAATACAAAGGTATTTTTGGTTTTTGTCTGTATTGTATTGTTGCTCCCCTTCCCCTTTCCCCAAGAGGACCACAACGGAAACAAACGGCTTTCTTGTGACTCGATCCTTTTGAAATGTATTTTTCAATAAAGTAATCAATCAATCAATAATGGTGTGTAAAACAGAAAATCTAAAACTTGCCACAGACAAGGCCAAGTCTTTGCCACGGACACATTTGTCCGTGTACGGACATGTTGATGACCGCTGGGCATCAGGGTACTAACATCAGGGTACACACCGCAGTGTGTCTACGTACAGTAGGTGGTGAACATTCTTCCCTTCCTGGCTTTGCCCTGGGTTGACTCCCACAGTTTTGCTTACGGGCATTCCATTGGTTATTTTAACTAATGCATTACTTTACAAAAAACGAAGTAGGCTACTAATTGCAGAACTGCACCGTTGTTGGCCTGACAAGCCCAGATTCACGGCGAATGTTTCGACTCACGATACTTAGGTAAACGGAGTCTTGACAGCATGGAACTGTGGGAAAGCACACGCAGGGCTGTTCTGGAGCCCAGCGAGAGAGAGAGAGAGAGAGAGAGAGAGAGAGAGAGAGAGAGCGTGGCAGCCGGGTTATATACCACCTCTCAAAGCAAACCAAGACTCTTTTCAGTTTAGTTTGCCACTTTGTCAGCCATTACCACAAAGCCTAGAAGGCATGCAGCGCAGAGTTAATGCCCTGAGTAAAAGACCCTGACGCTGCATGCAGGTGAAATGCTTTCGTCAAGCTCTTGAATGTCAATAATTCTGGTTAAGTGTGTTTGGAAATAAAGCTGCCAACTAAAACAGCACTGTAATAATAACTGCTACGTCGTTTGGAGGGGAGGGGGGTGTGGGGGGTTCCAGAGGGTCCCCCCCAGCAAGATTTGTGAATACAGTTTCACAAGCTTTTTAATCACTTATATGTTGGCTATTCAAAAGTAGATGATGTACAAGCTACAAGTTTGTATGTGCTATCACCAAATATTCAAACATTTGTAATTATTCGAGACACATACGGGTATTTCGGTGGATGAATTAATTAATTAAAAGGAATTAATAATTCCTTTGTGGGGTGAAAAAACCCCGTCATAGCGCGACATATGGTGAAATATTGTAGTGCCGTAATTGCAACAACCACCGACGTTGTGAAACACGAAAACGGGACCACCAAATATTCTAAAGATGCAAGATGAAGCCATTTCTAAAAATGTGATTTCCTGCTAGACTGTTTCAATGAGAGTCAAACGGTGACTCATAAGTTAGTGTAAAAGACTAAAAACACACAACAGACGTCCAAACACGGCGGAGTGGGCTTTGGATTGACAGACGACATCCACAGACGTTTTTGGCAGTGAATGTGTTTTAAAACGCGGAGAGGAAATGTTTCAGTGCATGTTGTGTGCACTTGTCAAGAGTATTACAAATCAAACGCATAGCCGCTAGCTAGCGTGCAGCTGCGACCATCAAATGCTTCCGTCTCCATACGTGACTAAACAAATGTCTGAGGGACATTGTGGGGCTTATGGTTCTACGGCATGTGTTCACATGCATGCATACATTGATGTGTTCACATGCATGCATACATTGATGTCTGTTCACATGCATGCATACATTGATGTGTTCACATGCATGCATACATTGATGTCTGTTCACATGCATGCATACATTGATGTGTTCACATGCATGCATACATTGATGTCTGTGGACATATGGATTTGGGTGCGAGTGCATGTTCACGTGTGCGAGCGTATGTGTGCGTGTGGAGTGTGTGTGTGTGTGTGTGCGTGTGTGTTTAGTAAAACAATATGACTGTAATTTGGCATGTATGCGATTGTATACATTTAAAGCATGTCTAGTAGTTGTGGGGTAAAAATACATATAGTGCCACTAGAGAGTGCACAGCATCTGAATCAGTGCGTGTTGAATGTGTCTGTGTGTGCGTGCATGTGCGTGCGTATGTGTGCATGTGCGTGTTTTCCAGCCCTAAAACCCTTTGCCAGAGATCAAACACAAGTCCCCGGGCGGTGGAATCGTACCGACGCGCTGTGCCACGGAATCCTCCGTTACTAACACCTATTAACAACGCTCCCACTTACACACACA
Organism: Electrona antarctica; assembly: GCF_951216825.1. Lineage (NCBI taxonomy): Eukaryota > Metazoa > Chordata > Actinopteri > Myctophiformes > Myctophidae > Electrona > Electrona antarctica. The sequence goes on along the minus strand of NC_136794.1, from coordinate 33,769,635 downwards.
CACACACACACACACACACACACACACACACACACACACACACACACACACACACACACACACACACACACACACACACACACACACACACACACACACACACACACACACACACACACACACACACACACACACACACACACACACACACACACACACTCTGATGTCTTCATTTGGCAGCAGTAATTGTGTGGTTTTTCGGTTCCCACACAGCTTCCCTCTCTCGGCTCCAAGACTCCTCTATATCACCTGTTTTATATACTTATATTAAGCTTGATGTGTACCGAAGTAGCCTTGTAGATCTACAAACTCGTAGAGCTACAAGCCTTCCGCCTGTATTGTATCTTGAATGATGTTTACACACGCATACAGTGTCACACACACACACACACACCACCCTGCGTCCATCATGCTGTATTGAACAGGATGAACTCGTTCACACTGTCTGCCTGTCTGTCTGTCTGTCTGTCTGTCTGACACACACACACACACACACACACACACACACAATATGCATGCACGCACACAGACGAAGTTCCTTCCTTTTTGTTTTACAAGACACATTAGTGGCATAAAATACATAGAGTAGCCTACTCTACTGTATATGTAAAAGAGCAGATCTACAAGCTCTCACAAGGCATCAAGCTTGCTATCTTAACCACAATATGCCTGACAAAGGGACCACACCCGTCTTCAAACTATATAAGAGGGGGGCAGAGACACACACACACACACACACACACACACACACACACACACACACACACACACACACACACACACACACACACACACACACACACACACACACACACACACACACACACACACACACACACACACACACACACACACACACACCGTATCCTAGGAGACAGGGTTGTGTTTGGGGTGATATAATTGTGTGTGGCGGGGAGGGGGGGGGGGGGGGGGGGGGGAGGGGGTAGGTCAGTTGAGTGTAATGGGAGCGTTTATCAGTAGGAAACACACTGCATGCACATTGACATATAGAATTATATATTGACACCATTTAAGACAGATTATAAGGGGAGAGGGGTGGGGAAATGCTGCAATTTGATTGGAGGAGAGTGGCTTGACCCCCAGAGGTTAACCACTTGAACCCCGGCCCGCATGCCTATTCTGGGAGGAGCTTTCACCACCTCCTGATCATGATGACATGACAGCAAAAAGACCACAAGGTTATAATAGTTTTCATTATAGTTTAGTTTTAGTTAGTTTTGACTTTTCTTTTCTAATTGAGTTAGTTTAAATTTGTCTTTGGAGCAGGTTTGGTAGTTTTTGCTTGTATTTTTGTTTGTTTTTGTTTGTTTTTGTTAACACTTTTAGTGTTTTTTATTAGTTTTGGTAACGGCCACCTGCCTGTGATTGGTCTACTGACACTGCCCGTCTTGACTGTCCTCCGAGATGCATTTACTTACTCCGTGTATAGTAGTATGGTATGAAACAAGATAACGCTAACTTGTAAGTTTTATTTTTGTAGAAGAGGCAAACTAATATTGTTTATGCCGTTTGCTTTGGTGGAATAATTGATTGAACATGCACGCCATAATATGATTTGATTTGGGTGTGTTCTAAAATAAAGTGTTTGTGTTGTGTAATTTGTTTGTATGTGTAAACTTGAAACATTATTGTACTATAAAAAGGTCGATTTTCCCTTCATCTTTATCCTTTTTAGTGTAATAGTATTAGTTTACTATAATTAGATTAATACACGATACAACAGTATCAAAGCACGGCATAACCAATAAGTTTGCCTCTTCTACAAAAATAAAACGTGCAAGTTAGTTACAAGGCTTGTGTCGCGCGTGTCAAGCTGTCATTCTCTTGTAGCCTATTATTTATTTCTCAATCTCACCACTAAACAGCCCTCCCCCTATCAACAAGGAGTAGCAGTGCACACTAAGCATTATGGGAATTGTAGTCCAGGAAGGAAGTGAGCCCAGTGTCCATGACATCATGGACACTTTGAAATACTAAAATATCAAAAAATGTTATATCATTGTAGGTCAATGATAAAACACGTTTGGCATTAATGTCAACAAGGATAGGGGTTATGTCTGTAGGAGTGCACGTCTGCCTGCAGGCTATCAGAAATTACTTTGGTTTAGGTGGTAAACTTTAGCTAAACTTGCAAAGCGACGCATTACTTTACCTGGGGGTTACATCTTCTGATAGTTGTACTTGAATGTTGAAATTAAATAATAATACCGGTTAGTGTTTCATTAGCGAGAATGTGGAAACATCTCGTATCTGATCGCAAACGCATTTTAAAACTAGTAGAAAGATGCCAAGGATTCGACAGTAATGTCAAGTAGCACGGACTTAAAGCCGTTAAACCACAGTGACATGACATCACGGACGAATCCTTGGTATTGCTAACTTCGTGCGACTGATTCAACTTCTCTCTGGAAGGTCGCCGGGAAACTGAATTCCCGGGCCGTGGTGTCCCATGGAGGACCGGTGCCGGTGGTTGGGAACCCCTGGGCTATGGTACGCGAGCATGGAAATGGCGCCGGGTTTTCGTAAGGACGCGCTGTGATTGGCCAGTGCACTTGTGCAAGGACACACTGTGATTGGCCAGTCTGGGCAAAAGATCTCGCCAGAACATGATTCACTATTCTGTCCATATCGGGTCGGAACTCGAACGGGCTGAGTTGGCTAACGTTTGGCACGGCAACTCGCACACTTCAGCACGCAAATTGTCCCGTACTACTAGTAGGAGGGGGTAGGGGGCGTTTCTACACCACATATACGGGAAGCCAGAGCCATTTGGGCTGTCTGTTGCTCTTTTATTTGTCCCGAGGATGGTCAATGGGTTCAGGGTGTCCACGGATAACATTTTGGAGAAGACAGCGTACGTGGCCTGCTGCAACGGCAGCAGATGCTCAACTTCTTTTCAGAGTACAGGACATGCATTCTACAGACAGGACAACTGTATAGTGTATACCCTTCCAAAGCTCAATAAAAACCTTTATAGACCATTATACTGGGACGTTTACAGCGCAGTGTGCTTAACACAGCTGCACCCCGTTAATGCAACAGTACATTAACTAAATGCAACCATCAATCACGTTTTGCTAAGTCAACAGCTTGTCAAAGTGCCGCAACCACAGGAAGAAAAGAAACGTAGGATGAAGTAGTGTGTCACCTCCAATGGTATAGACGTCACTCGAGTGCATTTACCTGCGTACTTTACTCGAGTATTATACTGTATTGTATGATGTGTATTACTGATGAAATGGACCACAACGGAAACTATCTCTCTCTCCTCTCTCTCCCCCCCCCCCCCCCCCCCCCCCCCCCGGGAGACGTCTCTGTCTTGGTTACACAGTCTCTCTATCTCTGACCTCATGCACCCAGTCATCTCACAGACTCTACGCTCGCATTAATCCCATTTCTGCTTGTTAATGCGATTATGTCTTTTAATTGAAGGCAAGCGAGGCGTTGGAGATATGCACACTCTGCTTGGTTCACCGGCGTGTCAGCGTGTCACAGCTGTCAAGGTGCCCCCGTAACGAGCGGCGCGCTGGGACGTATGTATGTATGCCGCTGCAAGTCAGCGGTGATGGAAGAAGCGCTCAGTGTTGGCATCACAATTCGGCGGCTGACTTACTTATAGGGAAAAGTATCAATACTGCACTATAGAAATACTGATTTTTACTATACTGACTATAGTACAAATCCTGAAATCAAAATGTACTTGAGTAAAATTACAAAAGTATTGGCACAACAAAAGTTATTTTCGGCACGCAGCTAAGTGAAAATAAATGGCATCACGCTCAATCAAGATACATTTTAGTTGGACAAATCAACTGTAGATTAAAGGTGGCCTTACACTAGCCGATTATTTTCAATCTGAAATCTGATAGCACCACACACTACAGGATAATCGGAGCGGGGCAGAGCAAATATCAAACATGCTTGATGTTGATCGGGTCGATCCCGATCGCGCCCCGAGCAGATCGATTGAGTCGGGCACCCCCCGAGCGTCAAAAAATGCCCGATTATCGGCTAGTGTAAGGCCACCTTTAGTCTACTAACTCCCCCAGAGTTACTGTCGAAGTGTCCTTGAGCAAGACACTGAACCCCTAATTGCTCCCGATGTGCTAGTTGGTGCCTTGCATGGTTTCCGCTGCCATCGGTGTATGAATGTGTGTGTGTGAATGGGTGAATGTAATGCACAATCTCTGTAAAGCGCCTTGGAAAAAGGCGCTATATAAATGCACCATTTACCATTTATTTACCATTTACTAAAATCGCATGATAATATTATGTAGTCAACTATAACTACATTTCAGGTGACTAACATTATGACTAAAACTTAAAAGAATGTTATTCAAAAGACTATGACTAAAACTAAATCAAAATCTGCTGTCAAAATCAACAGTGTAATCCAACATCTGCCGTATGAACTAGTAACCAAAGCTGTCATAAATCATTGTTGTGGAGTAAACAGCGCAATACTAAAGTTCCTCTGAGATGTAGTGGGTAGGAGTAGAAGTATAAATACAGTATTACAAAACACATCGACATACTCCAGACAAAGTATACCTCAAGGCTGCAGTACGGTAGGTATAGGCTACAGTACTTGGTAAAGGAACCGTTTCATCTGTGGCAGACAAGGATCCGCGGCGGTATAAACAACTGATGAAGGGAGTCATGTGGCATCTGGTTGGCGACGTGGGGCGATCAACTATTCTCTTTCATAAAAGGAACAAAGATAACGCTTCCTAATGTCTTGGGTTAGCAGACAGACGCTCGCGCTGGCATCCACTGAAAACATTTTCATTATACATGTCGGGCAGAAAGCTTGTGTCTCCATCTTTCAACTTTTCAGGTTTTTTTGTTTTGTTTGTTTTTTCGTGAATTAAATGGTAAACATGTATCCAAAGCGCTTTACATTTAGTGTGCATTACATTCACACATTAACACATTAATACGCCGATGGCGGAGGAAAACATACAAGACATCCACCTGCACATCGGGACCAATTAGGGGTTCAGAGTCTTGCTCAAGGACACTTCGACACTAACTCTGGGGGAGCTCGGGATCGAACTTGGAACCTTCCGGTTGCCATGCGGCCACTCTACCCTTGAGCCCCTGATTAAGTAGGGCCTACTTAATCATACATGAAGTAGGCTAGTGAAAAGTACAAAAGTAGGCTAGTGAAAGTGAATATAACAGATCTACAAGCGTGAGCTTGTAGATCGGCTATTTTCACTATTTTAACCCATTAAGACCTGATGAGGTCGATTCTAAATCTTCTAAACCATTACTTTCTCAAACGTTTTCGTGCAAAGGACCCCCCCAAAATTATAGGCATTTGGCCGCGGATGCTCCATCTGAAAATGTTTTGCACCATGCAGGGACTGCCAAAAAAATCTAAATGAATCAAAGTATATATATATCTATTTATTTTTGCTTCACTTCACTTGTATCTATATCAATAAAGGCAGAAAAGACAAAAACTAATCTTTAAAAAAATAAACACAGGCTTCCATTTCAGGCTGAAACTTAAAATAAAACGAAACAAACGGGAGAAAGTGAAAGAAGACTGAACTACCGTCGTAAGCGCCGAAATTTAGAAGCAGAGGCAGCTGAATGAGAGCTAAAACGGTGAAACTCACCGTTGAAGGAATTGTCCGTTTAAGTTGTTATACACCATGTAGGCTATAAAAGTTGCTTTCAGTCTTTCCTAATGGAAAACAAAAAATTCTCTCCAATTGACCTCAATAATACATAGTGTATCTTGATAAGATAAAAGGTGCTATAAAGTAATTCAGGTAAAACTATATTTTCAGGGATGACCTTAGCCAAAAAAGTTTGAGAACAACTGTTCTACAGTGTGATCACACACACACACACACACACACACACACACACACACACACACACACACACACACACACACACACACACACACACACACACACACACACACACACACACACACACACACACACACACACACACACACACACACACACACACACACACACACACACACACACACACAAATGTTATGCTTAGCACTTAGCCACAAAGTTCCAACATCTCCTTTACAACAGAGCGAACATTCAGGGCCCAGATCATCGTTGTTCTGTTAACGCGCTGAAGCCATTAGCAGGTGTATGGCAGCCTGACCCTGTTCTGTGTCAGTGCACGGAAAATCCACTTAGCGCCGCGCGTCTTAAAAGCACGGCCACACAGCACACGATACAGAGCTTGCAAGGTTATGCCCTGCATAAAACGTTATGCAGCCCAAACCTCTATGTGCTGTATATAAATGTGCAGAGTTGATCAAGTACATTTGCAAAAAGATAGTGGTGGAAAGTAACTGAGTACATTTACTTAAGTACAATTTTGAGGTATTTGTACATGAGTATTTCCAATTTCCAGTACATCTTGGATCCAAATATTGTACTTTTACACCACTACATTTATTTGAAAACTTTAGTTACTTTGCAGATTTCGATTAGCCTATTATTACAAAACATACTTTAACCACTTCAGCCCTATATACATTTCGGCCAATTTCAAAAGATTTGTTTGAAAACTTGAAATGGGACATTCTGCACAATGAGTACTTTTACTTTTGGTACTTTAAGTACGTTTTGATACCAATACTTTTGTACTTTCACTCAAGTACATTCAGAATTGCACTGTAGTATTGATACTTTTACTGAAGTAAAAATGTGAGTATACTTTTTCCACCACAGCAAAAGAGTAGATTTTTTGTTTCATCGCACAAAGAGAGCGACTGGAAGATGATTGACACCATTATTGGGACTTACATCACACGCAAATTCAACCCGCAGTCCTGCCAAAATGTTAGAACATGGCTTTAAACATCAACAGATAAGTGAACACAAGACGTTTACTGAAGGACACTGAAAACGCAGATTTATGCGCAGTTCGCCACTCACCTGAAAATAGCCGATCTACACGCAAACAATGCGTCGCTCCACGTTGCGTTGTGAGCTTGTAGATAGGCTATTTTTCCGGCGTACAAGCAAGTGTACCGGTAAATCAGCCATGACAGTCAATGAAGTTTGACCATGGTTAAAGCAGCGCTCACACCGCTGTCCTTGGAACATGCTTGTTTTATGATGTGACAGTCTACTCTGTCATTATGAGCGTCCGTGTGTGTGCGCGCTTGTGTGTGTGTGTGTGTGTGTGTGTGTGTGTGTGTGTGTGTGTGTGTGTGTGTGTGTGTGTGTGAGAGAGAGAGAGTGACATGTCAGTCAGTGACGGTGGAGTTCAGTCTTCTGTCCATGCATGGGCTCCTTTCATAAAAAAGTGACAGGGCCACACACAGTCGGACACACCCTCTCCTTCTCTCTCTCTCGCTCAAGGGGTCAGTTCATTCGAAAACTCCACTCCAATCACTGTCTGCGCCTGCCCGCCCACACACATTTTTATATAGTAAAACAATAAATAAACGTAAACTGAGGGGGGCAGAATTTGCAACCGAGGATGCTGACCTCATGCTTCCTTCAATGCATGAGGAGTCCAAGCCGCTTCTTTTCACGTGACAGGAGGGATAGTTTCCCTGGCTGGACGTAGCACGTGGAAGGAACACGTTATTCCAACCAGTTCCTTTCCCCTCCATCAGGTGACCCGGCTGGCCAGGGGACGCAGTATAGAGACCAGGATTACTGCATGTTTTTTGTAAGGGTACCTACCCTAGGGAACACGGGGAGAACATTCAAACTCCACACAGAAAGGCCCTTTTGCCAACCCCACCCAGGGTATGGGCACTGAGGATGCGGAGGAGAGAACACGCCCCCAGCGCCCACAGCATCCCCAGCGGGAATCGAACCCAGGACCTTCTAGCTGTGAGGCGACAGTGCTACCGACAGCAACACTGTGCCCCTGTCTGTCTGTCTGTCTGTCTGTCTGTCTGTCTGTCTGTCTGTCTGTCTGTCTGTCTGTCTGTCTGTCTGTCTGTCTGTCTGTCTGTGATGGCAGTTAGGAAGATAGTCATCACAGGAGGTGACTGAGGCTCACTTGCTACTATCACAAAATAGAGCTATTTACTGTAACACTTGCTGCTTTAAACAAACAGTTTTCCTTCTCCCTATATTTCATACAGCATACTGTATATATGATTTCCCAGTGGCATGAGATGTGTCAGTTTGGATTACATTTTCATCTGGGTGTTGTCAGGATATCGTTGACAGTATTTCAGTATGTCAGTGGATCCAATGTGACCTTGTCTGTCTTTAGCTCTGGCTGGAGAACCACAGGGACAAGAAACTACTATAAACCAATCCTAAAAAAACCACTGCATGCATGGAAATACAGCCTTTACACTGCACATCACTGCATGGAAATACAGCCTTTACACTGCACATCACTGCATGGAAATACAGCCTTTACACTGCACATCACTGCATGGAAATACAGCCTTTACACTGCACATCACTGCATGGAAATACAGCCTTTACACTGATAATACAGCCTTTACACTGCACATCACTGCATGGAAATACAGCCTTTACACTGCACATCACTGCATGGAAATACAGCCTTTACACTGATAATACAGCCTTTACACTGCACATCACTGCATGGAAATACAGCCTTTACACTGCACATCACTGCATGGAAATACAGCCTTTACACTGCACATCACTGCATGGAAATACAGCCTTTACACTGCACATCACTGCATGGAAATACAGCCTTTACACTGCACATCACTGCATGGAAATACAGCCTTTACACTGATAATACAGCCTTTACACTGCACATCACTGCATGGAAATACAGCCTTTACACTGCACATCACTGCATGGAAATACAGCCTTTACACTGCACATCACTGCATGGAAATACAGCCTTTACACTGATAATACAGCCTTTACACTGCACATCACTGCATGGAAATACAGCCTTTACACTGCACATCACTGCATGGAAATACAGCCTTTACACTGATAATACAGCCTTTACACTGCACATCACTGCATGGAAATACAGCCTTTACACTGCACATCACTGCATGGAAATACAGCCTTTACACTGCACATCACTGAATGGAAATACAGCCTTTACACTGCACATCACTGCATGGAAATACAGCCTTTACACTGCACATCACTGCATGGAAATACAGCCTTTACACTGATAATACAGCCTTTACACTGCACATCACTGCATGGAAATGCAGCCTTTACACTGCATGGAAATACAGCCTTTACACTGCACATCACTGCATGGAAATACAGCCTTTACACTGCATGGAAATACAGCCTTTACACTGCACATCACTGCATGGAAATACAGCCTTTACACTGCACATCACTGCATGGAAATACAGCCTTTACACTGCACATCACTGCATGGAAATACAGCCTTTACACTGCACATCACTGCATGGAAATACAGCCTTTACACTGCACATCACTGCATGGAAATACAGCCTTTACACTGCACATCACTGCATGGAAATACAGCCTTTACACTGCACATCACTGCATGGAAATACAGCCTTTACACTGTAAATCACTGCATGGAAATACAGCCTTTACACTGCACATCACTGTATGGAAACACAGCCTTTACACTGCACATCACTGCATGGAAACACAGCCTTTACACTGCACATCACTGCATGGAAATACAGCCTTTACACTGCATATCACTGCATGGAAATACAGCCTTTACACTGCACATCACTGCATGGAAATACAGCCTTTACACTGCACATCACTGCATGGAAATACAGCCTTTACACTGCACATCACTGCATGGAAATACAGCCTTTACACTGCACATCACTGCATGGAAATACAGCCTTTACACTGCACATCACTGCATGGAAATACAGCCTTTACACTGCACATCACTGCATGGAAATACAGCCTTTACACTGCACATCACTGCATGGAAATACAGCCTTTACACTGCATATCACTGCATGGAAATACAGCCTTTACACTGCACATCACTGCATGGAAATACAGCCTTTACACTGCACATCACTGTATGGAAACACAGCCTTTACACTGCACATCACTGCATGGAAACACAGCCTTTACACTGCACATCACTGCATGGAAATACAGCCTTTACACTGCACATCACTGTATGGAAACACAGCCTTTACACTGCACATCACTGCATGGAAACACAGCCTTTACACTGCACATCACTGCATGGAAATACAGCCTTTACACTGCATATCACTGCATGGAAATACAGCCTTTACACTGCACATCACTGCATGGAAATACAGCCTTTACACTGCACATCACTGCATGGAAATACAGCCTTTACACTGCACATCACTGCATGGAAATACAGCCTTTACACTGCACATCACTGCATGGAAATACAGCCTTTACACTGCACATCACTGCATGGAAATACAGCCTTTACACTGCACATCACTGCATGGAAATACAGCCTTTACACTGCACATCACTGCATGGAAATACAGCCTTTACACTGATAATACAGCCTTTACACTGCACATCACTGCATGGAAATACAGCCTTTACACTGCACATCACTGCATGGAAATACAGCCTTTACACTGCACATCACTGCATGGAAATACAGCCTTTACACTGCACATCACTGCATGGAAATACAGCCTTTACACTGCACATCACTGCATGGAAATACAGCCTTTACACTGCACATCACTCCATGACAGGGATGAATACATCCACATTGTTGCTGTCGGGCAGAAACCTCTCATCTCCATATTTTAATGTCTTGTGTTTCTTCGTAAATCAACGCCCTACTTGATCATACTACAGCGTCACACAGAAGCATCAAAAGTAGCAGGACCGCAAGCTCAAAATGCGCCGCCAAAACGTTCCTTGGCCTTTGTTCACTGACGAAAAACTATATTAAAAGCAAAACTAAGCTGTGATGACCATGACTAAATATACCGTCGTCAATAAATAATCGTCAACAAATTAAAAAAAGACAAGTAATTTCATGTGTGTAATATGTTGTTTTTTTTAAATATATTTTAGTTAGACCAAAAACCTGTCATGAACATGGTCTCACTTCCTTCCTGGACTACAAAGTCACACCTCCATGCAGCCTCCCCCCTCTCCACAAGGAGGGGAAGTGCAAAGCATTATGGTCATTGAAGGTATTCAGCAATCCAGTCAAACACACAGACTTTATTATTTTTCTGGCCATAGGTTGCAAATTTCAAATTGTGCTACTATTATCTACTATAAATACTATTAACATTGAGTGACTGCAGTTTCTTCTAGTGGTGAAATGTCCCTTTAAACAAATCCAAATGTGCTGTCAAAAATTTCAGGTGTGTGCCACGGTAAATGGTGCATTTATATAGCGCTTTTATCCAAAGCGCTTTACATAGATGCATTACATTCACCCATTCACACACACATTCATACACCGATGGCGGAGGAAACTATGCAAGGCCAACGTGCACATACACTGTATGGAGCAATTAGGGCTTCAGAGTCTTGCTCAAGGACACCTCGACACTAACTCTGGGATCGGTTCCCATCTGGCTGTTCTACCGGCCACTCTACCCCTGATCCACTGCCGCCCCATGGTGTGTGCTCTGCAGGCTCTGAGATGACGTAACGGATCATGAATAAAACATGGGAGTTCACTAAATAAAACCTGAGTCAACACAAACACAGCCTGGCTGCATGCGACCGCTAGACCACGTAGCGCTGATGTCGCCCATTGGTTTCTACAGCAGAGCCGTTTTGTAGCCTAGCTTCTAGTTCAGCCAAAGAGGTGTGAGTGCAAGCACTGTGAAGGGGAGGCACTCTCTCTTCCACATGTGTAACTCACATATTATAGAAATGCTTCATGCTTTTAGCTACTATGCCCCTGTGCTTTGGAACAATCTAAGACAATCTATGCTTCTCTGAATCTGTGGACATTTTTAAACAAAATCTTGAGACACACCTTTGTATGTACACTTGTCTGAATTGTGCTATAAAAAATAAAGCTTGATTGGCCTGGGCCGTGGCTCAGCGCTCCAGGCACCTTGGCCGGTAGTCCTGTCTGTCCCTCTATAAAAAATCTAAAATAAAGGCGAAAGCCGCAAAAAAAACATTTAAAATAAATAAATAAATAAAGCTTGATTGATTGATTGATGTAAACCTGGACAGTGCATGCGTGTGTGTGTGTGTGCGTGCGTGCACATACCTCAGTGGAGGGTTATACTGTTGGAAGGCGTCAGTGTGTGCGTTGGCTCCCCACAACGTCTCTTGACTCTGAAATGAATCCCAGGCTCATAAGGTTCAGATATGAACTCTTTCCTCCAAAAAGACCCACAAACCATGGTTTTCATCTCGGTGTCTCTTCAGCTATCGATCACCATGCGATGTGAGCTGAAAAATAAGAATACAGTGCTTTTTTTAAACAAAACCGACCCAAATAAAAGATTGTTCATTTTGATTCTGGTTCACAAACGGGAAATGGACCAACTCGAATATAACGTCTACATCACGTGGTCCTAAAGCCCAGAAGTAAGTGCAAATTAGAGAGTTTGTGTTGCTGGGACAGAAAAGGGTTGATAACAAAGTAGATTTTCTCTCTGAAATAAGCAATTTTAGTGTCTGAATGCTGGGAAGATTGCAAGGCTTTAGAAGCTGGGAAGATTGCAAGGCTTTAGAAGCTGAGTTATAGCCAAAAACACGCCGTCGTTGTCATCATCCACATGTGTGTAACATCGCTGATGTGTGTGTGTGTTAACATTTCCGAGGCCTGTATTTCCCCCGTAGATGTTAAGATATCCTCCATTATCCTGCACCTTTCACCTGTCATCGGCCTGCCCTCTCTGTCTCCCCTGCTGATAAAGCTCCTTCCTCCCGCGGTACAGAGAGGAGATAGAAGAATCGATACAGCACGTTCACCGTGGTTTTGTCAGACAGGACGGGACAAGAGGAGAGGAGAGGACAGGAGAGGAGAGGAGAGATAGAATAATCAATATAGCACCTTCACTGTGGTTTGGCAGGGTTAGGCAGTGGTGTAAAACGTACTCAAATGTTTTGCTTAAGTAAAAATATCAATACTGCAATAAATGTGCAAAAGAAAATGTGCTCATTGTGCAGAATGTCCCATTTCAAAAGTTCAAAATGTATCAAAGATCTTTTGAAAATAGCCGAACTACAAGCTCACAATTGTCTGCTCTTTTCAAATGGCAATAGTGGTTAGTGTTTTGTAATAATAATCTAAATCTACAAAGTAACTAAAGTTTTCAAATAATTGTAGTGTAGTAAAAGTGTAGTAAAAGAGTAGAAGAAGTAAGACATAGTATTGAAAAGTATTGAAAATTGGAAATACTTAAAGTAAAAGTACCTAAAACATTTTAAAGTTCCGCCGCATTCTGAAAACTCACCTCTTCAGACTCCACCTCGGGCCGTAGCACTTGCCCTAGCCTCGACGACCTTACGGGCGTATGAAAAGGCTAAAAATATGTAATTTAGATGACATGTTATGTAGACAGATGCCATGTAGGTTATTATTGACCTGGAATTCTATAGCATTCGATAGTGTTTATAGTTTCAATGTACAGATAGTCTACTGTTAGACACGGATGATAGCTTTACTTTAGTGGTGAACCTAGATTAGGCTATGTAATTATTTGTACTTTTGAATACTTGAGCATTTATTGGAGTAATATATATATATACTTTGTCCACCACTGGTTATTCAGTTGACAGTGTTGACAGCATGATGGCGCTACAGAGCCAAGCCCCCAGGGCAGGGGGGGCGGGGGGAGGTATCCCGCCCACCCAATCCCTCAGAAGAACCCACAGGCCCGGTAAGATGACACTTCCTGCCCGCCTCGACCACCACTCTGTCAATTACTCTAATTGAATGTGATTGGTTTATAACAGGGAGGGAAGGATACCGTTTACTGGCAGCGGCAATAGGGGCCGAAACTAGCCGAGTCATCGCTGGATTTCACAACAAACGGAACCTCGGAACCAAATTAATTTCCTTTGAACGAAAAGTGGTAGGATGTTTCAAAATCAATCTTAGGTAATGATATGCTGCAGCTGGCAGCCCCGGTTAAATCTGTCTGAGGTTTTAGAGGAAAAAAAGGCTCGGCTCCCTTATTTTCAGTATACTTTTACTTCTAATCCACTACTGCACTATATCTAAGGGGCGACTCACACGGTCGCAACAGATTGATGTATGCGTGTTGTATACAAAGGGTGTGATACATCTTGCCCCAATGCATTTCCAATGGGAGTCACATGGTTTGACACAACATTTGTGTTGTATGAGGGGGAGGGGGGCAGTCGAAACACAGCCGAAAGCCATACAACAGCTTGTAGTCCAAAATGTTGTATCAAACCATGTGACTTGCATTGGAAATGCATGACACTTACATCTTGCTTACATCTAGCATGCATCAATGTTGTATGCTAGATCGAAAGGTGTGAGTGAGGCCTAAGAGGCAAATATTGTACTTTTACTCCACTACATTTTTTGACAACTTTAGTTACTAGTTACCATTCGGATTATTATTACAAAATATACACTAACCACTACAGCCATGGGCATTTTAATCATGCTTGTAGATCGGCTATTTTCAAAATATTCGTATACATTTGAGAAATGGGACACTCCGCATAATCAGTAATTTTAGGCCCCATTTACATTGGCAGCCAAATCCAGCCTGAATCAGATCTGTGCCACATCCAGATTGGAATCCGATTTGGAATTGGTCTCAAATCTCAATCAAATATGATTTCAGGAGATCCTTTTGGTACTCCTGCACTTTTACGTGTAACAGAGAAGATTTCTATATTGCCGTATTGCTACTTTAACTTCGGCTACCTTTGCCACCACTGGCGCACATGCAGAGAAGGTGGGACGGACGGCGTGGCAGTAAAAGCGTCATTGTAAACATTGAACCGGCGGTCGGAGAGGACAGGACAGGGACCGGACGGTGTGCGTCGGAAGTCCATGTCCTCCTCCGCCGCGAAAAGATTAACCCATTCTGGGCGGGAACCCATTTTGGTGTTTTAAACATGTTATAATTTAGCTATTGAAAAATAGCAGATCTACAAGCTCATAGCGCGCCACCGAGTGGCGCACTACGAGCTTGTAGGTCTGCTATTTTTGAAAAATCGTGAAAATATTTATTTCAGAAAACTGGAGGATTTAGAGGTCAGGCCCAAATGGGTTAAAGACAGACCAGACGATGAAGAGGAAGCAGGGAGCAATTAAATGCCTGTCTCTCCCCACCTCTCCTCTCCTCTTTAACTCCTCTCCATTCCTCAACTCTCAACTCCACATCACTCGCCTCCACTCCTCTCCTAGTCCTCCCCTCAACATTCAATAGGCCCAGTGGCCCTCTACTCCTCTCCTCTCCTAGTCCTCCCCTCAACATTCAATAGGCCCAGTGGCCCAAAACACAAGGCTTTATCTGCAGGAAACTTTACTGAGCTGAACTCCCGATCACCCAGATAAACCGGCAGGCTAATTAAACAGATGTACGCTCCGCGCGTGTCCGCGTGCGTGTGTTCCGTGCGTGGGTATCCACAGAGCATTATTCGTTATAGCTCTTGCCAGTCTCTTTATCTCTCTCCAGCTCCACTTTCTCTGTCTGTCAGTCAGTCTGTTTGTCTGTCTGTCTGTCTGAGTCAGACAGATGCTGACTGCAGCGTGTGTGTGTGTGTGTGTGTGTGTGTGTGTGTGTGTCTGTGTGTGTTGTTGTGTGACAGTGTGGTGGGATTAGCTTAACGAGGATGCGATGAGGAGGCGTACAGCAGCGCTAGCAAACAAGCCAGAGAGGTGAACTTGGGGACAGAGACGAGGAAAAAAAAGGAACATTTCTGCAGCCTGGGCCATCAGGCTCATAATTATCCTGTGAAAAAATATATCTCTATTTCTTATTTAAAGAGCCCTCTTTGAAGCTTTTCCCTCCCGACTAGGAACAGGCCTGGAGTGGCATGATTTCCCGCCTCTGTTGTCATTATCTGTTACGATGTTTAGGATTCCAAACTGACTGGTGAAAACAAACAAGGGGGAACGCCAATGTCTGTTATTTTCTCTCAGGGTTATTTTCAAAACTCGCTGGCCCTGCTGTGCTCAAACGCAACACGAACTGCCCTGCAGACAAAGAAACAAACAGCTTGTTTAAAACTGTTGCACGCCGCGAAATACTGAATGATTATTATTATTATTATTATTATTTGATTGTACCGGTCCTCAATCTTCTGCCAGTCCTGACTGTGTTGAAGACGTGAAGCTTGATGGATGTAATTAAACCCATTAAAGAAAAAAGGGCCCAGGCGGCTGGTGTATCCATCTGGGCACCTATAGGCTGATAATCCATCTTGACAGAGGGTTGCGGGTTCGAGTCCCGATTCCGACGACCTTTGCTGCGTGAATGCGATTTCATTATGCAGTTTAAGTTAAGAATAGTGGTTAAAAAAAACTATATTTTTGGGGTAGTTAATCATTCAGTCTGTCCACTATTAAAAGTATTCTCTCTCTTTTATTATAGCATCAGTATATATATATATTTTTTTTTAAGATATTTTTTGCGGCTTACGCCTTTTATTGGTTTTTTGAAGGGACAGACAGTAGGCTGACAGGAAACGGGAGAGAGATGGGGGAAGACATGCAGTAAAGGCCGTGTCGGGCTCGGGAGTCGAACCCGCGGCACACTGCGACTGGATTACCAGTCGGGTGCCCAGACGGTTACGCCACCGCCTGGGCGCATCAGTATTTCTTTTAGAAGCTTATGTCCTCATATCAGTAAGTCTGTGGGATAGATTCTAAGTAACTATACTGAGATATACAGAAGGTATGCAACTATTAAGGATGCCAACTGCCATAATACCCCACAAAGAAGAAGGATCAGTAAATCTGTGCTCCACCGAATGGGTCTAGTGAGAAAGGGCCAGGCTGTGTATTTAGCCAGGATTGATGATCCTGGCTCGCCAAATCCGCCCATTCTAAGCCTCGCTTAGTCGCTTAATCAAACTTTATTTATAAAGCACATTTACAAAGACCAAGGGTCAACCAAAGTGCTGTACAGGATCAAATAAAAGAAGAATAAGACAAAAATAGCATGGTATAACACAAAAAAAAAGAGAAAGCCATGGAGAAAAAATGAGTTTTAAGAGAGGACTAGGGAGCGAGCAGACCTAATCCATAGGGGCAGACTGTTCCAGAGTTTGAGGCCGGCCACTGAGAAAACTCGGTCACCTCTAGACCTGTACTTAGTTGAGGGCATGGTCAGAAGCAGTTGGTCAGCTGACCTCAAGGACATGGCTTTAGTGGAACGGAATAAAGGCTGTACAGACCAGGATTTAACAAGCCTGGTTTTGGTTAAAATCCTGGATTAGTTCATCCAAGTTTCGTGAAATAGGCCCCAGGTTTGCCTTTATAACAGCTGTAAATGTATTGTTGAGTGTCATGTCTCACACCTTCCTCTTGTCAATACAACCTAGATTCTCTGTGGGGTTCAGGTCAGGCCAGTTCGCTGGTCAGTTAAGCACAGTAATACCATGGTGTCAGTACACCAGTTACTAGTAGTTTTGGCACTGTGGGCAGGTGCCAAATCGAGCTGGAAAGGAACATTAGCATCTCCATGAAGCTTGTCAACATACTGAAGCACAATGTACTCTAAAAAGATGGCTGTGTTGAAACCGTTTTCACTGTCAGTGGATCAACACCAGCAGATAACATGGCCAAAATCATCACTGTGTTTTGTCAAGTCCAGAGTCTCAACACAACCATCTATTATGATATTTTACAGCACGGTGTTCCTCTGTACATTGACAAGCTTTATGTTGATCCTGATCTTCCTTTTCAGGCAGCACTTGGCACCTGCCCACAGAGCCAAAACTAAACTACTAGTAATTTGTGTACTGACCATGGTATTACTGTGCTTAACTGACCAGCCAACTGGCCTGACCTGAACCCCACAGAGAATCTAGGTTGTATTGTCAAGAGGAAGGAGTGAGACATGAGACTCAACAATACAAATTAATTTACGGCTGCATCAAACAAACCTGGGCTTCCATAACATCTCAACAGTGCCACAGGCTGTTCACCTCCATGCCACACCCTATTGATGAAATAGATTGTTCAAAAGTAGCCCAGACCAAGTATTGACTGCATACATTAATATACTTTTCAGATGGTCGACATTTCTAGTTTAAAAAAAACATTTTTTTACTGTTCTCGTAAAATATTCTAATTTGTTACATATAGTTAGGTAAAGTTAGCTTAACCCTTGGGGTGCCACCCCCAATAGCAGCCCTTTTGTGACATATATTCATATTTTTAATTCATCATTTTAATGCCAAAAGAAAAATCCGCGGTATACACACTATATCTCATTTTGACGGGGCAAGACCATAGTATTGGGACAATCAGTCCTGATGGTGGCGGTAACGTCACCATTATGCCGATTCTGACCAAATAGAGCGAGTGAGCGATGCCGACTTCCGGTTTGGATCAAAATATCCGGTAGTATCTTTGCTTCTGTACACCATCAGATGTCCGGAATGCTAAGCTATCATCGTATTTTTCATAACTAAGTCAAATTAAGCTCTAATCAAGCCCAAAACATCGCATTTTACGCAGCGATGCATGCGTGATCATGCGCGTGCGTGATCGACCATGCACGCGCGGATTTCGGCCAGTTTTAGGAACATTACATCGGCCGTTAGCCAAATTAGCCCAAAAATGCTACATTTTGCGACATTAAGGTCTTGATTAGGCTCCCGATTGACAGCCCGTCAATTCCGTCAACGGAAGGTTTGGATTTATTGATTAATTCCGTCAATCCCGTCAACGAGAGTTCAAGGGTTAAGTTGTGGCAAATCTGCAAAAAATGCTTACCAATAGCTTTCTTCACAGATGTGTTCATAAAGGTGTCTACTATCACAAAAATTGTTCCAACCCAACTCCCTTGGGAAACTTTGTGACAGCTGCTGAAAGTCGGGGTACCATTATCAACCAATATAAGGCAAATCATTCCAAATTTCATTATACTTTAAGTAGCATGTGACATGTCAAACTAGCGGGTTTTCATGATGCTGAATCCATTCCAATAGGCCATAGCCACTTGCCCTATGTGCCCAAATGTGCTGACCTCAACACATTTGTGATGATGGCTATGGTTTTTTGCGCAAAACTAATGCTTGCAATGGATTCAGCATCATGAAAACCTCCTAGTTTGACATGTCACATGCTACTTAAAGGAGCATTCAGTGATTTGGGTGATTTGGAAAACCACCCAGTCCGCCCCGGTAACAAAATGTGCACATGCACGCTCTACAGTGGGGGGAAGTGCAACAGGCCAACAGCATGTGCACCAAGGCCCGCCCCCAGTCGATCATGATTGGAGGAAGGCCCCTCTCATCCTGATTGGATGAAGGCTTTGCCACCCGCCACCAAAACTGAAACTAGGGTTTTTTTACCCCAGGGGCTCACTGGGGACAGGGAGGAACTCCTTATATGGTCAGCACACTCTATAGTAGGGAGGATTATCCAGAAAAAAAGAAAAAATAAGTGATATTTGAATTAAGTAAAATCACTGAATATACCTTTAAAGTATAATGAAATTTGGAATTTTTTGCCTTATATTGGTTGATAATGGTACCCCAACTTTCAGCAGCTGTCACAAAGTTTCCCAAGGGAGTTGGGTTGGAACAATTTTTTCTGTGATAGTAGACAACTTTATGAACAAGAAAGCTAGTGGTAAGCATTTTTTTTCCAGATTTGCCATAACTTAAGCTAATTTTCCCTTATTAATATGAAAGTTTCACTTTTTGAAAGTTTTTACGGAAGAAAATGAACTTTTACACAATATTCTAATTCATTGAGACGGAGCTGTATATATCTTTAAAAAAAGGGTAATTTCATCGTCTACTCAGGCTTTTGTGAACACCCCAGAAGTTTTTAAATTGCTTGATTCAGTATTTAGCTATTTGATATTCGTTTTAGCTGCCCCGCACCCTTCCTTTACAAACTCAAATGTAACTTCAAACTCCATTTTAACCATGCTAGATTCCTCTAAAACGCCTATCCCTGGTTCTCTTAACCATGGTAGATTCCTCTAAAACGCCTATCCCTGGTTCTCTTAACCATGGTAGATTCCTCTAAAACGCCTATCCCTGGTTCTCCTGACTGATATCGTCCTTGCAATACGTGAGGGTGGTGTGTTTTTTTAAATTACTTTCATTTATTTTATTATCTATTTTTGGAAAATGAAAAAAAAAAATCATAAGAAAATCCGCAAACATCACTACAAATGGCTGTCAAATGTACAGAAATATAAACACGCACGCACACACGCACACACACACACACACACACCTCTATAATTCATAGCTCCTCTCCCCTCACCGGAGTCGAGACTTTGCTGACCCCATCTGGCAGGGGATTGGCTGGCAACGTGTACCGACTGGGCCACCCAGCAACAACTGCAGCCGTGATTGGATAATCCATCACTCGCTGATTTGTCAAGCCGTCTGTTGTTTTGTGCGGGCGAGTATCGTGTGCGTGCGTGTACATGCGTGCGTACGTGCGTGTACATGTTTGCAGTGTGTGGAGGAAATTACAGATTGCTGATCCGTCTCTCTCTCTGGAAGTTAAGCGACCAGCGGCTGCAGAAGGCTGTCAGCCTGGGCCTGCCACCCACCCTGCACAATGCAACACATGCACGCACGCACGCACGCACGCAGTCTGTGATATAGGCCCAAAGCCTCTGTATGGAGGGAAACAGCACAAACTGTGTCTCTCTCTGTGTGCGTGCGTGCGTGCGTGCGTGCGTGCGTGCGTGCGTGCGTGCGTGCGTGCGTGCGTGCGTGCGTGCCAGGTTGGCCTGCCACACTGGATTAGGATCCTCATGTTGCATTGCGTTCCTGCATGTGTATTATTTTCCCTTGTATGTATATATGTATATACGATCTCTGGAGCAGGGCCTGCTCGGTCAGATGAGATGGGTGGGCGTATACGCGGCCCACCCATATCTGACCACCTGCGTAGGATCAAGGCCACAACACTACCAGGGTAAGGAACAGCTTCTTCCCTGAAGCTCTGAGACTCTGGACCATGAACTTGTCATCATTACTAGGAGGGATGTTAACAATTAATTAAAATGTATTATTAATATATATTTTTTAATAATTTTTATCCCACAATTTTGTAACCCATTTTTCACCTCTGTGTCAATTATCTAATGTGATCCTGGGCTCTATACCAACCTGGGGAGAGCAACGGACTTGAACTGCATGCATCGACACGTTGTGAGCTTGTAGATTGGCTATTTTAACTATTCAAAAAATATTTTCAAAATAGTAAATAAAGGCAAAGAAGTTTAGGGATAAGGGGTTTAGCATGGATGAAAATAGAGCCCTTTGTCTTTTAGTCTTTTGAATAACACTGTTTATTCAATGCATCACAACTCTGCTATTTTCTGGTACATTTTATAGAGGGTCTAAGTGGTTTAACTGAAGTGACGTTGATAAATTCCCAATATCAAAGCGTAATCTTACACGTGTAAGTCTCTCTGGATGAAGAGACTAAATGCCTCATCATGTGGGTGCAGCATATTGCTGTGCTGTCAAGCAGAAGCCTTGTATCTCCATATTTCAACTTTTGAAAGTTTTGTTTAGTTTAGTTTTGTTTTCCTAAATGAATGCCCTACTTCATCATACTACAGCGTCACACAAAAGTAGCAAATATAAATAGCCAGAAAATAAGAGCATGTGACTAAATAATAACATCAATTATTTTGGAACACATCTCTGGAAAAGTACAACCGTTTTGGACATACAAGGTTTACACCGGACAGCGACGATATGCACGTGTGTGTGTGTGTGTGTGCACGCGCAATGTTGTGCATGCGTGCATGTGGATAAGGAGAGGGTTGTGTGAAGGTAGGAGGAGGATTAGAAAGAACACTTCAAAGTGCTGCTCGCTTCTATAAGCTGTCGGAGGCAAAATGGCTTTGTGTAAAAATACAGCAATCCTTGCTCTGTGTGAAAACCTGGATGACACACACACACACACACACACACACACACACACACACACACACACACACACACACACACACACACACACACACACACACACACACACACACACACACACACACACACACACACACACACACACACACACACACACACACACACACACACACACACACACACACACACACACACACACTTGAAACAGAATAACTCACCTTGACTTCACTCAGCTCTACACACATGTCCTGGCGTACTCCTGCATAACTCTGAATGTGAGTGCTGTGTGTGTGTGTGTGCATGAAACGTGCGTGTCTCCTTTCTGAGTATCTATTTATGTATGTATTTATGCCACACACACACATCTGGCCCTCATAACTACAGTAATACCTGGTCCCACACACACACACACACACACACACACAGAGAGAGAAAGAGAGCGGACAGTGGATTTATGTGGCATGGGGCGGCCTGTGGTCAGAACGCAGTAGATGGTCTGGGCTGGAGGTTGTGCTGATTCATCGTTCCAACACAAACCATCTAATCATTCCAATAGAGAACGCTTGATTTATGCAGAGGAATGCACGCCTTATAACCACCGGGCCAAACATGTCAAAGGTATATATAAAATCAAATGAAATATGGAGATACAAGGCTTCTGCTTGACTAGCCTGGTTAATAAACCAGACCGAATCAGCCGTTGGCAAAAAAAAGTTGCCTACCAGCGGATTTCGGTCTGGCGAGGCTCAGTAGCACGCCTCTTTCCTACAATCGAGAACAGGTCGGACCAATCGGGACACGGTATGCAATATGGGCGGGCTTTGGTACAGTGACGTTCAATGCTTGAGACTTTTGACTGACAGTAGCTCTGACCAATTGCGTCAAAGAGAAAATGTTTGAACCCGCCCCCCGGGAAATGAAATCCAAGTGGAGCCAGCCCAGACTGATATACCGCGACAGTGTTGTGTGATATTAGTCTGGCTTATTAGCCAGGCTACTGCTTGACAGCACAGCAATATGCAAGTATATGCTGCACGGACATGATGAGGCATATCGGGCTCCATTTTCGTAACCGCTAAAGCCCTTATCCCTAAACTTCTTTGCCTTTTTTTTACTATTTTGAAAAACATTTTTGAATAGTTCAACTAGCCAATCTACATTGACACGCTGTGATCTTGTAGACTGGCCATTTTAACTATTCAAAAATGTTTTGCAAAATAGTAAAAAAGGCAAAGAAGTTTAGGGATAAGGGGTTTAGCGGTGACGAAAATGGAGCCCTTAGTCTCTTCAGGAACAGAAATACATTCTCTGTTCCAGTTCTAATTGTGTCTCAGTCATTTCTTTGTGTCATCACTTCCATAACTTATCCTGTGTGAGTTCACTCACTGGATGAATTAGGCATCTCGACCTGAAAATACATTTTATGTTTATTAAAGAGCTGGAGAGACAGGTTACTGTTACTGAACAAACACTCTATAGCAATGATTACTATCACACACACACACACACACACACACACACACACACACACACACACACACACACACACACACACACACACACACACACACACACACACACACACACACACACACACACACACACACACACACACACACACACACACACACACACACACACACACACACACACACACACACACACACACAACAGCAGCAGTAGACCAAATATTTTCACTGCGTCTGCATCTAATGATGATCATTTTACCATCCTAGTTATACGCTGTAGCAGACTGTTTGAGACTGGCATCGTGTGTGTGTGTGTGTGTGTGTGTGTGTGTGTGTGTGTGTGTGTGTGTGTGTGCGTGTGTGTGTGTGTGTGTGTGTGCGTGTACACACATCGGGTCACCCTGCATTCACCGGTTCTACTCCACTACGTCTCAGAAGTAAATGTTTTCTTTTGACAGCTTTAGTTAGTTATTTTGGAGATTTAGATTATTTTCATGAAACATACCTAATGTATAAGAAAGAAGGGTGAAAAAGGTAAAAAAGGAGGAGAGGACGGATATAAAATCAGCGTACTTTATTAAAGTTAAAAAGCCAACATGTTTCGACTCCTTAGAGTCTTTGTACAGTAGACTGTGCACCTGCAGTTTTATTTTCTTATACCTAATTTATTCAGCTATTTGAAAATAGCTTAATTAAGTAAGTCAGTTCTATAAGTACATCTTCCAGCGAAGAAGTACTTTGATGTTTTATTTAAAAAAATATATAGCAGATCTACAAGCTCATGACTCATTGCAATGCGACGAGTCGAGAGCTCATAGATCCGCTATTTTCAAATAGCTGAAGTATAAATTAGTGGTTATAATAAAAAATAATACATTTTTATTTGTATAGCAAGTTTTATGACATGAAATGCAGCTCAACGTGCTTTACAGAGCAGTAGAGAAGAAAAAAAGAATAGAAAAGCAAAGGAAGGTGGCAAAAGAAAATTAAAGTAAATAAATATGCCTCAAAACTGTACTTTGGTACAGTTGATATAATATATTTTAGGTTACTTTTTACCACCAGGAAGACGGCAGGCCGCCCTACAATCTCCGTCCACCCCGTCAAACACTGTGCTTGGACACAGAGTCATTAGTGTCACAGTGTGGAGGACTAGGGAGGGCACAGCCACAGTCCCTCCCACCATAGCTGGCTTGTGTGGTGGACATTTTTGTCAAAATTCAATTTCTGCCACGGACATACAAAATGAGTGGACATGGACAATAATATTACGTGAAACACAAATAGCTAGTGCTGAGTACAACCTTGAACCTGAATGACCCTAACAGGTCTGTAACTCTGAGAGTGTACTAGTTGGACTCCTGTCGTAGTAAATAGGTATCATATATTTTCTGAAATAAAAAAAGAATTGAAAAATAAATAAAACCTGGAGACTTGACATTCAATAAATGATCAAAATAACAATACAAATTTGCCACGGACAAGGCCAAGTCTTGCCATGTACACATTTATGTCTGTGAATGGACATTTTTATGGATTAAAACCAAATAAAATCTCATTTTGTATGGCCATGTCCTAATTTGTCCGATTTGCAATTTGTGTAACAGTGTGAAGGTAGCCCCACAGTCCCACTCCATGGGTGCTTTTGTCCATATACCCAGTCTGTTCTTTGAAGTCGGCCTCCCACACGCATGAGGTTATCTTCATCCAAAAAGGGTTTCAAAGAAAGCACCTTTGATTTTCTGTCCAATTCTTTTCCATTTTTCAAGTCTCTCATTTCATTTGAATAGTGTTTGTTTTGTGTCACCTTGATCCAATATTCTTCTGCTGAAATGATTTCTTCTGTACACAACTCTCCACTGCGCTTCTCCACGCTCCTTGTGTTGTGCGTAAATCTCTGAATCCATGCTGTAATTCTAAGCACTCTGGTTAGACTACTGTATTTCTCCAGCAATAGAATAGGTTCGGTTGTTAAGTCCTTATTTGTGTTTTCTGTACAAATCTGATTGTGTGATACACTCATCATCACACTCATCATCATTTTCAAATGTCTCTTTAATTGTCCGCACACTGTCCACTTCACTCACCAGCTGCGTGGTCGCTCCCAGCCAGTGTGGTCCATTCCACCATAAGAATTCATTTTTCAGTGCATCTGCAGTTATTCCTCTTGTTCCTCGGTCTGCAGGATTGTCTTTTCCACTGCAGTGTGTCCAATTTTCTGGCAATGTCAAACTTTGGATTTCCACCGCTCTGTTAGCAACGAATGGTTTCCATTGTTTTGTTGCACTCTTGATCCAATGTATGGCTATCATAGAGTCCGTCCAATAGTGACATTGTACATTTTTCATTTTCAGATTTTTGCTTACATTGCTGCCAAGTCTTGCGCCAATTAAAGCCCACAGCAACTCCAATCTGGGCAGAGTTATTTTCTTTAGAGGTGATACCCTCGTTTTGGCAGATATTAGACTAGTAGTGCATTCCCCGTCCACGTACAAACATTCATTTAGCGAGTTAACTATTCTTCTTCATATTGTCTGAGGTGGTGTCTAATGGTGGCTGCTAATAGAAATGGGCTAGATGATACTCCGACTGGAACTCTTGTCATTCTCAGAGTCGTCACTTTAATCTCATTTTGAAGCATTGGCTTTTCTTGAGTCCATAGAAATCTCAACACATCTCTATCTCTCTTGTTCAGTGAGATTTGTAGAAATGCCTTTTTTATGTCTGACATCATGGCAATTTTGTGCTGTCTGAATCTTATCAAAATACCCAAAAGGTCAGGGTTTAAATTGGGACCTGATAATAAGCATTCATTTAATGAACAGCTGTCTTTCTCATGTGAAGCTGCGTCAAATACGACTCTTAATTTGGTAGTCGTTCTCTCTTCTTTTAGCACTGCGTGATGAGGTAAATAATAAACTGGGCCATTTATTTCATTGCTTTCTACTGGCTCTACAAACACCCTAAGCAATTTAACTCAAGATGTAAAGTTCAGATGTTTTACAAATAATTATGCTCTACCTGTACATACGTACTGCCAAACAGGTGACGAAATCGCAGATTGAGGCTTTAACCTTTTGCTTTTATGAAATATATACTTATGGAAGACACTTCTGAACGTTTAACAACTTCAAATGCTCCAATCTTAAAATAATAACGGAACATCTACAAGACCGTTTAACAACTTCAAATGCTCCAATCTTAAAATAATAACCAAACATCTACAAGACATGCTGCTGGCTTCTATGGAATCCAAAAGACTGAATTCAGTCGTGGCGACTGAGAACTTTACCATGCATATTGATGAACGCTGCCTCCCACTACACCGGAGAGCTCTCAAATGCCACATCATGTCCTGAATGTAAAAGAGAGACTCCAGTCCAGAGCAGCTGTTGTTGAAAACTGGCATCCTTATGTTGGCCATGACGCGTGATTATGAATCCCACAACAGTTCTAAGGAGACACGCTGTGATTGGCCAGCAATCGTTGTGATTGACAGTTCTTCCTTCCTGGCATTTTGTGTGTGTGTGTGCGTGTGTGTGTGTGTGTGTGTGCGTGCACTCGCATGTGAGTGAGTGAGTGCGTGTGAGCACACACACACGCAAACATATTGGGGGGTCTCCTCTTTTGTCCTGTAAGGAAAACGCTTTTCTCCAAGGAAAAGCGGTTGGGAACAGTAGTGTAGTAGCCTACAGTACTGCATGTTCTCTGTATGGAAATATCATTGACCTGCACTATAGCTGGCCCCCTTTTCTTCTCTAATGGACATTTGATTAGTGTCAAATGAATCACGGTAGCAACCGCTACGGAGGGCTATTTCTGCTTCATTCTTTTGGCACGTTATTGAAGAATTATTAGCAAAGTGGGAAGGCGTTTTAAAAGATGCTTAGTGGAAGCGCCAGCGGACATATTTACCGGTAGAAGACTGTAAGTACTGTGAAAACTTGAGTTACTAGTTACTTTGTGACATTTAGATTTATCGTTGACAAAACGATGAATCTACATTAAGCCATTAAGATCTGAGGCCAATGTTTACAAAAGCCTTCTAAATCAGTTGTACTGCCCTGCAAAGCCAAAGTGCAGTAACTACAAACGATGAGTTTACTGAAAAACGTGTTTAAAAGTGTTTCAACTGGTCAGCCAAATGAGATATTAGCATACAAGTGATATTACACTAAATGTAAATCCGTTCTTGAGGTACTGTAATTGTTGATACCCCAAAATCACAAAGTCTAATTTTACTTTTGGTTTTGGAATACACAAATAAGTCTGTGTGTCCAGAAACGTAGTTGCACTTTGGCTTAGGAGGGCAGAGTAGTTCTCACGTTTTTTTTGGAAAAAAGTTAGAAATAGCAGATGTGTAAGCGAGCTTGTACATCTGCTATTTTTGAATAGCCAATGCCAATTACATGGATGCTTCCCCGGTTTTAGTTGTGATAATACTCAAATACTTGACTATTTCCATTTTGTGGATTACCGTACTTCTCCACTACATTACTTTGTAGATTTAGATCATCAATAAAATACATACTTTAACCATACTTTTTATTTTATTTTATATTTTACAATTGTGATTAGAGTACCTTTACTTGGGCACATATTATATTTAGTATATTTCGATGTCAATACTTTTTTACTTCACTTGTGCAAAAGTTTGAATGCAGTCCTTTTAATAACAAATTATTCTTAAATTGTGGTAAAAAAAATGTGGTTTAAAGTACTAGGTACATTTACTAGGCACAAGTACTGTACTAAAGTTGATATTTATTCATTTTATTTACTGGAGTATTTACTACTTGTACTCCACTACATCTGAGGCAAATATTGTACTTTTACTTCACTAGAATTATTTGAAAACTTAAGTTACTAGCTACTTTGTAGATTGTGCTTATTATTGCAAAACATGCGTTACCCACTTCAGTCCTATAGGCCTACAGAATACTTATCCTAGGCCTATACTATCTACAAGCTCGCAACATATCCATGTCACAAATCCACGTGTTGTGCAGCTTTGCTATTTTTCCAAAGACTAAACCTGTACAGTACGTGCCCGTCGGCTGTCGGCCTACTTGAGAACGATGCAACTTGGGAACCTAATAATAATACCCGTTGTCAACTATCTGTCTGTGTCCCACATGGAGATATCTGTATCTGCCGGTCTGCCTTTGTTTCAAGAGTGCAAAACTGACTGTGAAAAGTGGAGTGGTTAAGTAATCAATTTGCAGGTGTGGGGTTGCCATGGCAATTTGAGGCAGAGGCTGGAAATTGCACAGGTGAGGGGACTTTGGCTCATTAGGCCCACTGGCAGAGCCTGAAAAGAGCCTTTTGTGGTGGTTCTGGAGAACCGTGGGTCCGACCGACTCGATACCGGGCACTGCAATCCCTGTGGGGGTGTGGAACGTGTGTGTGTCGAATTTGAAGTCGGTGGGGCAAACGGTTCACGAGTTACGTGCATTACAACCGTACACACACACACGCACGCACACAGACAGAGACGTGTGTATGTATGTATATATATATATATATATATATATATATATATATATATATATGTGTGGTGTGGTGTGGTGAGAGCAGAAGTGGACCTCAGGGGCCCGTTTCACCAAACTTGGATTAGAGATTAAACCGGGATTTAACAGATATCCTGGTTTAATATATCCTGGATCAGCAATTAACCGGTTTCATGAAAGATGGGTAATCTTGGCAGATTAATTTAGCCAGTTAACCTGTAAATGTTGAGGCTTGATTCGGTTTCATGAAAGCAATGCCACTAGTTATCATGGAAACTAATGCTGTGGATTTAGCCTGCTCCGGACCAGGCTAACAGCCAGGTTTAACCTAATCCTGATGTCTTTACTGTTCATTAAGCATGCAGTCAATCTGATCACAAACCAATGATTTTTTCCACACTTATTCAATTATTATGGGTTCATGTTGCCGTATTTTTTTTGGTCTGCATTAAAACATCATATTGGTACACATTGCCATAACGGACTAATTTAAGCGCTATACACAAAATCAAAGAACCAAAATATATAGGCTGCACAACCTCATCATGACAGCTTGTCGGCTTGTAGATCAGCTACTTTTGGTGAATATTCCCCCAGAATAGGTTTGCTAAATTGTTGAGAAGAATTTATTTATTTGTAAAAGTGAAAACATTACTAAGTATTACCATTACTCATTGTATTTTCTTATACAACATATTACAATTGTAACATTTCACGCACCAACGGCCAAGAAGTACATCACCCCAAGCCAGGATTGAACCCATGACCCATGGTTCACCAGTCTGGGCAACAACCCACTTCACCAAGGTAGCTCCCTCAGAGGAGACAAATATATCACAAATATTCAGCCAGGCTTTATGATCCTGGCTCGACAAATCCGCCCATTCTAATCCTCGCTTGGCTTTAGTGGAACGGAATAAACCAGGCTGTACAGACCAGGATTTAACAAGCCTGGTTTTGGTTTAAATCCTGGATTAGTTAATCCAAGTTTCGTGAAATAGGCCCCAGGTGAGACGTAGGAGGAACCCGGACAGGAGTCAACCCACAGAGCCTAGGCCTTGCACACACCAGACCTCCCAGTCCCGGCAGAGTAGTTCGGGAGCGGCGGACTGTGTGGTCCTGGTCTTTCCCTCATGGGACTGATCGTGGGTAGCTACTGGGATATGTGTGTGTGTGTGCGTGCGTGCGTGCGTGCGTGCGTGCGTATATATATATATATATATATATATATTTGTTTTACTTGGGGGCATTCTGCACATTGAGTACTTTAACTTTTTATAGTATAATTTAATCCGAATACTTTCTGAATACCGCACTTTTACTTAACAGTAGTATTCCTACATTGCGGAACTAAAGGGATAGTTCACCAGAAAACAATACTTATTGATATTTCCTATCGATTTTTCAACCCACATGGAGATTGATTTCATGGATTTTGTATTTATTTTTTGCATTCGTAAACCGATAATATGATGACCAGCAGTGGTTCCCCCTCTGGAGACAAAGAGTCTCTATCCCTTTAATACTTTATGTAAAGGGTTAGTTCAGATTTTTTGTCCTAATTCCGTATGAAATACTTGCCATTAATATAATGAATTGCATTTTTATAGCGCTTTTTTATAGTGCTCAAAGCGCTTTACAATGGTTCATTCATTCATACATTGGGAGGTGACGCGGCGAACAGTCGACGCCAGCATCCTCACTTCCCACATTCACACACCAATGGTGGCAAGCTCACACCAACCAACTCATTGGAGGCAATGTAGGGTTCAGTGCATGTCTTGCCCGAGGACACTTCGATATGTGGACAGGAGGAGCCGGGATTCGAGCCGCCGACCCAGGGATCATTGGACGACCTGCTCTACCTCCTGAGCCACAGCCGCCCCAATATAGTGGTTGGAAAGGCATTAACTGCTTGCCTGAGTCCTGTGGTGGGAGTTCTGCTCTGGTTTTGGTGAATATTAAGTAGTTCTGGTCATTTGGTGGGGGGGGTCTGGGGGCAAAGCATTAAAAACAAATGAATCCACAAAACTAGCATAATTTGTATTGTTGACCTATTTCTACCATATAGAGCAACTTTAGTTCAACTTTGACCCCTCTGTCACATGGAACTGTATTTCGTGTCCAGTATCACTATGCGAGCAGCAGCAGCACAACAACACAGTTGTTAATACCTTTGCAACCACTATATTAATGGCAAGTATGTCCTACAGCTTTAAGTCCAAAAAACTGAACTAATAGTCGACAGGCTTCTTTTGTTTAAAGTAGGAAATGTGTCTTTTTTATTGGCCTAAAATATTGTCTATATAAATACATTAATGAATCCACTTGCTGACCGTCTGTCGGTGTTGAGCAATTTGTTTTATAGGGGTTTATATGTGATCCTACCATTAACATCCTATATAAGGCACGATTTTCACATTTTCATTATGCTTTATATAGCATGTGACATCTGAAACTAGGGGGTTTTCATGATTCTGAATCCATTCCAATCATTAGTTTTGCACAAAAAACACTCCTTCGGCTAAAAACGGCCATAGCCACTTGCCCAAATGTGCCC
Source organism: Electrona antarctica (assembly GCF_951216825.1). Classification (NCBI taxonomy): domain Eukaryota; kingdom Metazoa; phylum Chordata; class Actinopteri; order Myctophiformes; family Myctophidae; genus Electrona; species Electrona antarctica. Next base: position 33,738,101 of record NC_136794.1, on the reverse strand, counting down.
AGAATGTGCTGACCTCATCACATTTCATCACATTTGTGATGACGGCTATGGACGTTTTTAGCACAAGGAGTGTTTTTTGTGCAAAACTAATGCTTGGAATGGATTCAGAATCATTAAAACGCCCTAATTTGACATGTCACATGCTACTTAAAGAATAATGACATTTTACATTTTTGCCTTATATATAAGGATGTTAAATATATAAACCACTATAAAACAAATTGCTCAATACCGGCAGCCAGTCAGCAAGTGGATTCATGAATGTATGTACTGTATATAGACAATAATGTAGGCCAATAAAAAAAGACTATACAAATTTCCCACCCCACAAGCATGGATGCCAGACTATAACCCTTAAATGTGCACGAGTAGTGTTTAAATCAGTGACTCTTGGAAGGGGGATAGATGGCTGTTTTATTTCAGACGTTCTTTGTAGTTCTCTCTCTCTCTCTCTCTCTTTCCACGTTATTAGACGTTATCCAGTCACATGTTATTCTAATAGAAGAATCTGCATGGCTTGAAAACACATCAGTGGAACCTACTGTAAGTGGTAGTTATGGATTAATTGACCCCAGTGGTCTCTCCTCTCTCTTTGTATTGGAAATATATTGCACTATGATTCACCAACAGGGTCACTTTAAGTTCACTGGCGTTTACAGTAATAAAGCCATGCACGCACACACGTACACACAGGCTGCGCGCACGTGTGCTCGTGCCTGTGTGTACGTGTGCATGGCTTTATTACATACACACACACACAGGTTCATATTAATATACTTATAAACATTTTAAGAGAGTGATGTTATGAATACTTTATTTTAAAGCCAGAATGGCAATTCTCCGATGCACGACACCAGCTGTAAGGGTTCACTATGTCATATACTTGTGGGGACATTTGGCCCTCACAATCACACACACACAATCACACACACACACACACACACACACACACACACACACACACACACACACACACACACACACACACACACACACACACACACACACACACACACACACACACACACACACACACACACACACACACACACACACACACACACACACACACACACACACACACACACACACACACACACACACACACATTTCAGCGACGAGGCAATTCAAACCATTTTACACAACACGACGAGCAATACATTTATTACACGCTGATGCAATGAGACGGAATATGTTGCACTGCATGCTATGGTTAAGTATTTTTAATTGCCCTGGTTTTGCCTTTATGTCAGTGGTTCTCAAACAAGGACCCCCAAATTATTATGAATCTGAAAATACACGATTTGTATTAGAATGTAAAAAAAAAAAAAACTATAACGGAAAACAAAGAAAATAAATCAAGTTGTCGCGACACATGATCTGTGATCTTAGATGAGCATTTTTAGAGCACATTTGATTGATCTGTCTGTCTGTCTGTCTGTCTGTCTGTCCATCCATCCATCCATCCAGTCGCACAAAGGGAGAGCCCCACGCTCAAAGCATTCAAAAGACAATTGAAACAGTGGTTACAAAAATAAAACAACCAGACTTGTACCAGATTATGGTGAAGTGAGTCCCTGTAATACTCACGGCCAGTGGGGCCCCAGCGCCACAGGTTGAGAGTCCCTGTAATACTCACGGCCAGTGGGGCCCCAGCGCCACAGGTTGAGAACCCTGTAATACTCACGGCCAGTGGGGCCCCGGCGCCACAGGTTGAGAACCCTGTAATACTCACGGCCAGTGGGGCCCCAGCGCCACAGGTTGAGAACCCTGTAATACTCACGGCCAGTGGGGCCCCGGCGCCACAGGTTGAGAACCCTGTAATACTCACGGCCAGTGGGGCCCCGGCGCCACAGGTTGAGAACCGCCGGCGCCCATAACAATAACGCTGCCTCATGTTATCTGACACGGAAGCAATTTAGCAGAACGTACGCTTCCAACAGAACATTGCGTTTAATTGCTGAACAATGCCTCATGTTTAATGGAGCCATGGAGGCCCCATTGTGTGTGTCTGTCTGTTGGGGAACACAACAATACCACCTGATTGGATCAGAATGGAACCCGGCGGGAGTTAATCGCCGGCCGGATCGCTCGCTTGTCCTCGGATCCTTAGCCGCTCGCCGCCGCTCCCGGCCGGGGGCAGGGGGAGGTGCCCGTTGTTGCCAGGATACGGGCCCCCATGCCTGGGGTCCCACTGCTTTATTGGGCCACACGCTTGACCCCTGTTGGCCCCCCCGACCCCGGCCAGTCGGACCTAATCAGTCCAGCCATGCACACACACACACCACACGTCGCTATGAACTCAGGCTGAGATTAAGCACTGCCTGCCTGCCGGCGTGGTGTTACCGGTGGTGGAAAACGTACTCAAAATGTTTTACTTTGTAAAAGTATCAATTACTGCAATATGGAAATGAAGTAACAGTCAACAACATTTATTTCCTTTCCACCACTGCCAGCGCCTCGGCATCGCAACTGGTGAAAAGTGACGTTTTTAGTAAAAGTACATTTTGTCGCTGATGAGAAGAAACTTCCTATTTCCATATATTTTTTTTGTAGATCTGCTACTTTTGCCATTTTTAATTTGAATCCTGAAAAAGTGACAGTTTGGGACATATTAGTGTTGATTTTGTCGACTAGAACTATGACGAAAAATGTTCGTTGACTAGTTTCTTTTGACAGAGGAAAACTAAATAGAAACTAAATAAAAAATAAACTACGATGACTAAAACTAAGCGCCGATTCATACTCCTATTTTACCGCTGTTTCGGCGCTGTAGTGCCGAAATGATTTCGGTTCGTCAGAAATTTTCAGTAGCACCGAAGAGCCGACTTTAGGACGGTATATCCGCCCCCCCGAACCTCAAATGACGTCACATTGTAGGCTCTACAGAGCCGAACCGACTTTTATTCGGCTCTAAAATAGGAGTATGAATCGGCCCTAAGACTAAATATACTGACATTTTCATCAACAAATAAAAAGTAGACTAAAATGTTAGGAAGGGACTAGTGATGGACAAGAGATCCAGTATAAGTAATTTTACACTTGGTTGCATGCTGAAAATAGCAGATCTACAAGCTCACACAAGCTACAAGCTACAAGTAGATCGGCTATTTTCAGCAAGTATAAAATCAGTCATTACGACGGCATCAAGGCCCGCCAAAATACATTTTAGTCGACTAAATCAACTGTAGATTTTGTCGACTAAACTCTTATGATACTTAGCTGACTAAAACTAGACTAACACTAAAACATTCCAGGTGACTAAAATGTGACTAAAACTAAATGAAAACTATTCAAGAGACTATATGACTAAAACTAAAATCAAAATGTGCTGCCAAAATCAACACTGGGACATATGATGTTTCCACCTGACAGACTATATACTCTACTACATAAGTGCAGTTTTTTTATATCGCAAATACTCCGGTGCAATTATTTGACAGCTTCTATGAGTATATTTTGTAATGCAATCAAAAAACAACAAAACAGCAAAAGCATAAAAACATAGTACAAACAAAGTATAAGGTATAAAGTGCATCTATTATGGTTTAGCAGTGTTTCTATAGGGAAACACAGAATCATAACTAAAGTCAATTGTGCATAAAGTGCATTATTGCTTTCAAGTAATCCAGGATACTTATTATTGACCATCAGCCCCATTTCACGCTTCTTTGTCTCGTAGTGTAATGTGCTTCACTGCCTGCCTGTTTTGTTTTTATGATTTGTGTGGGGACTGCGGAGGAAAATTAGCATCTTTGCTAAATCCAGTGTATTTGCAATACACTCGACGAATTTACAATTTATTTGTAATGTCCATTAATATGCTTTGTCCCGTCAAAATAAATAAATAAAGTAGAGTAAAGTAATAATTAGCTGAATTATTTTTTTGTTTACTTTTTTTTTTATTATTATGAAACCGGGCATTCTGCATAATGACATATTTTAACGTCGCTACATTTTTATATATTTTAGATTATATTTTAAATATTTTTAATCTGTGGTATTGTTACTTTTACTTAAAGGATGACTTCCACCCATTTTCCATATTTTTATCCCATAAATGAATGCCCTACTTTACAATTTTTACAATTTTACAAGCTTGCATTGCAACGTGAGCTTGTAGGATATTTTCACCACATATTTATAAATATATTATATATATAGGTTTGAACAGTCACAATATTTTCATAATGTGGGATTAATCACTCCAGCTTGTTTGCGTATCATCCATAATAATTAAACAGTTGAAGGCATGTTCATGGTACAGTTCATACTATTTCCACAGCGTATAAAATAAAGCATTCATGTCACATACTGTACATATTATAGAACCATATATAACCATAATATATAACATCGATATTGACACTGAAAACAAAATAACGTTGTATTTTCAGACCGTTCGAACATCTGCGCAACGTTAAGTCAGCTTAAGCAAGAACTCAACAATTAGAGTAATTCTATAATTGTATTCTGTCATGACGGGAAATATTATGAAACCGCATGCTTCCTCTCTTCTTTTGCATAGTACATCCTAATGAAATACACACACACACACACACACACACACACACACACACACACACACACACACACACACACACACACACACACACACACACACACACACACACACACACACACACACACACACACACACACACACACACACACACACACACACACACACACACACACACACACACACACACACACACACACAATCTTGCCATAGCACCTTCCCTAGCCTCGACGACCTTACAAGCTTATGCAAAGGCTACAAATGTAATTTAGATAGCATTATGCCATTCAGGCCAATATTGATCCGGCATCCTAGTGTTTATAGTTTCAAGATTATTTATTTTCTTTGGATATTCTACCGTTAGACTGATGTAAGGTTCTTGGTGGTATCCTAGATGACTATTTCTATGCATTTTGTGTGCATGTGTTGTTCTTTCTTACCTGAAGTCGCTCGGGATTAAGAAGTGTGTCTGCTAAATGCCTAAATTTTAATCTATCTCACAATGCGTTGTCATCGATTAGACAGTGAAATTATGGCTGCCATTTGTTTGCCCTTTTTTGCACTCTTTGTCCTATCTTTTTTGCCATTGTTGATGTTATCTATGCTGCTGCATTGTCTGAAGGAAGCCAAACAAAAAATAGGTTTACTCTTATGTACCTGTACACAAGATGTAACAATTAAGTTCAACCTTGGACCTTGAACTTTGAGACCCACTGGTGTGTTAGCAGTAGGAGTGTTTCCAGTGAGCCAACATGCACATATATAGCAGCACCCCGACTGTTTGACCACAATGCAACGGAGCCTTCATTAGTATCATTGGTAACACCTGTGAAGGAAGTAGGGAAGGGAACTGGAAGTGGGAAGAGTTATTCTGTGTGCACTGTGACACGTCTTATTATACAGCGAAAGCTTTTCCCCCACAATAACAGAAAACAGAAAGGATACTAGCATACAGACCTGAGGGACATTATCAATGATTCATTCAATGTTCCATTGATCCAAGCCGGACAAAATCGATTGACTAATCAAGAGTTTCAAGTGAGCCCTGAATTACAAAAAAAGGTTGGGAGCAGAAGTGTTTGAGAACCATTGGTGGACATAGTAGTAGTATTGGACATGGTACATTTACTTAAGTACTCTACTTAAGTACAATTTTGAGGTATTTGTACTTTACTTTACTATTTCCAATACTTTTACTTCTACTCCACTAAATCTCGGATTCAAATATTGTACCGTACTTTTACTCCACTAGATTTATTTGAAAACCTTAGCTACAGTAGTTAATTACTTTGTAGATTTGTATTATTACTGCAAAACATGCATTAACCACTTCAGCCATTTCGTCCAGTTGAAAATAGCCGATCCACAATGGGTCCACAATTGCAGTATTGATACTTTTACTTAAGTAAAACATGTGAGTACTTTTTCCACCACTGTTGAGAAGGCAGGCTGCCATCTTCAGGTGTACTCATCAGCCCAGAGTCCCCCAGAGAGAGGCAGGCCAGGCTGGCTCCAAAGCTTTGCTTCCAATCGAACACAATTATCGTGTTAACAGACAGGCAGGCCGGTGTCAGAGGCAGGTTAATAGTGAACCAGTCTATTATGTGTATGCTCTGCCTACAGCGGAGCATGCTACGGGCCAGTCGAGTTAATTTGATGCTTCTATAGCCAAAAGACCTCCAATGTTCAGCAAAGGAAGTTCCAAGGTTTCTGTATTGTTAGGTTTGTTATTTAGATATCTAGATGAATAGGTTTGTTGTGTACAAGTGCATGGCTATCTAGCTCTCTTCTTAACCTCTCAAGGCGTGTAGCATAGGCTCTGATGCTCGACAAGTCCTGTGTTCGATTCCTTTGCTGCATGTCACACCACAACTATCTCTCTCCCCGTTTAATAAGGGAAAATTAGCAAAATGTGTGGCAAATCTGCAAATCTGCAAAAAAGAAATGCTTACCACTAGCTTTCTTCACAAATGTGTTCATAAAAGGTGTCTACTATCACCTATCAATTTGTTCAAATGTGTTTCCCTTGGGAAACTTTGTGACAGCTGCTGAAAGTTGGGGTACCAACAACAACCTATATACGGCAAAAATAAAAAAAAGCGTTATGCTTTAAGTAGCATGTGATGTGTCAAACATGATTCTGAATCTGTTGCAAGCATTAGTTTTGCACGAAAAACACTCCTTGGGCTAGATTCAGCCATAGCCACTCTCATCACATTTGGGATGCCGGCTATGGATGTTTTTAGCCAAAAGAGTGTAATTCATGCAAAACTAATGCTTGCAATGGATTCAGAATCATGAAAACCCCCTAGTTTGACACGTCATATACTACTTGAACCATAATGAAAATGTGCCTTATATAGGTTGTCAATGGTACCCCAGCTTTCAGCAACTGTCACAAAGTTTCCCAAGGGAGTTGGCTTGGAACAAATTGATAGGTTATAGTAGACACCTTTTATGAACACATTTGTTAAGAAAGCTAGTGGTTAGCTGTTTTTCTTTTGCAGATTTGCCACCCATTTAGCTTATTCTCCCTTATTATTTTCCCCTGCTGCCACCTGTGTGTGTGCATGCACGCGTGCATGGTCCATGTGTGTGTGCCTACGTTCAAAATAAGCTAAATGTGCAAGGTGAATAGAAACTAATGTTGATCAGATAACAGTGGAGTAAAATAGTACAATATATTCCTATGCGATATTATGGACCACAAAAGTACCTCAAATTTGTACTTATACTACTTAGGTGCAATACTTGAGAAAAGGTAGGCTACTTTCTAGTTTTCACCGTTGAATACTGAAACAAATTGCAAAACAGTACCCCGTCTGTCTGTCTGTCTGTCTGTCTGTCTGTCATCCATCCACCCGTCTGTCTGTCTGTCTCTCTCTCACTTCCTCTCTCTCACTCTCTCTCTGCCAGCATATTGGGTCTCGTTGTCATGTTTTTTTTTCTTCTTAAGCGCTCATTCGTCCGTCCCAATGAGATTAGAGGGTGCGTGAAGCTCTCCTCTTCCTCACAGGCCTGGGAAGAGCCTGCGAGAGAAAAGCAAGCGCTGATTTGGTGGAGAGGAAACCGTGGCCTGACCTAAATTTATATGTTAGGAAGGGAATCTGGATGACAGCACATGGAGGGAGGGAGAGAGAGAGAGAGAGAGAGAGAGAGAGAGAGGAGAGACACAGAGAGAGAGGAGAGACACAGAGAGAGAGAGGGGGAGGGAGGGAGGGAGGGAGGGAGGGAGGGAGAGAGAGAGAGAGAGAGGGGAGAGACAGAGAGAGAGAGGAGAGACAGAGAGAGAGAGAGAGAGGGAGAAGGAGGGAGGGAGGGAGGGAGAGGAGTGGAAGATACAACGGGAGAGCAAGAGAGGAGCCATGCAGAGAGCGAGACAGAGAGAGATGAAGGGAACAAGGGAGAGAGGGAGAGAGAGAGAGAGAGAAAGAGAGATGAAGTGAACAAGGGAGAGAGTAATGGAGTGATGGAAGGAGATGTGAGGAGCATGAGCGAATGGTGTAGGGCGGGTGTGGGTTTTTTGTGGGGGGGTGCTTCTAAGCCTGTCAGGCTGCGTGGCACGAGAACCAAAGCGACGCCTTCATTCCCTCATCTAAAGAAACAGAGAAAGAGTGATTTCATCTTCCTTCATTCTCATTTATCCTCCCGCTGAGAAACTGAATGAGAGTTCACACGCTGTCTTTATAGCGAGTGAAATAATTCACTTTCACTGCAGTACTGTAAAAGTCTGTAATTATGAATTCACTTCAAATTCAGTTCAAAAGTATTGGTATCAAAATGCAGGGGCACCCACCAGTGACCATTTGGTTGCTCCACGCGTGATATGTTCATGATGCGACGCATTGTTGATTGTAGATTGGCTAGTCTCTGATGGCCGAAATGTATATAATGTATAAGTGGTTAATCTATGACTTGTATACATGTGTTTGTGTGCAGGCACACTTTATTTTTTATTTTTTTTAATGTTTTTTTGTGGCTTTCGCCTTTATTTTATACTTTTTTATGGAGGGACAGACAGTAGGCTGACAGGAAATGGGGAGAGAGATGGGGGGATAACATGCAGTAAAGGCCGTCGGGATCGGGAGTCGAACCAGGTTGCGGCCGAAATGTGTTTTCTTCGACGGAAGTTCAGTTACACGAGAGAGACTCGGAGTAGAGTCGCTGCTTCTTCGCCTGGAAAGGAGCCAGCTTAGGTGGTTCGGGCATCTGATTGGGATGCCTCTCGACCGTCTCCCTAGGGAGGTCCTCGAGGCACGTCCCACTGGGAGAAGACCTCAGGGCAGACCAAGGCACAGTTGGAGGAAACACATCGACTCACTGGCCATGGAACGTCTCGGGATCCCCCAGGAGGAAGTCACTAATGTTGCCCTGGAGAGGGAAGTCTGGAGCTCTCTGGTGGAGCTGTTGCCCCCGCGACCCGACTACAGATAAGCGTGAAGATGGATGGATGGATGGATGGATGGATGGAAATTACGCTCATGCGCATCTGCAATTTGCAGCGTCGGCAAAACATTTGTTTTGCCTTACGCTACAAGTTGAAGCCGTGCACTAGCATCATTTACAACCACCAGCTGTTTAATAATGACACCTGGACTAGGCGTTTTCTTGCCACCTCTTGACGCGAAAGTGTGCCTGCACCCTTTGTGTGTGTGTGCGTGTGTGCGTGTGTGTGTGTTATGGGGTGAGCTGGCACGGGACGCTGGCCATGCCATGCTGTGTGTGCCAGTGTTCCTGCAGTGTACTGTAATGTACAGTATGTACGGATGGATGGCACACACACACACACACACACACACACACACACACACTTACAGTACAGTATACTGTAGCTTGCGTGATGGGAACAAAGCGAGAGAGCATGACAGAAAATCCCTCAATGCCTGGCCCGTTTAAAAATGCACGAGGTCCATGCACGCACGCACGCAGCAGCGACTAAGGTAGATGTATAAATTATGGGACCGAAAAATAAAAAATAAAACAGAAACCCTACACTAGTACTCCATCCCTGACTGAAAAGGAAGGAGAGATCCCCCACATGAGGCCGAAAACTTTATTGCACGTTGAGGGCTGTGGGAGAACCGGAGTGCTGTCCTAGCGAAGGCCAAAAAACGATCTACAAGCTCACAACGTAATATTTTAAGTAGTATTTAAAGTGGAACAGTATTCACTGTGTGTTGGTTCTTTATTATTCAAGTTGCTGGTCACATCTGCTCTGTGCAAGTTCTGTTTACAAACCCCTAAAGGGTAAACAGAAACATTTTTTTTTATTAAGAAAGATATGCAAACATTTCTTCCTTTTTAAGAAGATGGAATCCACTGTGACATCAGAACATGTGCTATGAATAAATTACTTGTTTTTGACTACGATAGTTTTCCTTTTTTTCAGCTACTAAAAGGTTTTGACAGCAAATGCATCTGAAGGTTTGTGTACGACCGTTCAAAGTATGACGACTTACTTAAAAGTGCAGCTATTGTTTCTGAAGTAATTTTGGAGATAAGAGCCAAAGAGTTGCATGTCAAACTACCAAATGCAGTCTCTATCCTTCAGCAGAATGAAATGTTGTAAATTGTGCCTGCATATTATAGGTTGTTAATGGTACCCCAACTTTCATCAGCTGTCACATATTCTCCAAGGGAAACATAGAATTTCAGTCTTTGTGAGATGCGTTACTAACTTACTAGTATTGGTAAGGAATGTATTACCAGAAAAGAGAAATCTCCATGGGACCCAAATAAAAAATAGGAAATTAGGAATTAATATTAAAGGTGTATTCAGTGATTTGACTTAATTCAAATATCACTTATTTTTTCTTTTTTTCTGGATAATCCTCCCTACTATAGAGTGTGCTGACCATATAAGGAGTTCCTCCCTGTCCCCAGCGAGCCCATGGGGTCAAAAAACCCTAGTTTCAGTTTTGGTGGCGGGCGGCAAAGCCTTCATCCAATCAGGATGAGAGGGGCCTTCCTCCAATCATGATCGAGTGGGGTGCCTTGGTGCACATGCTGTTGGCCTGTTGCACTTCCCCCCACTGTAGAGCGTGCATGTGCACATTTTGTTACCGGGGCGGACTGGGTGGTTTTCCAAATCCCCCAAATCACTGAATGCTCCTTTAATCATTTGAAGGAGCATTTCAATAATAGTGAAAATTCATTTTTTAGAAAATCTTACAATCTGTACAAAATAAAATAAGGATGTATTTGTATTTTATATTAGAAATCAAATATAAAATGTAAGGCAAATAATAATTAAAAGAAATGCTGCCCAGTGTTCCGGTGACCTGACCTACAAACATTTAAAATTAAACATATTTCTTGCGTTGATGACCGGGAAAGCACCTGTGTCATTTTAGATTAATCACAACTTTATTTGATACCAATAACTTGTAGATATACTGTATTTTGAAAAATTGTGCAAATCTCTCTCTCCCCCCTCTCTCTCTTTGTAGAAGAGGCAAACTAGGCCCAGGCGGTGGCGTAACCGTCTGGGCACCCGACTGGTAATCCAGTCGCAGTGTGCCGCGGGTTCGACTCCCGAGCCCGACACGGCCTTTACTGCATGTCTTCCCCCATCTCTCTCCCGTTTCCTGTCAGCCTACTGTCTGTCCCTTCAAAAAAAAAACAATAAAAGGCGTAAGCCGCAAAAAAAACATCTTAAAAAAAAAAAAAAGAAGAGGCAAACTAATATTGTTTATGCCGTTTGCTTTGATTGAATGATTGATTGATTGAACACGTATTTGTATGATTTGATTTGGGTGTGTTCTAAATTAAAGTGTTGATTATCGTGTATTAATCTAATTATAGGAAAACTAATACTATTATACTAAAAAGGGATCAAGGGAAAGGAGACCTTTTTACAGTACAATAATGTTTCAAGTTTAAATAAACAGCATAAACAATATATTAGTTTGCCTCTTCTACAAAAAGGCAAACTATAAAAGTTACTGTCGCGCGTGCCAAGCTGTCATTCTCTTGTATTACAGTATATCGTACTTAACTCATTCTGGGCGGGAACCCCTTTTGGTGTTAGCATTATGTTATGCTTTAGCTATTGAAAAATAGCAGATCTACAAGCTCATAGCGCGCCACCGAGTGGCGCGCTACGAGCTTGTAGGTCTGCAATTTTTTTATTTTTTTTATGTTTTTATGTTATGTCTTTATGTTTTCACATAAAGATGAATGAAAGGTATAAATTATAAGCACAATACAAGAAAACAGACAAGAAAAACAAAAAGCACAGAAACAAAACAAAACAAACAAACAAAAGAAAATGGCGAGCAGCACACACAATACAGTCAGTTATTCATTAGGGAAAAATATATAAATACAAATATATATACAAATATATACACATATATATATATATACATACACAACACACATGGGCACATCAGAAGGCAAATTGCAAGAGTACAGCTGGGGCTCTCCAATCCAATGAATCACTTCCTTTATAAATCACAGTAGATAGATAGGTCTGCTATTTTTGAAAAATCAAAGAACGACTGACATAGAAACATAGCTTTTCCAGAAAACTGTCAGGATGTAGAAGAACATTTTTAGAATCTGATCTCAGGTCAAAATGGGTTAAGTTGTATTATTTATTTATTTCCCATCACGGAGTAACCTCTTGGCAGACAATCCAGCATATAGCTATCCACCTCGGAGGAAAGTCTGGTAAGGCAGTGTCGGTAGGCCAATCTGAGGCAGGCGGGGCGTTACCATGTCTATGCTCGGACGTAGAATAGATATACGCCCTGTCAACCAAGTACATATAGGGCTTGAGTGGTTGAAGTTCTCACTAGTGGTGGATATTGCTTGCAATCTCACGATAGATATGTATCACGATACAGAGGCCACGATATGATATAACACGTTTATTCAAAATAATGACCATGTTGCACAAATAAAATAAAACACTCCCACAGAGATCTTTAAATTAAAATAAAATATCTAAACATCCTAACAAAGGATCTGGGAAGGGAGTGCATTGCAACTTGCAAGCTTTGATAACGTTAAACAGAGGTACATTTGTCAACACTGCATCACAGAGATAATGCAGCCTCTCGATCGATTCACCTATCGTCCGGATTTTCGATCGATATATTGCCATATCGATTAATTGAATGCACCACTAGTTCTCACAGGTGTAAAACACAAACGTAACAACAATCAAAGGTACATTACATAAACATGGAACGGCAAGAAAGAAAGAAAGAAAGGGGGGCAAAAAAAGTAAATTTCGCACAACTTTCTCACCGCAACCGAAAATTGACCCCCGATTTATTTGTCTTCTTTTTTTTTTCGCTCCAGTAAAATAGGACAAGCGTTGCATGCGCTGTCGACATATTTCATCTATTTTTTCCTCTGAGGGGTGGGTTATGCAACCCTCTGTTAATTCCATCAAAGCGTGGAGAGAGAGCTTTCTAATTGGGCCTCTCTATTTTTGGTTGTCTTCCAGTGCCTCATGCATTCTGCTGCCTGTGAGAAAAAGCAGCGATAGATAGTGTACGTGTCTGGCTGCCAACGTAGCGCTGCATGTGCACGGGTGGAAAGTAACTAAGTACAGTACGTTGTTGATGTCGGGCAGAAACCTATCTCCATATTTTAACCCATTTTGACGTGAGATCAGATTCTAAAAATGTCTTCTACATCCTGACAGTTTTCTGAAAAAGCTATGTTTCTATGTCAGTCGTTCTTCGATTTTTCAAAAATAGCAGACCTACAAGCTCGTAGCGCGCCACTCGGTGGCGCGCTATGAGCTTGTAGATCTGCTATTTTTCAATAGCTAAATTATAACATAATGTCTAAAACACCAAAAGGGGTTCCCGCCCAAAATGGGTTAACCTTTTGTGGGGTTTTAATTTTGTGTACATTTATGCCCTACTTGATCATACTACAGCATTACACAAAAGCATCAACAGTAGCAGATTCGCAAGCTCAAAACGCGACAAAATCGGCACACATTTTTTGCCGTTTTTGAATTTGAATTCTGAAAAGTTTTGGGTTTTTTGGACACATGCACTTTCCACCCAACAGATGATAATTATGTACTCGAGTACTGTAGGCTACTTGGTACAATTTTGAGGAACCTTTACTTGAGTGTTTCCAATTTTCAATATTTATACTTCTGTTCCACTACAGAGGCAAATAATACAATATTGCACTTTTTACTTGACTACAATTATTTGGAAACTTTAGTTACTACTACAGGTAGTTACTTTGTCGATTTAGATTATTATTATTATTATTACAAAACATATATTAACCACTTCAGCCCTAAATAAATACACATTGTGAGCTCGATCTGCTGTTTTCTAAATATGTTTTTATACATTTTAGGAAACAGATGGTTCATTTAGCATAATTCAGTACTTTAATTTTGGTACTTTATAAGAATACTTTGGTGCCAATACTTGTATCAGAGCATTTTTACATTGTGGTATTGACATGTTTACGTGGGTTAAAATAGAGTGAGTATACCGCCACTGGCACATTGCGATAACAGGCTGGCACACATTCGCCACAGCACTGTGTTTGACCCGCACTTGCACCCGACGCCATGACGGATCTGGGCGCACATTCACCCACCTCCGTGACGGATGAGAGATGATTCACATGCCCTGCAGCTCTACAGCATCCAAAAAAATAAAAAACCCACTCTCATCACTCTGAACTCTCTCTGTGTCTCTATGTCTGTCTCTCACTTTTCAATCACATTCAAAGGGGCTTTATTGGCATGAGAAAACATACCTTTGCATTGCCAAATCAAAAGTGGAACAAAACAATCAAGTATGCGTACAATTAAAAGGGAATACATACATGTGCAAAGAGAGAAACTTAAGTGGGAAAACTATCACAAAACCATAAGAATTGGCTATATTTTTTACAAAATAATGGCAGCAATATTTCAACGTTTTGCAATCACTTTGCAACAAATAGAGGATCATATTTGAAATTGCACAGAAATAGCAGCATTTTTGATGCGTTTTTTCATGTTTAAAAGCATTTCAGTCAGGACAACTCAAGAATGGATGGAATATATATTTATTGAATATAAAATGAGCAATATATTTATTATGGTTTGGCGATGAATTGGATCTGCTTTTTAGGTACTGAGATCAAGCGCATCAGTCCCAACCATAGGGACTCCGAATCCCCAGTACCTGTCCTAAACAGCAGATCCAAAACGACAGGTGGTAGCTGGGGTGGAGGAGGGTAAGCAGCAAAAGTTTAAGCAGACAGCAGCGCAGCAGTATCAGTGTGCAGCAGCAAGTAAGCAAGCAGATTGAGCAGTGCAAACTTCCAGTTTATATAGCCGGTATGAAGATGGAATGAGTGTGTGATTGGATGAAGTGAATCATGTGAATGAGAACATGATGCTGAGGCGGCCCAATTAACGGCCGGCAGCAACTGCACTGAGTTTCCTGACTGAACTTGCTCTGCGCATGTCTGTGACAGACAGGCACCATGTCTGTGACAGACAGGCGCCATGCTCATCTGTTATGAAACATTGTACCGAGATCACTGGGTGCAGACAGACAATGATTAGTAGTCTGTAAGGTCTCTCTCTCGCTCTCTCTCTCTCGCTCTCTCCCCCCCCCCCCCCCCCCTAAAGGAGGGAGGGGGGCATTGAGAAGAGGTGACTCACACCTTTAAACAGATCGGCTCAACATACTGTGTGCGTGTGTGCGCGTGTGTGTGAGAGAGAGAGTGACAGCACTATGCTTGTCACTTGAATAGAAGAGGATTTAGGCAGAACTAAAGGCCACGTTGTGATTTAACACCACACACACACACACACACACACACACACACACACACACACACACACACACACACACACACACACACACACACACACACACACACACACACACACACACACACACACACACACACACACACACACACACACACACACACACACACACAATACTGTAAGATATAAGATTTAAAAAAGCCTTTGTAGGTCGACACATGTTGGGCGTTTGCCTTGTATTTCCTACGTAGTTAATTTAATCCTCTGCTTTTATAAGACAAGATAAAGCTTTACTTATGCCACGTGCGCTAGCACACAAGACGTATGATGATGAGAGTACATAGAGAGACATGAATAAACGGCTTCTCAGCTTTATGAAATGATTATGGAATAAACGTTCATAAACATATGCGGCTCCAATCAGGTGGATTCACTCACTAAAAAGTGCAATTGGTACACTCTTATCGATTCGAAAATCAAGTTGCCAAATATATTTGCCAAAAAAGTGTTGTGAGCTTGTATAGATCAGCTATTTTTGGCGATAGTATTGTTAATCACAATTCATTTTGCCACAATAATGCTTACTGGTCAGCACAAACGGTGAACTTAAAAACAAAACAGGCATGTCTCTTTTTCACCATGTGATTCATTTAGACCAGAAACTAAGAATAATACAATAAGCTACAGAAATTGAAGTAAAGAATTCGTCGAAACTCATCGATGGGTTAAATTTGTCTGGCACACCCCACACCCCCCAGAGAGACAGAAAGACAGACAGACAGACAGACAGACAGATCGAGACAGAGAGAGAGAGAGAGGAGAGTAGCACTAGCCCTCCATTTCCTCTTCTGGCTGTGTGTGTGTGTGTGTGTGTGTGTGTGTGTGTGTGTGGAAGGGGGGGGGGGTAGGACCAGTGAGCGTGGCTAACGGGTCAGGACAGTTTCTGCTTATTATAGCATCAGCAGCACAGATAGAGATAATAGCGTCAGAATCAAGCAGCCAGCCCAGCGCTCCTCTCCTCTTACATTTTTAACCTGCTGGAGAGTTGTCTTCTCCACAGCCGCGGTGGAGTCGAGTATCACCCCGCTCGCGTGCAGATCCTTACTTAACGAGCCACCCGGGGGCCCGGGGCCCTGCACAGACAGACACGCATGCAGGTGAGCTGCCCAAGCTGCACACTGCACATCATTACACTTATGGCCCCTTCTCCTCGGTCAGTGGAGCGAGAAATACTCTCGGATTGTTTTACTTAAAGATGGAGTGCCATAGTTTTGTACTTTGTACTCTGTTTTTTGTATGTGTCTATGGAGTTGAGTCAGTTGACATTACTCTAATAGACCCCCATGTGTTTTGTATGTGTCTACAGTATGGAGTTAATATGACTCTAATGGCGCATAGCAGTGGGTGTAGTTTAATTATTTTGTTTTATGTTCATGATTCACCAGGATCCTGGATGGCTTGATTCTATAGGCTTAGAATACTTATATTAGATACAAATATTCTTTTGTAAATCTCTATGGGAAAAATGAATTGGAAAGTTCTCAGTGGGAAAACCACACCCACTACTGTGCTCTATATAGACCAGGTGTTTTGTATGTGTCTATGGAGTTCACATTACTCTAATAGACCCCCAGGTGTGGTTATAATATTTAAATATGTCTCGTCTTCCCTGTGTATTTTTGGTTTCTTCCTGAAAGCTGAAAAGGCCCCATCGAAAAATACACCACTTTAGTGGCATTATAAAATCATCCATTCCCCTAACCCCTTTCCCCATTATCATATACGACAACAGCTGTGGGCGAGGCTTAAGTTCAGGTGGAGTGCTGGGAGTCTGGTGCAACAGATTGATCTACTGTACCTCCCAGTCCCGGCAGAGTAGTTCGGGAGTGGCGGATTGTGTGGCCCTGGTCTTTTCCTAATGGGACTGATTGTGGGGACGTAAGTTAGGACTTGATCACCCCGGCTGGGTCACCTGAGTGAGGGGTATGATGTTGTGAGACCTGAAACCCCGATGACCTTGGGATACATTACTGAGGATACGTCCCAGGTGCATCCATGCAATGTTTTTTCGTTCTTAGGTTATTAGAGAAAGAAATCTGCTGTTTTCAGAGCGCAACACCCGAGACACACCAAACATAAAATTACTTTCCTTTTAGTTCTACTGGATCTCTTCTCCACTAGTCCCTCCCTAACATTTTAGTCTAGTTTTTATTTGTTGACGAAATCGTCAATAGTCTACATTAAATGTATTTTGGTCTTACTTAGTTTTTGTTTAGTTCTTGTTTTTTGTCAGTGAAAAAAGGAAGTTGACAAATGAATGGCTTAATGTCACCGTCCTACCTCTGTGCCCTCCCATCATCCTGCCTGTGCCAACGTCCCCATCTGTCTGCTTACTCAGCCCTTAATATAACCTGCATGGCCCGTTTACCTGTGTGCCCGGCACACACGGACACACACACACACACAGACGCAAATGCACACACACAGTTCCAGAATGACCCCATCAGCGCACTCCATCCAAGTGAAACCTCTGCAGTGGTGCTGCAGAGTAATTAGGTACCATACTTATGTACAACTGTAATTTACTTTACTTGAGGATTTTAAAAATGCCAGAATTGTGTTAACTAGTCGATCTGTTTTATTTTATTAATTTATGTATTTTTGACACATTTGTAAAAATGTGAGTACTTTGATAATGCAAGTAGCCTACATTTATAATGTGAGTACTTTGATAATGCAAGTAGCCTACATTTAAGAGTACTTTGATAATGCAAGTAGCCTACATTTATAATGTGAGTACTTTGATAATGCAAGTAGCCTACATTTAAAATGTGAGTACTGTGATAATGCAAGTAGCCTACATTTAAAATGTGAGTACTGTGATAATGCAAACTGCCTACATTTAAAATGTGAGTACTGTGATAATGCAAACTGCCTACATTTAAAATGTGAGTACTTTGATAATGCAAGTAGCCTATATTTAAAATCTGAGTAGGCCAACTGTGATAATGCAAGTAGCCTACATTTATGGCAATGGAATACAAGTCATTTCACTTTGTAATAGAGTATTTTTATGTTGTGGTGTTGAAAAATCGGAGTACTTATTTCACCACTGACCTTTTCAAAACCTCCGACAACCTGTTTCATGTTGCTCTCATTCTTGTCCCCCAATCTGCTCATACTCACCACACGCATGCATGCATGCACGCACGCACACGCGCACACACACACAAACACACAGAACAGCTGACAGCCTGTGATGACTCAGTAGTTAAGCTCAGGGGCCAGGGCATCAAGACTCGTCATGCTCTGGTCTTGCCTACAGTGTGTGCAAACTATCTTGGCTTTATGTTTGCGTATCGTCACTTTGGGTAGAAACACACAGATCTGCAAGATCTGCAACTCGTCTGTGATTATCAGTCCAGGACTGGCCACTAGACGCAATGTCCAGTGGGCCGCCCAATGAATATTTCATATTCTTTTGGGCCAAATGTCAGGGATTAATTTTTGACCCAGTCCAGCCCTGGTGATTATCAGGATCGAACGGGAATTCGCGCCCGCGGTGTTCAGACGAGAACTCAGCGTAATTAACGCGGAGAACAGAGTGTGTACAAGCTCTGATAGTCGTGTATAATTTATCGTCTCTTAATCCTATGCTTCCATTTGGTGACAATTTAGCCGTTTACAGACTCGACCAACAAACCGTGTTTTCCGTTGCAGATGAACATCTTTATCCACTAGTAATGTCATGGGTCCTTTTCTCAGCCTCTTCAGTTGTGAATATACATGAAGCCATTAAAAGAAAAATCCTATGGAATTTTACACAGCTGGTGCCAAATGATTAATTGATTACATCACTAGCAAAAGACGCAAAACTGGGTCAATTCAATTAGTATAAACAAGTTTCAAGCATCGCGGTGTGAGCTTGTAGATTGGCCAGTACAGGCAGTGGTATACTTCAATTATGATGATATATAGTGTAAAACTCACTATATACAGTTATAACTACATCTCAACTCATAACAAAAAATAAAGTGGCACTTTACAGTTTGTACAATCTAATCTAATCTGTCAAAGCTGCCATCTAGTGGATGAATAGTTGATTGCACATTATAGACCCACACAAGCCTATAGCGACGCAACTCACGCAGGGACTCTGTAGGACTAAATAACATTGCGTGTATTGTGTGTGTTTTCTCTCACCCCTACGCAAGGCAAAACGGACTCTGTCGAGGCCTTTAGAGTTATAGGGTTAGATTTAGTCGGACCGAGGCCACGTCGAACGTCTCTGTGTTTCCTAATCACAGCCAGTAGGCTCCCAGTATACATGCAGTAGGTCGATAAGGTCGTCTTGATAACAAAATCAACTGTAGATTTAGTCGACTGACTCAAATCTTATATTAAATGGAATTTTATTCAAAACTAAATCAAAATTAACACTGGTCTTCACTCAGAGCGTGTGCACACACACACACACACACACACACACACACACACACACACACACACACACACACACACACACACACACACACACACACACACACACACACACACACACACACACACACACACACACACACACACACACACACACACGTGTGTGAAGAGAGTTAATGACATTATGAATAGTCTGCCAGGTGGCCAGAAAAGGAAACAATGGATGATTTAGCTGCAGAACACGTGACGGGCATCAACAAGAAGCTCGTTAGCTAGGAAGAGATGATTATAGGTCTGGAAGAGCGTGTGTGCGTGTGCGTGTGTGCGTGCGTGCGTGCGTGCGTGTGAGAGAGAGAGGGGGCAGGGTCATGCGAGTGAGACAGACAGACAGAGACGGGAGGGGGCGTGCGTGCGTGCGTGCGTGCGTGCGTGCGTGCGTGCGTGCGTGCGACAGAGAGAGATAGGTCAGGAGATTATTATAATAATTCTGATTAAAATTATGATTGATTATTATTGTTATAATTATACTAAATTCAAAGTTACAGCTAACCTGTCTTGTGTTATGCTCGATTTATATGTAGTGATACGCCGGTGAGTCATATCACTAGCTGATCCATAAGACCACAAGGCGTTGCGTATGCCAGTGGTTCCCAAAGTGGTTTCCGGGGACCCCCAAGGGTCCTTGAGGGAGTTCCAGGGGTCCCCAGCTAAATTATAGTTTGGAACCAAATGGACCCTTATGAGTCTGTAACTCTGAGTTAAATTAACTCTGAGAGTCAAGAGCCCTTGAAATTAAACAGGTTGAAAATCACTGCTAGAGCCGTAAAAATCTTCTCTTATGGGGGTCCTTGGCATATCTTTTCAAATGGGGGTCCTCTGTAACCTGACTCCGCCAGCTGGTGGCAGCAGTGAGTTCCTCCTCCTGCTCCCATCTGGTCCCTCCGAGCCATTTCTGACCGGAGAGATATGCGGCCGTATGCGGCCACTAGAGGCGGGATCAACACGATACTGATGATGTATTGAAGCGCTGCCACAGTGCAAATGTAAACGCAACCTAACAAGACTACATCTCGAAATTATTATGTAGATATTATCATTTTTGTCCCGCTGCTTCCGGTTTATCGTTTCTGCTTGAGAGAGCCCAGATCCAAGCAGGTGGAGGGAACTTGTCAACTCAATACTGGTCTGGTGCCAAAAATGGCACCAGACCAGTTTTAAATTAAATGGTGAAAATGGCTGCATGATCTTACAAGCTCACAATGTTTCACATCAAGGAAGATAGAGGAGGATAGAGTGAAGGATAGAGAGAAGGAAGAGAGGGAAGAGGAAAGGGATAGAGTGAAGGAGAGAGAAATAATAGGGAAGGAGAGAGAGAAGGGAGATAGGGAAGGAGAGAAATGAGAAAGGGATAGAGAGAGGGAGAGAGGGAAGGAGAGAATGAGAAAGGGATAGAGAGAGGGAGAGAGGGAAGGAGAGGGAATGAGGAAGGGATCAGGGAAGGAGAGAGGGAAGGAGAGAGAGAATGAGGAAGGGATAGAGTGGAGAGAGAGAGAGAGAGAGAGAGAGAGAGAGAGAGAGGGGGGGGGGGGGGGGGGGGGGAGAGGGGAATGAAGAAAGGAATAGTGAAGGAGAGAGAGAAGGAAGAGAGGGAAGGGGAAGGGGAGTGAAGGAGAGAGGGATAGAGGGGAGGAGAGAGGGAAGGAAGGGAGGGAAGGGGAGTGAAGGAGAGAGGGATAGAGGGAAGGAGAGAGGGACGGAAGGGAGGGAAGGGGAGGGAAGGAGAGAGGGAAGGAAGAGAGGGAAGGGGAGTGAAGGAGAGAGGGAAGGAAGAGAGGGAAGGGGAGTGAAGGAGAGAGGGAAGGAAGAGAGGGAAGGGAGTGAAGGAGAGAGGGAAGGAAGAGAGGGAAGGGGAGTGAAGGAGAGAGGGATAGAGGGAAGGAGAGAAGGAAGAGAGGCAATGAGAAAAGAGAGAGAGGGAGGAGGAAGGGTATAGAGCCTGGGGGAGCATGTAGGAGATTATTAAGTCTAATACCCTAATTTGCAGAAGAGCAAATTACAGCAGGGAGAAGAGAAGGAGAGTCTTTATCTGATGATGAAGAGCCAACGCAGATATGGGTCAGAAATAAAGGATGTATTAATAGAAGTACAGGTCAATTAAAGTGACCTCGTCGTCAAATATTATGAAGGCTACTGTAGTAGGTGGACAGAAAAAAAAGGAAACAAGAAGATATCTGTGTCACACGATAACTACTTAAAATCACTGCCTGACAGTGCTGCATTAACCCATTTTGTGCGGGGACCCCTTTTGGTGTTAGCATTATGTTATGCTTTAGCTATTGAAAAATATCAGATCTACAAGCTCATAGCGCGCAGGTCTGCTATTTTTGAAAACTCGAAGAACCACTGACATAGAAATATAGCTTTTTCAGAAAACTGGATGTAGAAGACATTTTTAGAATCTGATCTCAGGTCAAAATGACTAGAGTAACTAGAGTACAATTTGGATGCATTTGTACTTTACTGGAGTATTTCCAATTTCTACATCTCAGATCCAAATTGTACTTTTACTCAATTGCATTTATTTGACAGCTTTAGTTACTAGTTACTTTGTCAATTAGGATTAGTATTACAAAACACTGCACATTAACCACCCTAAATACATTTCGGCCGTTTGAATAGCACATCTACAAGCTTGCATTGTGTCGCATCATTTTCAAAAGATTTTTAATTATGTGACAACTTGAAATGAGACATTCTGCATACATTTGAATTACGGACTTAGTATACTAACAAAAATTGATACTTTTAAATAAGTAATAAGTACTTTTTACACCACTTCTATATGGCTTGGAGCCAATCTGCAAGCTCACAACGCGCAGTATCAACTTTATTTATAAAGAAAACCAAAGGAAAATACAATACAGTAATCATGTAAGACAGTCAATGATAAAACAACAGACAATTATTAGTACACAAGCAATAGAAGCTCATTGAGAGCAGTTAAGAGCAGCAAAGAAAAAAAATCCTATACACTGTATCAACGTAAAAGTGCAGGATCATGAGGGGATCAAAGGCTTGTGAATATAATTTTAAGTCTTGATTTAAAAGACTCAACGGAGGGAGCAGACCTAACAGCGAGGGGAATGCTGTTCAGTGTAGGGGCTGAAACAGCAAAGGCACAGTCGCCCCTAAGCTTGTTTTTTTGGTGGTGGGATGTGTAAAGTTCCCCTGTCTGCTGACCTGAGGGTCCTAATGGAATATGATAGGAGGTCGGTGATGTATAGGAGGGGGCCAGCCCGTTCAGGGCTTTGGAGACAAAAAGGAGGGTTTTGAAATCTATTATGGGAGTTATAGAAAACTAGGGCTGTGTGCCAGGGTTCACATGGCACTCTTAATACCTTGTATGCTTACCCCATCGCTTGACAAAACGTGCGTGTCTCTTCCTTTGACCATGTGACCTTGCCCTGTGTAAGTCGCTCCAGATAAGAGTGTCTGCTAAACACCTACATGTAGCAGGGGTGTGTGTGTGTGTGTGTGTGCGCGTGCGTGTGCGTGTGTGTGTGTGTGGAGACTGAGAGTGGTGTTGCCAGATGTTGCAAAAGAAACAAGCGGACAATTCTACAGAAACATAGGCCCAAATAACATATTTGCCATTTTGACCACTTCAAATGCTCTAATTTTAAAATAATAACCGAAAACAAGCTCTCAATGAGTCTGTGATGACACATTGAGAGCTTGCAGATCGGCAATTTTCGCCGCACAATCTGCTGAAATCAGTCTGCGTGCTTGTAAGAAGCAGACTTGGCAACACTGGAAAGAGAGGCCTCTGCCTGTTTCCCATAGTCTCCTCAGCAGCAATCCCCCGCTGCCCCTTCCTACCAAATTACAGGAAATTGCTAACTTTGCAGTTATTGCCGTGAATTAATTCCGTCCTGAGAAGGGAAGCAGGCATGTACCGCTAGTCAACACATGTTGTCTGACCTTCCCCGGGCGGGCTGGGGAAGATAATGTCCATCTAATGACCGGTCCGTGGCTGCCTGAGAGATCTCATTTCTGAAACAACAGCCCCGTTAATGGCGGAGATGGCGATCGCATTACACTACAATTGGATTGAATGCATGCACAATATTTAGGTTGTTACCCCCGAGATACACTCATACCAACACCCCGCCCTCGTCTCTCCCTTCAGCAAACCATCATATTATTTATATCGAGGTTGTTCTTTGTCCTCCACGACCCAGTGTCCAGTCAGACCGCAGTTTGTCATCCTCGGACTGAATTAAGTGCCGGGATATACGTTTTTATAGTGTGTGATTATTATTATTTTATAGTGTGTGATTATTAACCGATCTACATAGGTAGATCGGTTGGAGTCACTACTGAATCGGACGTCATCCGTTGACATCTGAATTCAATTATTGTGCTAAAACTAGGTGGAAACAATGTGAAAATGTAAAAGATATCAGCATCACTTCAATGTTTTTCAGATCAAGGACCCTGAGAGAGAGATGAAGCAGGGGCCATGTGCTACAGATTGTAAAACTGAGGGGTAAAAAACAAAAACAAAAAACAAACAAAAAACACATTTCTGGCTAATAAAGTATTAAATCAATAAATCAAGCAAGCAATGATGGTGACAGGCCTGGTTGTACCATAGTTGAGAGATAGAGCTCAGCTTGGAGGCAGCATTCATCCTGTGAAAGGTGACGCCCGGCCTCCTGACTGGCCGGCCCGACCAGAAGAATGTTTTCCAGTGCGTAGGGTCATCCATCTTCATTTGCCCTGCTGAGGGGCCTGTTAGCAGGGCCGTACAGCACTAATGCACACCGCTCCCGGTGTTTGGATATCCCACTCGCTCCGCACTAATCACACTGCAACCGTCTAACACAACAGCCATCAGTCAAAACCAAAGGGGATAAAAAATAAAACACTGCTTTGTTAAGAGATTGGCCTTTTACTTTTAGTCTCCCTCTCCTTCTTCCCCTCTCTGTCCGTCCATCTGTCTGTCTCTTTCTCTCATTATACAATGGTTTCTAATTTGTTAGTATCGGGATCGTGCCGCCTTGTGAGGAATGATACTTCACTGATGTCAGACTTCTGCAAGCGATGCTGGCTGGCTGGCTCGCTGGTTTCGCCAGCCAGTGATTAAATGGAAGTGTCGTCAATATAAACGGGGTGATCCACGCACTCTACTCTAGCGCTGTAGCGTAAGTTATGTGTAACAGAAGGCAAGGCAGAAGGCTTTTTACACCAGAAGCGTTGCTTCGGCAGCACTACGGGCCTGGGAACACTCCACAAAACAATCTATAAATGGACCCAGAGGCAAGATCAATCTCTCCCCGCGCATTGATTGAAAGAGCGTCTAATCTAGCTCATTTATTGTGTTCATAATTCAATGACACGTCAAATGCTCACTTGGAAAGCGTTCATCATCTCTGTGGCGATGTGTGCTTTTTAAAAAATGTGAATAATGCATATGTTTAACAAACACATGCTTGTTGTTGCTCATCAAATACGGTATGACTACTTCTTCAAATACTACAACACATTTTACCTTAGTGTTGTTGTTATGAAACTAGAACACACTACAACGTACTGCCACTCCATGTTAGATGGCATGACAAGGCTGAAAAAATGGGCATTAAAAAGAAGACTGTTAAGTTGGGTTCAGAGTCAGACTTGAATAGTTATACATACAAAGTCAATGCAAAGACGAGAAGTTGCGCAAACGGGCGCGGCGTGAATGGGGAGACGCAAACGAAGCAAACGGCTGCATGGTATCCTTGCGCACCCCAGAATGGAATATACATGAAATTGACTGAAAAAAATATTTACAAACCCTTGCAAAGGTTGCTGCTCATAAATGAGATTAGCAGTAGCAGGAATGATGTTAAATATATTGAACTGAGCCGTCTTGGGTGAATGAGTGGGTCCATTTGGTTACTCTCCCAAAGTTAAATTACTGTGTCTACATCGAATCGTTTTTTTTTTTTTACCAACACTGACCTGCGTGACCAAAGTGAAGGGTTGAAGCGACTGGAAACGAATATATATCTTCAGTTTTTAACACACGTGTAGGCCTCTTACTGTCTTTGTTCCTAGCAGTCACTTATATGCTATTGCAGCAGACAAACGAGCATCAGTAAGTTAAATAAATTGCACTTTTATCCAAGGAGCTTTACATTATGGTGTTCTGCCCCTCCCCCCCCCCATCAAACAAAAATGTTTGGTCAAACCATGTGACTCCCATTGGAAAAGCATTGTGGTGGCCTAAAAAAACAAAAAAAATTACCAAACATTTGCTTGATTGGTGTTTGATACGTGTGAATGAGGCCTAATTGGTTAATTTCATTGTGGCCAACATGACCATGAACAAGAAGTTGTGGAGCTAAATTATGTTACCTCTAATCTACAAGCTCACACGCCGCGACGGGTTGTGAGCTTGTAGATTGGCTATTTTCATGCCATTAACGTGCTGCCTTCTATGGAATCCATAGAAGTCCACGCACCTCTCTAACCACAAGGGTACTTTTTTTAACTTTAGTCCATGCACCGTTTTAAACCAGGGTATGTTTTTTACAGTGTGTTAGCCATCTGTAACAGTGCTGCCACACTATCGAAAGAGCTGCGCACGGTCTCGGCTGCGCGCAGCTTAAATTCCGAGTTTTTAGACAGCTGGTGGATGGAAAAGAAGCTCCACCTCCGCCGACTTTTTGCGCGACGGCCAGATTCCCGGAAACGCTCTCCTCCGCCCAAAAAGTCTGCGGAGGTGGGGATTATTTTCCATCCACCAGCTGTCTAAAAACTCAGAATTTAAGCTGCGCGCAGTTTAAGAAGTGCGCAGCTTAAGACCGTTTTGCGCTAAGGTGTGGAGACGGTGTAAGAGTGTGTGCGTGTGTGTGCATGCGTGCGTGCACGAGCATTCGTGCGTGAATATGACAGACTAAAGTGACCAGCGTTGATCCTGTGTCTGAAGTCTTTGGTCTTGTTGTGATTTTGTCCAGTTGTGTTTTTCTGTTTGTCTGTTGTTTATTTTTACATTTTACATTATGCTGCTGTAACGTATCAATTTCCCTGCGGGGATAATAAAGTACATCTCATCTCATCTCAACGTTAATACATGTATATTTGTGTGCATGTGTAGCTTATATATTCTGTACATTTAGGGCTTGTTTGGATCCAGACACTGAGACACATGTTTCGAGTGTGTGGGACATCAGAAGCAACTGAAAAAGTATCTGTGCCCTTGATAATGTATTCTATAAATGTGGACTCAAATAAAGACATTGAAGCGTGTGCACGTGCATGTGCGTGCGCGCACGTAGATAATAAAATAAACCGCTTGCAGTCCTCATATATGGGCATTTTACTACAAGCTACAAAACTACAACCTGACAATGGCAGAATGAATATTGTGTAAGATCAGGTCCGTTGCAGTGAGTGGAGCTGCAGGCCTGAGATGAGAGCCGTCCTCGTGGCGGTTGGTTTCTAGGGGCAACAGATCTCCGATCAGCCTCAGGACCCGTTCCGTTTCCATCGCCAGCCAGCCATGTTTTATTAAACCCCCAAAACTAGGCCAGCAACACACACTGTTCTGTACACACACCAGGCTCTCCACTTGTCCTTTGCCTCCAGACTGTCAGCGGTTTATTGTAGAAGGGACACATGTACAGTGTTGGCTTCGTCAACTAAAACTATGACGAAAAATGTTGGTCGACTATGTTTTTTTCAATGACGAACTAAACTAAATTAAAAACTAAGCTACTGTATGATGACTAAAAGTATGATTAAAAGGAGAAATCCACACCAAAACACATGTGGCCTGGGTTTGCTTTCGATGCAAAATGAATGACCAAATGAGTGTGGTGCGAGGGAGGGCGGGGCCTTTGTGCCTCTCATGTACAGTAGCTAAATGCTACTGTCAGCCTGCCTCCATTTACACTGTACACATCTGACCACATGCACCTAGTCCACACCGGTTGCCTCCCGTCTCTCTGTGTGTGTGTGTGTGCGTGTGCGTGCGTGCGTGCGTGTGCGTATTACTTCAGAAATAGACAATGTTATGGTTAAAACAAGAAATTATTACATAGTAATATTTGTCAGGTGAAAGAAGTGCTGTCTTCGTTGTGTTCTTGTCTCCGTAGTCTCCCCCCCCCCCCCCCCCGTAACGTGTATGTTTCTGTGTCAGAACCTCGCGGCCGTTTCCGATGTTCTGTTCGTGGTTCAGTCATTGTGTTTTGTTGTGGCTTTGCTGCTGCTGCAGCTACTGTAGCTCATAACACCTCATGCCACCGTGCCACGCACCCCCCACCTTGGCTGCGCTGCACTGTTTCTCCCACCTTTAGTATGAAGTTATATCAAGTGACAATTTGAACATTGCAAACGTGTCAAAAAACTGTAGTATGCGCCGTGTCGTGGACTCGGGGTGAGCTCTTCCCTGTGAGTGTGATCTGCTTTGCTGCTTTGATCTGCACTGTCTGCAGCCTGCATGGCTGGCAGAGGTATTTGACGTTGCTTGCTGTCTCATTGGCCAGAGACAGCCAATCAGGACGTCGCTACTATGATGGGCAACCAATCACGAGGAGGTCACTACTATGATGACTAAGTCGTCTACATTTCATGAGCTTTCATTAGTCAGGTTTCACCTGACAAAAATCACACCCGTGTGAAGTGAACGATGGAACATACTGTAATTGTTATACTGTACTGAACTCCTGTACTACTTGTACTGTACTCTGTAGTGTACTGTATTGTACTGTACTCTTCTGTACTTTTACTGTATATATATATATATCTCGAGCGTCTCCCTATAGGGAGGTCCTCGATGCACGTCCCACTGGAAGGATACCCCCCGGCAGCCCAAGGATCAGATGGAGGGATTATATCTCCAAAATGGTCTGGGAACGCCACAGGATCCCCCAGAATGAAGTTACTAATGTTGCTCTGGAGAGCAAAGTCTGGAGCTGAGTGTGTGTGTGTGTGTGTGTGTGTGTGTGTGTGTGTGTGTGTGTGTGTGTGTGTGTGTGTGTGTGTGTGTGTGTGCGTGCGTGTACCGCAGGTACCGCAGTGCCTCTTTGTTTTTCGTGTATACTCAACTAAATTACTTACGGTAAAGTGCGTGGTGTAAAAAAAAATGCGACTCTTGTGGTGTACATGTGGCTTGTGAAAAAAGGTCCCACTGGGGTACGTGGGATCCGCACACACGCAGCCCTTGCTGGCACACAGAAGCAGCAACCATGCAGCCACCCAGGCTACCGTTAATTACAGCCCCTAATGACAGGCTCTGGGCTCTCAAACAACTTTATCACGGCACACATAATGGCTGCGTGTGCTAGTTAGCAACTGCTGGCACAACTGCAACCATCTGCTGTCTGAAACGAACACATCTCTCATGGAATCAACTATGTATACTCAAGTACAGTATATCCTCTTGTATTCTCAATTACGAAGTACACGCTCGTTGTCAGACATTTTCAACAATTTGCAATTTAGGCATTTAGCAGACGCTCATAATACAGAGTGACTTACAGTAAGCAAGAACACAATGTTATACATCAAATGCATATAGAAATAGTCATCTAGGATCATAAGTAAACCAATAACCTAACATCAGTTCACTATAGGATGCCAGATCAATAATGACCTGGCATCAGTCAGTCTATACTGTAACATGCTATCTAAATTACATATGTTAGCCTTTGCATAAGCCTGCAAGGTTGTCGAGGCTAGGTCAAGTGCTACTGGCTAAGAAGACTGAAGAGGTGAGTTTTCAGACTACGGCAGAAGATTGGGAGTGAGTCTGCAGTTCGAACTGCAATGGGGATACCAATATAGTTAAAATTACATCTTAGGCACCAAGAGTCCCTTCCTAGTAATGTAGTGGAGTCAAAGGTAGGCCTACATAATTTCTATTCAAAATGTAGTGGAGTTAAAGTCAGCCTGCTCCAAAAATGATTTACTTTAAGTACAGTACTCAAGTAGCCTAAATGTACGTATAATACTGCCCACCACTGGTATAATGGCATGCATGGAGTATCCGTGTATACGAGTCGGTATTGATTTTGACAGGACATTTTCATTTATTCTTAGTCATATTTTTGTCATCTGAAAGGTTTTAGTTGTCGTCTAGTTAGTCGACTAAATATCATGAGATTTTAGTCTTAAATCTACTGTTGATTGTGTCAACAAAAAAGCATTTTGGTAAGCCCTATTTCATACTTTGAGAATAAAAATCACGATCTTGGATTAATTAATAATATAACAATAATGTATTCTAAATCTGCAAAGTAACTAAAGCTGTCAAAAAATGTAGTAGAGTAAACCACATGTATAAAGCAAAAGTACCATGAGTTTGTTCTTGTGTACTCAGTACTTCATAATATGATTTATTACAGTGCTTCAAACCAGACAGGAAGCAGATACATGCTTTAGTCTAATTGCTCTAATTGGCTGGGCCATTAGGTTTCAAATGAGTGGATTGAGTGGACATACATTTAATATTCAACTATATTGATCACGCAGTGAACACAAATTCAAATACAGCATCCTTAAAACTAACTGGTGCAAACCACCCCCAGATAATTAGAAAACCAAAGCGCAGGCTATAATGACAGGCTAATTGAATCAATAAGGGCCGTCGCTGGTTCTGTGTTTTGCATTATATTTATAATGGTAAGAAAAACATTGTTGTGAATTAATTAATCAGTGTAAAAGTGTGATAAATGTGTGGTAGGTTTCACAGGCGACACAATGTAAATGGTTGAGGAATGCAATTGCAAATGGAGGGGGAAAAAAACATCTTCAAACTGACGGCAGTAACAACCCATACAGTCCAGAGGGCACTTGCCTGGAATGCCTGGCATGGGATGAGGAGAGTGTGGAGATCTGACATGGGAGAAGACCTCAAGGGGCGGCTGTTCGTAGCTACAGTGGAGTCAGTGCTGCTGTATGGGGCCGAGACATGGACCCTCAGTGGAGTCAGTACTGCTGTATGGGGCCGAGACATGGACCCTCACAGTGGAGTCAGTACTGCTGTATGGGGCCGAGACATGGAACTTCACAGTGGAGTCAGTGCTGCTGTATGGGGCCGAGACATGGACCCTCACAGTGGAGTCAGTACTGCTGTATGGGGCCGAGACACGGAACCTCACAGTGGAGTCAGTACTGCTGTATGGGGCCGAGACATGGAACCTCACAGTGGAGTCAGTACTGCTGTATGGGGCCGAGACATGGACCCTCACAGTGGAGTCAGTACTGCTGTATGGGGCCGAGACATGGAACCTCACAGTGGAGTCAGTACTGCTGTATGGGGCCGAGACATGGACCCTCACAGTGGAGTCAGTACTGCTGTATGGGGCCGAGACATGGAACCTCACAGTGGAGTCAGTACTGCTGTATGGGGCCGAGACACGGAACCTCACAGTGGAGTCAGTACTGCTGTATGGGGCCGAGACATGGAACCTCACAGTGGAGTCAGTACTGCTGTATGGGGCCGAGACATGGACCCTCACAGTGGAGTCAGTACTGCTGTATGGGGCCGAGACATGGAACCTCACAGTGGAGTCAGTACTGCTGTATGGGGCCGAGACATGGACCCTCACAGTGGAGTCAGTACTGCTGTATGGGGCCGAGACATGGAACCTCACAGTGGAGTCAGTACTGCTGTATGGGGCCGAGACATGGACCCTCACAGTGGAGTCAGTACTGCTGTATGGGGCCGAGACATGGAACCTCACAGTGGAGTCTGTACTGCTGTATGGGGCCGAGACATGGACCCTCACAGTGGAGTCAGTACTGCTGTATGGGGCCGAGACATGGACCCTCACAGTGAAGTCAGTACTGCTGTATGCTGTGGCGCGACAGCAGAGTTAATATCACCGCAGAGCTCAAGACCCGGCCGCTAGACAGGAGGGAGTGGAGGCCTGAGCTGGTGTTGGCTACCAAAGAGCGTGCTCTTGCATCGCATCATCATCTCATATGAGCTGCACTTCTGTTTCCTAGATACCAAATAATAAAACAATAAGCACTGACTGAATGTCTGATCTGTCCACAGAAGCAGTGACGTATACATGCACAGTGACACATTAGATGACTCATCTGAGTCACTGTCATACAGAGATATGAGTGTAGGGGTGGAAGGACACCCCCTCCCATTTAGGATGGGAAACCCTTTTGGGGGTTTTACCCTTCCAGACAGGAACCCATTTTTGTGTTCTTGTTGCTGTACAGTATACAGTATATGTATTAGGAACATAACATTTTTGTAGTTTTTTAGAAGAGATCCAGTAGAATTAAAACAAAGACAAGTCATTTTTTTATATGTGGTTGCGCTCGGGTGTTACGCTCTGAAAATATCTACAATAGGCTATTTCGTTGTGAGCTTCTACTGTACATGCCATTTTCAGTATGCAACCAAGTGTAAAATTATCCATTGTGACGACAAAATAGATTATGGTCGCTATGGTAGCTTTAGTTGACTAAAATCTTGTTATTTAGGCAACTAAAACTACACTAAAACTACAACATTTCACATGACTAAAATATGACTAAAACTAAATGGACTTTTTTTCAAAAGACTGACTGAAACTAAATCAAAATGTGTTGTCAAAATCAACACTGCGTTGTGTGTGTATAAATAATGGTCACTTGACAAATCCAAGGCAGGACGTACGTACAGTACTGTTCTCACTCCTAACGTGACAACTTGGCTCAAGATGACGTTTTCAGCAAAACGAAGAAATATCCCAACGACAGCTAAAATAAATAAAAAATACATTTAGCTGACAAACGAAATACAGCAAACTGGCAGATTAGTGAAAACAGACATATTGACCCACTCCCTCCTGGGACAGGACAGGAGAGACCCTCACAGCATTCCTCATGTCTGCATAATAAACACAAAGTGTGTGTGTGTGTGTGTGTGTGTGTGTGTGCGCGCGCGCGCGCGCGCGCGCGCGCAGTGCCTCATTGTTTTTCGCGTATACGCAACTAAATTACTTACGGTAAAGTGCATGGTGTAAAAAAAATGCGCCTCTTGTGGTGTACATGTGAGCGGTGAAGCGCTGACCACCGCGGCGTGACGTCACGTTGTAGTTTTCGGTGGTCACCTTTAGGGATGCCGCCGATTAATCGATTTTCCGATTAATCATCGGAGTTTCATAATCGAAAGCCAAAATATAGGCTAATAAGTAAGGCTGCATGATATATCGAACATGTACCTTCATCACAGTGGAGAATATAAGTATAAATCAAGTTGAGCAAAGGCACTCTTCTCTGCCCCTCTCTCTAACAGACACAGTTCATTAATCGATTATTAATCGGCAGAGCTGTCAATTATTCCATTTGGCTGATGGTCACTTTCTGGCATCCCTAGTCACCTTATCACCTAAAACTAATCAGTCAGATGGTACCGCTTGCAGATCTACTGTTTTCACAACTTCTCAAATGCTTTGCAATTCATGGAATTTGTTTTGTTTTTTTATATTCTCGTGAAAAGTGTTTCAGTTTTTGTGACGCCCCAAAAATGGGTCTGCGACCCCCAAAACGGGTCCCGGCCCATTGTTTGGGAACCACTGGCCCTAACAGTACAGCCACCATCAATTCCGCCGCCCTCTTCTCTTCCCGTCTTCCCTTCTCCCCTTCATGCGATGTCCTGCTATCCAAAAACAAACACAACGCAGTCCAAAAGCATGCTTTATCAATCAAAGTGACCTCCTTTTTCTGCTGGCGCCTCCATTACCCAGCAGCCTCCAGCCTCCACAGCGCGGCCTCATGGGTAAAGTATAGCATCCGCAAGATGAGCAAAATTTGAGCTCATCTGGATTTTGTCCTTGGAAAGGAGTTTCTGAAATGGGCGGGATGGGACCCGTAGATTTGTCACTATAGACGTGGGTACAGTGAACCGAGAGCAACTTTCCAAAAGTTGCTACAAAGTATAAATCTACTTTGTAGTTCGTGGCACGACGGAAACAGACGATCCGTAAGCTTTGAGAACAGCTCTGAAAGCTCACAAAACAGCTGATCTATAAGCTCACAATTACACAATTAACGACGACGATTAATTAAAAAACACTGATAATATGTGATCAATGATTTTGTGTTTTTGCCCTTGGACATTGGAACATATGAATAAAAGCATGCAACCAAGTGTAAAAATAAATTATCCATTGTGACGCCAAAATAGATTATGGTTGACAAAAACAACTGTAGCTTTAGTTGACTAAAATCTTGTTATTTAGGGCAGGCAACTAAAACTACACTAAAACTAAACGATTATGATGATTATGACAAAACGATTATCTCAAATAACTGGAATTAGACGAGTATGTACTAATAATTGTGTGACATGCCTAACAGCGGATGAGTATACTTGCCCTCAGACTAAAAATAAAATCTTGTTATTTAGGGCAGGCAACTAAAACTACACTAAAACTAAACGATTATGATGATTATGACAAAACGATTATCTCAAATAACTGGAATTAGACGATTATGAAATAATTGTGACATGCCTAACAGCGGATGAGTATACTTGCCCTCAGACTAAAAATAAAAAAATCACACCCGTGTGAAGTGAGGGGCGCTCTTATCATCTTACAACATCGAGGAGGGAATTCTAACTCATGTTGCTATGATTAGGTAATGATGATGTAAAACAAACGGTGACAAAACAAACATTAAATTCTCTTTATTGTTAATGGTATTTAATGTTTGTGTTAGGGACAAGATGACGTAAAATTTCCCTTCATTGTCAATGGTGTTTTTAAAACAAACATTGAACTAAAAACAAACATTAAACCTATGAGGGGCTAGCGCCCCTCAAAAATAAAAACACCTTAAATATTGTATTTCTTTCATAAATAGAGAATCTTTCATTCAATAGGGACTTCTCCCGTCGCAAGTTGATGTTGTCATATCTGCCCATGTGTGGTCTAGCCCTATGGAATGCATATGCTAATACAAACCCACTTAATACTTCCTAAGGATAATATGAGCATCAAAGCAATATTTGAAATACTTTGTTAGCACGTGCGTTCCACATAGGACATATGACATCATCAACTTGCGACAGGAGCAATCGGATAAAGCGGATTTTCATGAAAAGGAACAATGATGTCGGTGCGGTCGTTCTTCAAAGGTTATTAGTGAAATCTAGGCAGTGAACGGGGCATTGCAATTAATTAATTCCGCAGTCAAACTGTAAATTTCCGGGCCTGTTGAGAACTCTAGTTTTCACCGGCTGCCAGGCACAGCTGCGCTAATGACTTTGGTGCGGGGCCATCTAGAGTTTGAATGGGCGGCCAGGTATCAGTCAAAAGGGAGACATCGAAGAGGAAGGACGGGTGGGTGGAATATCAGAACAGGTCAGCTCCATATATGGAGATCTAAGGGTTTGAGGTCAGATGTAAAGTTGCTGGCCGGCTCCATATGATCTAGGTGATGATCCAGTCTTCTCCATGTATGGCTATCCAGGGTTTGATGAGGTCAGTGTCGTGATCTTCATATATGGAGACGGCCATATATGGAGCGTGTTACGAGGCGTGACGGACTGACAACCATATGGAAGCGTGACGGACTACTTGACAGGTTTTCATAGTACTGTAACTGCGACCTATGGCCGCAACTAGTTCCAGACAATCTAGCATTCAGAGATTGTGGGATTGTTGTGTGGCTACGTGAGACTATACCTCTTGGCCAAAACGGTCTGCATGAACGGACGAGAAGAGAGAGAGTGGACATGGCGGAGGCGACTCCAGGTTTGGTGGAGTCACTCCTCGGTGGGACGTTAAAGTCAAAGTCCTTTCGAAAATTCTTCAGGAAGACGTACAGTACGTACAGGAAACAAGAAATGGATTTTAATAAAGGGATAACGCTTCTCCCGGGGATAGCCCATAATAACGTCTGGAGCAGTTAGCTGTTCTAACGTTGGGAGCAGAGCCTCGAGGAAGTCGTCAGGCTTCAGGGGATTTTATTTGTCGTCTGGGCCAACCGTTCGGCTCACCGTTCCACCGAGCACTGACCCCTGGACGCGAACCCTTTTTTAGGTTGCAGCTGCCCGATGAATCACTCCCAGAGAGCTCATTTTCTAGCGGCGAGGCCGTGCGAGCTGCGAGGTGACAGGGTAAGGGGGGTGACGAGGTGAGGGGGTGACGGGGTGAGGGGCCACACATCCAGGTGTGAGGTGATACTTTTACTGCTCACTCGGCTCGGCCGCCCGGCACAGACAGGTAGGTGTATGTATGTATGGCTGCCGAGGGAAGCAGTGGAGGATTATCTTTCATATGCACGCATACATATCCCATTATGGTAATCCCATTATGCTAACTAACCATGTCTAGACCGATATCATCGGTCTGCTGCCGATGTATATGTAATTATTTGCCCATATAAGGTCAGTTTTATGTAGATGTGTTGCTGACATCACTGTGTACTATAATGTCAGCCATATGCAGCTGTGTTGCTTACATCACAGTACTATTAGGTCACCGTATGCAGCTGTGTTGCTTACATCACTGCTTGCATCACTTTCAACCTGGCGTCCCCATTTTGGGCATCCCTATT
This sequence comes from Electrona antarctica, assembly GCF_951216825.1. Lineage (NCBI taxonomy): Eukaryota > Metazoa > Chordata > Actinopteri > Myctophiformes > Myctophidae > Electrona > Electrona antarctica. Next base: position 33,701,820 of record NC_136794.1, on the reverse strand, counting down.
ATAGGTGAATGTAACACCCAGGATTCGAACACGGGTCCCCCCGCGTGGAAAGCCAAACATCTTATCCACTAGCCTAAAGTAGAATGCCCACTTAACGAGGACTGCCCATAATTATTTTTTCTTGATTTTTGTCAAATTATCTAATGTAATCCTGGCCTCTACACTCCCTCTGCCAACTTGGCGGAGGGAGTGTAGTGCGCGATTGGACGTAGCGCGTGGAAGGAACACGTATTTTCAACCAGTTCCTTTCCCCTCCATCAGAGGCCCTATTTTGCGTGTCTTAACTACCCATTTAGGCCTGACGTCGAAATTAAAAAAATGTCTTCTAAATTCAGACAGAAAACTTCATTTTCTGTATCAGGAACAAATATGTTGTCCCAGGGACCCTGGAACAACAAAAATAGCAGATCTACAAGCTCGTAGCGCGGCACTCGGTGCCGCGCTATGAGCTTGTAGATCTGCTATTTTTCAATAGCTAAAGTATAACATAATGCTTAAAACACCAAAAGGGGTTCCCGCCCAGAATGGGTTAAGACAGTGAGGCGTGGCCAATGCTGTTTGGCCACTCAAAACAGCCAAACAGCATTGGCCACGCCTCCAGGTATTAGGTTAAGTCATAAGACCTGGTACTTAAGACACGCAAAGTAGGGCCCCAGGACTAGTGCATATTTCTTGTGAGGGTACCTACCCTATAGGACACGGGGACAACATGCAAACGCCACACAGAAAGGCCCTTTCGCCAACCCCACTTAGGGTGCCCATAATTCCAACTACCCATTAATCCGACTACGTGTGTTTAGGGACAGGCTTAGTAATGGGGCGAGTCTGAATAATGCGCCGTCTGAACAACGACACGGCACCCCCTTGACCGAGGGCAGACGTTAGGCTTTTGGTCATCAAGCAGAGGCTCCGAGCCACGACTGCATACACAAAAACACACTCAAAGGTTTTCAAACTTTTTTTTATTTGCCAATCTACAAGCTCCCTCTCCATAATTGCGATCGGCATGAGACCCAAAAATCTGGCATCAGTCGGGCTAGTCACTCATCTGAGCTGCTGCATTACCTCAGCGGCTGTCATCATGAAGGTCTTTCATTGCACTATAAACCTGAAGATTAATGCCGGCGTAATAATTGATGTGGACCGCGTTGTTCCGTTGTGAGAGAAACCCCGTGGTTGTCACGCTGTTGGCACAGTGTGTACCCTTCTCTGATTACCAGCGGTGGAAAGTAACCAAGCAGTACATTACAGTACTCAAGTACTGTGCTAAAAGCAGCACTATGTAACTTTATTTTAATGAATACAATGCAAAATTCTAATGCTAATCTGTATGTGAGTATGTGAATACAATATAACTTTATACAGGCAAGCTCTATTAGCTCAATCATAAAAACTTCTGCACACACTCAGGAAATCGAGTCAGCTTTTGACAAATGTTTAGTCGTAGTCTTTTGATCAAAATTACATTTAGTGTGTCATATTTTGATCATCTGAAATGTTTTACTTTTAGTCTAGTTTTAGTTGATTCAAATAAATCTAGATCCATCTAGATTTAGTAGATATGATTTTGGCGGGCTTTGATGTAATTGTAGCTTTCTAGATCAGCTACCAAAAATAGCCTGCGATTGGCTATGTTCGGTGTGTGACACGCAAGTGCAGCCAAGTATAAAATTACCTTTCTTAGTTCTACTGGATCTCTTGTCCACTAGTCTCCCCAACATTTGAGTCTAGTTTTTATTTGTTGACGATGTTGGTAACAAACGGTATATTTAGTCATCATAGCCTAGTTATTTACTTTGTCAGTGAAAAAAGATAGTCGACGGACATTTCCTGTCATAGTTTTAGTCTACACAATGAACACTGCATAACAAAGTAAGTAAGTAAGTACATTTTATTTATATAGCACCTTTCACAGAGGACTCACAAAGTGCTTTACATGATGCAATAAAATACAAGAGAAGGAAAACAAGGCAGATACAAATTGCTGTACAATTCAAATAAAATGACAATACAAGCGTAATGAATCAATAAATATACGATGAAACAGGAAATTCAGGTTGAACCATCCACAAATGCTTGTGCAAAAAGGAACGTTTTAAGGCTGTTTTTAAAAATGTCCACAGAGGGTGCAAATCTCAGGGTTATTGGAAGAGAATTCCAGAGTTTGGCTGCTACAGCCTGAAAAGCTTTGTCACCTTTTGACTTTAGTTTGGTGGAGGGTGGGTCTAATAGACCCTGTTCTGCAGACCTGAGGGCTCCACTGGGCACATAACGTGGCACCAGGTCAATTAAGTAACCCGGCGCCTGACCATGCATGGCTCTAAAAGTGAGCACCAGAACCTTAAACTGGACCCTGAACTTCACCGGGAGCCAGTGTAAGGAGTCCAGGACTGGCGTGATGTGGCAGCGTCTGCTGGGCCTGGTTAGAAGTCTGGCTGCAGAGTTTTGGATCAGTTGGAGGCGGTCCATGGAGGTTTTGTTTAAACAGGTAAAAAGAGAATTGCAATAGTCCAGGCGTGAAGAGACAAATGCATGAATAATGAGTTCCAGTTCTGTGTATGAGACTACGTATATGGATGAGCTTGGCGATGTTTCTGAGGTGGAAAAAGCATGTCCGGGTAACTGATTTGATGTGAGTGTCGAGGTGCATTGACTGATCAAAGTAGACGCCAAGGTTTCTGAGGGTAGGACGCACGTTGGGTTTGAGTGGCCCAATACAGTCTATCACCTTGGGAACAATGTTTTCGGGGGCTACAATGAGTACTTCTGTTTTTTCATTATTCAACTGCAGGAAGTTATCTGCCATCCAGGCCTTAATGGCTGATATACAGTCAAGTAAAACATTAAAATTAAAATCTGCTGGGCACTTGGTGTTAAAAGAATAATAGAGCTGGATGTCATCTGCGTAAAAGTGGTATGAAATATTATTAAAAGTGCTAATGAGGTGTCCTAAGGGTAGCATATAGCGAAAATAAGGTTGGACCAAGCACCACTGAAAACTTCCTGCCTACAACAAACAAGAGGTGGGACAGAGAAAGAGCATGGCTTTCTAATGCAGTGTGCACCGAGCTGCCACACACACACACTGCTCAACGGTCCCTTCTCTAATTACCAGCCTTACGGTCTGTCCCCTACCGGTCCAGATGCTGGGAATGAGCCAGATGTTTGGCCACCTGCTGCTGGGACGGATCAGATTGGGGGAGGAGAGGACGCAGAGTTATGACCGAGGGGTCCGAACAGAACACAACAGCCCTGACCACTAACTGCTGTTAATGGCACACAAATGGCCGGCCACTGGTGACACATGACTGAACTGTGTAGTAGGATGGATGGATGGATGGATGGATGGATGGATGGATGGATGGATGCGTGTCTGTATATACTCTGTATACAGTATGTGCCTGTGTACCGTATCTACAATTTAGGCATTTATCAGACGCTCTTATTCCAGGGCGATTTACAGCAAGCAAGAACACCACAAGGTAAATAATACATCAAATATAATTTCCTTGATGACAATAATTATCATCAAGGAAATTTGAAGAAAGCTAAGAACCTAACATCCATTTAATAGTAGACTATCTGTACAATGAAACTATAAGACTATTGGCTCCAAAACTATGGAATGCACTTCCCATTGCAATCAGGACTGCATACTCACTCCCAATCTTCCACCGTAGTCTGAAAACCAACCTCTTCAGTCTCCATCTTAGCCAGTAGCACTCGCCCTAGCCTCGGTGACCTTACAGGCGTATGCAAAGGCATAATTTATGTAACATACTGTCATACTGACATACTGTAGCACAGTCTATAGTGTATATACGCATAGTTTCATTATATAAATATTCCACTGTTAGGTTCTTAGCTTACGTATGATTCTTGATGACTATTGTTTATGTATTTGATGACCATTTTTATGTATTTGATGTATTACTATGTTTTGTTCTTGCTTACTGTAAATCGCTCTGGATTAACCCATTTTAGGCGGGAACCCCTTTTGGTGTTTTAAACATTATGTTATAATTTAGCTATTGAAAAATAGCAGATCTACAAGCTCATAGCTTGTAGGTCTGCTATTTTTGAAAGATCATGAAAATATTTATTTCAGAAAACTGGAGGATTTAGAGGTCAGGCCTAAATGGTTAAGAGCATCTGCTAAATGCCTACATTGTAAATAAGTACTATAGAATGCTATGTCTACATAATATACAGTATATATCTAAACCTCTGCGCACACGCACGCGTGCATGCGTGAGATAGCGTGCGTCAGTCCATGCATGCATGTGCTTGTCTGAACTGAATGCCTCTCGTGGTCCATGCAGTAGTGGTTTCCCTGGGGAACTGGAATTAATGAAGCGTAATCAGAAACAAACAGCTAAGCCCAACGCAGGGCAATTAATACAAGCAATTAATACAAGCCAGAGCAGAGCAAGACGGACTAGGGCAGAGAGATGAAGGATTAAGATGCTACAGCAGACAAACGCAGCCCCCCTAACGTCTCTCACACACACACACACACACACACACACACACACACACACACACACACACACACACACACACACACACACACACACACACACACACACACACACACACACACACACACACACACACACACACACACACACACACACACACACACACACACACACACACACACACACACACACACACACACACACACACACACACACACACTTTATGAGCATAACAACATTTAGGATGCCGATTTGGACCATTTTGTGAACCATAAAGCTAAAGATCAGCTTATAGCCGATCTACAAGTTCACAAATCTTTGCATGTTTAACAACAAAAAAATAAATAAAACTATTTCTCTTGTCCTCACAAACTCGGTTTCTCACACATTATATGGCCCTCACAGGACATGTGGTCATAAAAGTACTGCACAGAGTACGCACGCACAAACACGCGCACACACACACACACACACACACACAGGCCCAATCAGTCCACTTCAAGTTGACAGAGTTTCATCTCATCTGTAATGTAACAGTCCGGGCCAAGAGGGAAGGCCTTCATCAGGGCCTTAATACGCAAAGGGCTGAGCCAACAGAAGACACATATAGAGAGAAAAGTTGGAGCGATGACGGTTTGCATCATCGCTTGAAACCAGGTTCAAATCTTGGGTAGAAGAGGAAATAGTGCAGCTTTAACTAAACCTACAACAACAAAAAATAAGTTTGAATATGGAGAGATACATGGTTTCTGAACGACATAATAAGTAGCACACTTTGAGCAAATGTACTTATAGAGTTAGAAAAAAGAGAGAAGAAAGAGACGATCCGGGCACTCAAAGTTAAAAAGAGGTGGAAAGTCTTTATTAAATTAAAAAGGCAACTGCCAACATGTTTCAACCATTAACTGGTCTTCATCAGGGCAAGAATGAACTGTACTCATGGAGTTACTTTCCACCACTGTCCGTCCGTGGTGGGACTGGGACGGCCGCTAAACAAGATGACCTCATTTCTTTTGTCTGTGTGTTACGAGCTTGTTTCCGTGCGTTTTTCCTGCGCATATTATACACGTCTGCTTTATGAAACACCGCCGGGGTCAGAGGGCGCGGCGTGTGATTGAGTACGGTCCTCCCGAAGCGAACCCACAAACAACCCAGGCACAAACTTTGTGCCAACAATCATTTGTCACTCGGCAGCAGCAGCGGCGGCCCAGGCTATAGGAATATCATCGTCCTATTGATTGATTCTCCCTCCGTTAATAAATCCTCTTTTCATTGTCTTTATATCCGGTGTGGGGGGAGCGTTAATGCCTTCAAGCCGACTCTTGACACGTTCACTGGGCGATGGATGAATTACCGATGCTTCTCAATAACGTCTGAAATATGGGCTTCGGGTTCCGCTGAAAGGCAATACTTTTAATGTGCCTTTTTGTTTAGAACGCCATTAATTTAATGGAGGACAATTCACAATAAACTCTTTAAATTTACTGTTGTTGCTTTGTGTGCCGCGGTCGGCTACAGGAAGCTGCCTGCTATACCACTAAAGCACTTTAAGTCACTCGGGCTGTAGTTAGCGTTTGATGAAGTTTCTTAACAGTAATAGCATTAAAAGCTTTGTTTGGGGTTTTTTTTTTGGCCTGCAATCAAAATCCCTCACTTTTGATGTGGTTAAGGCTGCCCTCTGCTGGCGTCTTCAAAACAAATCAGGCTGTTGGACAAGGCCTGACCACCAGCATGTCATCAAGCTGGCCTTTGGTGTGAATTTTACCTGTGAAGGTTACTGCCAGTGGTGGAAAAAGTACTCACATGTTTTACTTTAAGTAAAAGTATCAATACTGCAATATAGAAATACTCTGTATAATTAAAAGTCCAGAATTCTAAATGTAGCCTACTTGAGTAAGTGCAAAATTATTGCCATGAAAATGTACGTAAAGCTTGTAGATCGACTATTTTCAAATGGCCGGAATATAGGGCTGATGTGGTTACTGTTTTTTTAATAGGCCTAATAATAATCCAAATCTACAAAGTAAACTAGTAACTAAAGTTTTCAAATAATTGTAGTGGAGTAAAAGTACAACATTTAGATCCGAGATGTAGTGGAGTAGAAGTAAACGTAGGCCTATAGGAAATTGGAAATACTCAAGTAAAAATACCTCAAAATTGTACTTAAGTACCGTACTTAAAGGACCATTTCACCACTTTTCAATATACCTTCATATAATTGGTCCTAATGTTCATGATAAAATGCCACAATATTTTTCTACACAGTCTGTGTCTCATAGGAGGGCTGTGGGCAGTTCAGAAACCCGTCCACCAGTGACATCATCGATGGGGAATCCAAGCTAAAAACGGCAGGCATTCTATTCCTGAAAAGTTGCAATGGGAAAATGGAAGCCATTGTTCGCACGATAATACAAATGTAAATATATATTTTTTTTTTAAATCTTGTTTAAAAAAGAATCTGCCTAACGATGATGTCACAACATTTGTGGTATTTTATCATGAACATTAGTGAGGACCAATTATATGAAGATATGTTGAAAAGTGTTGAAGTGGTCCTTTAAGTAAATGTACTTAGTTGCTTTCCACCACAGGTCTTATTACCACACTGTGTGAGCCTGTCAGCATGCAGCCTGGACCACTTCACCCATTTCCAGTCCACTATATAACTAGTCCTCACAATGCTCCTCATATAATACGCCAGTCGTTCTCAAACTTTTCCATGTCAAGGACCCCCAAATTGACACTTATTATTAGCCCGCGGACCCCATTTGAAAAGGTATGCCAGCCAGGGACCCCCATAAAAGAAGATCTTTTTTTATGGCGCTAGCAGTGATTCTCAAACATTTTCATTTCAAGTACCCCCAGTTTGACATCCATTAGGCTACGGACCCCATATGCATTTAATGCAATTTCTATCTCTGGGACCCCAATTTATATTGTAAAATCAATGTTAATTCAACTCCGAGTATACAAATGGAACCAAATAGACCCTAACGGATCCATTTGGTTCCATTTGTACCATCTATGATTTACAGACCCATAAGGGTCCTTTTTGTTCCAAACTATCATTTATCTGGGGGACCCCCTGGAACTCCCTCAACAACCCCTGGGGTCCCCAGACCCCACTTTGAGAACCACTGTATAGTGCTGTACCACTATTTTTTTTCTGTGTACAGTTCAGAAACCCGTCTAGCCTACCAACCATTTGACATCATCGATGGCCCGGGGAACCAAGCTAATTATGTAGAAACAAAAGCTTATGGTTCGTCGCCCATAAGCAATATATTTCAAAGATCTAGAGAGATGTGAGCTTTAGCATGTATGTTTCTTTATGGGAGAAAGAGACTGACAGGGCGGGGGGGTCTCTCATACATACAGTCATGGCCCATCATCAGACGACGCTGCATCATTTTGGAAATGCGTGCGTCAGAGGCTGGTGTGTGCGCAGCCTGCCCGCCCGTACGGGGCCAAACCGCGGCTTATTGGAGAGAGAGAGAGAGAGAGAGAGAGAGAGAGAGGTGAATGGATCAATGGCCGCCTCAGTGGTGGGAAAAAGTACTCAATAGTGCAAATACAAGAAGGCCTAATTTTAAGTCCGGAATTCAAAATGTACTTAAAAGTACATTTTAGTAGTAAAAAAAGTAGTAGTAAAAAGTACAAATGTATTGGCATCAAAATATACTTGAAGTACCAGATGGGAAAGTACTAATTATGCAGAATCTCCCAATTCAAGTTTTCAAATGTAAATAAAATCCTCGAAATGTATACAGTAGAAGTAGTAGAGAAGAAGTAAAAGTATTGGAAATAACGGAAATACTCAAGTAAAGTATACAAATATACCTCAAAAAGTACAGCACTGGAGTACCGTGAAATGTACTTAGTTGCTTTCCACCTCTGATCTGTCTCTTTCCTTTTAAAAAACCCACAACTATGGGGCCCAAAGGGCCTCGCTGGGCGCCCCGACCCGGCCCGACCCGTTCAGTACAGTCAGAAATATTAACTGTTCCAGCAGGGAGGAGGAGGTTCTCTTTGAAAAGGCCTGCCAAGAATAATTTACCACATGTAACATTTCCCTTCGAAGCCACAAAGAGCCACCATCCCGGTTCCTCCCTCTCTCTCTCTCTGAACCCATGGATAACAAGGGCCTCAGCGCAGCCAGCGCTGTGGAAATAATAGAGAGATATAATATAATGGAGAGACCGACGGCATTCATTCATAAGTACTGTAGTCACTCACATTCTGAACTTGTGAAACTCTCTCATTGATGTGGCAAAGTTGGTGCATGCGCACATGTGCGTGCAAGCATGTGTGCGCACACACACACACACACACACACACACACACACACACACACACACACACACACACACACACACACACACACACACACACACACACACACACACACTTACAGTAGTAGCCTATGTACAGTATAATGCATGCATGCTGTGTAGTCTGGTATCAGTAAAATGCATTGTGTGATATACTTGCAGCTGAAACGAGTGAAAAGGAAAACATACAGCACTGCCACTGACTGATGGGGAGAGAGAGAGACACACAGACAGACAGACAGACAAGACAAGAGGGGTGCAAACCAAATGGTGAAGTAATTGATGACATGTTTAAGTTCCATTCAAGTGTGTAGGCTATACCTCAGTTTTGTTTTCAAATGCAGAAACCATGCCGTACAAATATGCCCATTTGGAACCTAAACTACCTCTCTCTCTCTCTGGAATGTTCCAATAAAGTCTACACAACATAAAAGCCACAAGAAACAATCAGTCTATCAAAGCTGACTGCTGTCTTAATGTAAACAGCAATGACGCGAGACAACACACACACACACACACACACACACACACACACACACACACAGCTGTGCACTGCACAGTACACACATATCAGGTGAAATATTCATTGGTAATAAGGTAAATGTAATTTCAACCACTTGAACATAAGCATAGCCTAATAAACCTTACTAGGTTACAGTAGGCTACAAAAGCAACCTGATATAGAATGTATTATGCTCATTACATACATATAGTCATATTAACAACTCACAATGCATGGCCATATTGAGCTATACCGGTACCACAAGCATGAGGTTCTGCACAGCGGCAGCAGCAATAACCAATAATGATAATAATGAATGAAAGCTAATTAAAGCAATCTTTTTACCTGTTGGAAGACTAGAATAAGGGCCTGCTCCACCATCAGGCTCCACGTAGGCTACAGCACTCATAGCAGCCTCTTCATGGAAGTCTTTGAATAAAGAGCAACTTATCCATTCTCCATCATGAATAGTGGATATAGCCTACTGTTGTTGCTTCATGGTCTTCTTCAGCAACAAAAGTCCGACACAGAAGCTACTACTAGCATATAGGGGAGCTGTTGTTGAGACTGTTAAGCCCCAAAGCCCCTTTTTTGGTTGTTTCACACAGTTGCAAAAAAAATAAAACTTTCTTTTTTTTCTCAGTAGGCCCTGGCTTATATAATAAATAATATTTTCATGCATAATTAGACAGCTAGCAGCAGCAGACCGCTACCAGGTACTGAACATCTTTCACAGGTGTTACCGTGATGATACTAATTTGTTGCCAGATCTTGCGAGAGAAATAAGCAACCATGTCTATGAAACCAAGCCAAAATAAGTGACTATATTATAGGCCACACAAGCACTTAAACCTATGTGTACATGGGCTATTTGAAAAGCAATAGCCAATCTTACAAGCAAAACAAACAAATCTTTGTGAAAATTGTGGAATGTTTTTTAAATTAAATACACAAATCTTGTATGGGGGGGGTGAATATGTTCAGGTGAAGATCCGCGGACACATATAGGCTACATATTAATTCAATATTTAAATAACTTTTTGGGTCTTTTTAGTAGCTTAACTACAAAAAACAATTTGGGGGAAAATGAATAATGTATATATTAATTTTGATATACCATTGCTGTGTTCTTGTAATTGAAAAGTCAAGGACTGGACTGTTCCTTTTTAATCCATTCGGATTACTTTGGGTACTCCCAAACAGTTGATTCACGAAGATGCAAGTTGCAGCTTAGCGCAGCAGTCTCTTTCGGTGGAACAGCTGGTGGATGGAAAATGAAGTGCGTGCACGTCTGCAACTTGCAGCGGGGGTGGTCCTATTGGAACGCTTTGCCGACGCTACAAGTTGCAGCCGCGCGTAAGCGGCATTTTCCATCAACCAGCTGTTTAAAAACCAGGAAGAGACTCCTGCTGTAAGCGGCATCTTGCCGCCTCTTGTCGCGTATATCTGGGTTCACTGAGGGCCAACAGCTAACAGCTGCCTCTAAAATTGGCCTCTGATTGGTCTGGCCTGGAGTGTCAGAATGCTTCACAGCAGCAGAAGGCAGTGTGAAACACTATATAAGTAAGATGGACAACACTCCTGCCACCCTTGTGGGTACAGAGGCTACCACCACTTATCTAATAACTTTGAGACACTGCTCATGTGCCGGGTAAACAAGCGATTCTGCCCTGGCATCTTAACCAGTGCTACTTAACCCGCGGCCCATGGGCTGCAGCCCCTGCTTAATTCTTTCTCTGCATCTACGAACATATTCGGACTCCCTAGGCTAGGGTAGGCAGGTGCCAACTACGAACATTCGTAGACCCCTGTATACTCCATATATGAAAGCGGCAACCCTTTAGCATTGCTTCGGTTGCTATGCAACGCCTCCGTCTCCACCAGCAATGGGCTCCATTTATCACCATTAATGTATCTGCGGCCTGTCAAGGTCATACCAAGCCCCCAGGGAGGCTTTCCAACGTTGAAGCGCTCGGCCCTACTGGTCAGAGTTGGAACTGCAGGTGGTCCCGTGGATTTATGACGAGGAAACCCCGTGCAGCTGTGATAATCCGGTTGAAGTATTCCTTGGGTACGGCGACTGCGGCGGCGGGCCCGGGAGAACAATAACGCGACACGAGACAGTATCACGCTAAAGGTTCACAAAGTGTATTACACAACAGGGAACATATATAGTGCTGGATCATAATGAAGATATGAGACAAAATAACGTGCCTACTGCAGCAAGGCTGACCTTGCTAACGCTGAGATGTCTCTCATAGCCTATCTATAAAGTATGCTACAGTTCAGGCAGTACACAATACATATCAAGTACACTGTATCTCAAGTTCAAGTACACAGACATGGGCAACTCATGATTATAACAATAATGTATACTGTAAAAGTATCCTCAACTTTTTTTGTTCCTTTTTAAAAATAAAACTCAGTTGACAGAGCCACATTTTAATTCTCAATTTAACACTGAGAAAAAAATTAGCTCAATGTAGGTCAGCTACTTTTTCTATGTATCTGTAGCTTTTCAACCTACATTTCTCCAGGTCTGGCCTTATTACAAATACAAAGCCTAAAAGACAAAAAATAAATGTATTTTCTATTCATAATGTTCCAATGTCCGATGCCAAAAACACAATTAAATTGTTAACCGCAATTATTTGTGTGCAAATTAATCGTCAGATGAATTAGGCTAATTAATCCAGCCCTAGCAGAGCCAATATGCAAAATATCTCCGATTCATATAGCACATTTCTAGATACTCAAAGACACTTTACAAGGGGAAGGGAGAAAACCACACAGAAGAAATAATCAACTTTATTGTTAGAATAAAAAGGGGGACACACAAGAATTATGTCTAAGGAAGACAGACAGACAGACAGACAGACAGACAGACAGACAGACAGACAGACAGGCAGGCAGGCAGACAGACAGACAGACAGGCAGGCAGGCAGGCAGGCAGGCAGGCAGGCAGGCAGGCAGGCAGACAGACAGACAGACAGACAGACAGACAGACAGACAGACAGACAGACAGACAGACAGACAGACAGACATAAGCCCAACAACATCATCGTAAATCGGCACATCACGTAGAACAACAATGTTATACCCATACATGGAGAATGAGTTTGCTCGCTGGTGTGTGACGTCAGCCCAAAGCCGGATCAGAGAGAGAGAGAGAGAGGGAGAGAGACAGTGAATATCCTAACAATCACAAGGACGTTGCAGAGAGGTAATTATTCATATAAGAGAAAGAGCCAATGGTGGACGAGCATGAAACTCATAATGATGTCACAGCACCATTAAAGGAGGCCAATGGGAGTATTTAGAAGGAATGCTCATCGTGTGGCTGGTAAGCAGCAGTAGAGTTGATCTGGTTGAAATCTCTGAACTCCATAAAGTCCAGTCAAAAGAATTCTAACGTGTTTCTGGAAGGAAATCATTGTGGAGTTCAAAACCTATAAGGGCTTATTGGCTAATATACTGTATATCATTTGAAGACTCATACAGAAGCGAAGCTATTTGCCGACAGCTCATTGGCGGAACAGCGACATGGCTCACGTAACCGGCTCTCAGAAAGCGTTGATGCTGGAGATGAAACGCCTCCAGCTCGAGCCCGTCGAGGGCTTCAAGGTGAGCCTGGTGGACGAGTCGAACATTTACACCTGGGACGTGGCTATCTTCGGCCCGCCCAACACGCACTACGAGGGCGGCTACTTCAAGGCACGCATCAAGTTCCCCTCCGACTACCCGTACTCGCCGCCCGCCTTCAGCTTCCTCACCAAGATGTGGCACCCCAACATATACGAGAACGGCGACGTGTGCATCTCCATCCTGCACCCGCCCATCGACGACCCCACGAGTGGTGAGCTGCCGTCGGAGCGCTGGAACCCCACGCAGAGCGTGCGCACCGTGCTGCTCAGCGTCATCTCGCTGCTCAATGAGCCCAACGTGTCGTCGGCGGCCAACGTCGACGCCTCGGTCATGTACCGCAAGTGGCGCGACAGCAAGGGCCGCAACAAGGAGTACGCGGAGGTCATCCGCAAGCAGGTGATCGCCACCAAGGCCGAGGCGGAGCGTGACGGCGTCAAGGTGCCCACCACGCTGGCCGAGTACTGCGTGCGGAGCAGCGCCACACACGACGACGACGGAGACGACGACTACTACGAGAACTACGACGAGCTGGACGAGGATGAGGATGACTGCTACGACGAAGACTGATGCCGACGTCTCCGTCCCAAAGTTCCCACCGAAAGATAGCGTAGCTTTCTAGTCGCTCGAATCGCGCCACATTATCTTTCGGTGGGAACCCACCTTGAGAATTATCGCTCCTTAAATGCTGTGATTCTCGAGCTTATTTCATTTCAAGGACCCCATCCAGTTTAGTGTCCACAAGACCATGGATCCCTCACAACTCTGTAAATTGTTCTATTCGTGCACTTTCTTTCCGTTGCAGATCTGTAAGGGTCCATTTTGTTCCTAAATTTATATAATTTAGGTAGGGACCCCCTGGAACCCCTGCAAGAAGGACCTCTGTGGGTCCCCGGGCACCACTTTGAGAACCCCTGCCTCAAAGTGGCGATTCTCAAACTTTTCAATTTCCAAAGAAATATGGACCCCTGCTTGTACCCCGAACCAGACATTGAGAACCAGTGCCATAAGGTCTTGTTGACAGATGACACAATGTGCGAAGTACGATGTGAGGTTTGGAGAGACGTCATATTACGGATCTTAGGGCCGAATGAATGACCTGATACTGACTAAAGCTCTAGCTTGATAGAGGGAAGACAGAATGCCGGAATTTAAATTAAGTTAAAAAAATAAAAGACTGACGACCTAACTCTCACCGTGGTCACAAACTTGAACTTAAATCTCTCACTGTGTCCCCCCAGCTCTTACAGAAACCCACTATCTCGACCTTCATCTTTAAGAAACCCATCGTTGTCTTGTCTCTCAGCACAGGTTCGACAACTCCATCACCGGTGCAAGCGGAGAGCTGCACGCTTAAACAAAAATCACACCTGTATGAAGTGAGGGGTGCTCTTATCATCATACATCATCTTATTCTGGCCAATCACAATTTGTGTCCTCACTTTTGTCTTCAATGTTTGTGTTTACACACTTTTGTCTTCAATGTTTGTGTTTACACAAACCCTCAAAGCTGGACATAGGAGGGGCTAGCGCCTCACACAAATACATAATACATTTGCCAACAGAAAGCTGCAACGGCTTTTGCTCACAATTTGCCTTTCACGTTGGGGTTTTTCTCACGACTCCAGGAGAGGCTGCTGGTGCTAGACTAACTTAGAACCACAAGTCATTTTGTTTCCCCCCACACGTGTACCATATATTTATCTTTCTACTTCTTTTTTTCATCATGTGTAATAGAAGTCAAAGGACGGCCTCGGATTGTCCAGATTTTGGCACGGATGATATATACAGATGTGCCATTCCAACTCTTCGCACTTTCCTGAAGGTCTTCTGAGAATGCATGTTTTCCTGCAGGTTTTATTCACCGATTAGCCTTGCTAATTCTACTGCTTAGAATTAGCACCTTGGCAAATGCCACCCTTTTTCACTGACAATGTTCTGTTTCTGACAATGCTCTGACGATCTGAATTGCCAATGGCAGGACATGAACCTACAACGATTTGCCGTAGCCTAACGTTTTTTAACGTTCACCGCAGAATAGGGGCCATTGGGGATAAAATGGTTTTAAACGGCATGTTGTTTTTCTTTTGTGGACCGTAATTTGATTGCCCCCAAAAATAAATGATAATAAAATCTCTGGGAACAGAACAGACCTGTAAAGGTCCCTGGACCTTATGTTGACAACCAGTGGAGTCGAGGTTCCATGGAGGTTTAAATTATTGGTAACCTAACTCCGCCAGGTGGTGGCAGTAGTGAGTCCCTCCTCCTGCCTCCATCTGGTCTCTCTCGGGCAGAGATGATGTTCCCCGAACCAGCGGATTCGGGGTACATGAAGCTGCGCCACAGCCCACATGTAAACACAACCTGGACTAGGACTAGCCTACAACTCGAAATTATTATGGAGTTATCAGATTTTTGCCCCGCTGGTTCGGGTTCATCGTCTCTACTGGAGAGAGACCAGATGGAGGTAGGAGGAGGGAACTTGTGAACTCAATACTGGCACAATTTATTGGTGCGTCTCCTGAATTTTTTTTCCCCGGCCTCACACGTGAAGCTTGGCGTAGGAGGGGCTAGCGACACTCAACTGATCTACATGTTCACAATGGGGTCACGTTGCAAAGCATTGTCAGCTTGTAGATCTGATACTTTTGCCAGAGAGTTGGTGTAAAGGGAAAAGGAGGGGGGCCAAGGATAGACCCCTTGGGAACCCCAGTCAATCAAGTATGGGGTTTAAAGGAGAACTTCACCCTATTGAGTCATGTGTAATTGATAGAAAATAAGTATGGTAATTGCTTGGGTGAACTACTCCTTTAAGTGCCACTGTTGCAAAAAAGTAATAAATTAAAAAGAAAATTAAGAAAGGAAGAAAGAAAAAAGAAAGCTTGCTCAGGATTGGCACAATGTGGGGTCTCTAAATGTAAATGGTCTTGAGACGACGTGTGATTTGGCACTATAATAACATTGGATTAAGTTTGAGTGTTAAATAGCTCTATATTGTGATAGTGTTTGTTCAGTAACATGGTCTCCCCGTCTCTTCCCAGCTCTTTGATAAACAGAAAATGTTCTGGTCGGGATAACGGATTTATCCAATCAGGAGAGAGAGAAACACGTTGAAATTGGAAGTGATGACACAAGAGAAATGAGCAGACAGTTGTTTTTCGCTGGATTGGATAAACAACTCAGTCTCATGATTGGATACAATTGATATCCTGACCTGAAAGTATATTTTCTGTTCACTAAAGAGGTAGAGATGTGGGGAAGTCCCTGATACTGAACAAACATATAGGAATATAAGGAATATAGAGCTTACAAATGTAACCTTTTTGAGGGTCGTTAGCCCCTCCTATATGCTTTGATTTGATTTTGATTGATTTGATTGGCGCAGCACAGTTTTTCCCCTACTATGAAAGAGTAGCCTACTTACTTGATAGCATCAACACAGAGCTACAGCACAAATTGTACCACAGTTCAGAGCATACCAGCTTTTAATAAGAGGTGTGTGTATGCACAGTGGCATTATGGCCACAGACCCGCATACCTCAGAGAGTGTTCAAATGGGGTCCATTTGGCTCCATTTGTATTATACACACTCAGTTACAATCCTGTCAGGGTCAATTTGAACATTTGCGAATGTCCATTTGCGGACTTTTTGAAAAATAACAATTAAGATTTTAAAAGTAAATATTTTTTGAAGCATTAGTTATTGTTATTCACTCAAATTTTTTGAATGTTCCATTGTTCATCAATCCGTGTATCTTAGTTAAAAAGCTGATATTGGAAAAACAAGACAATTTTCGATTTTCAATTTTGGGACACCAGACAGAATATTGATTGAACACAAGATACACTGATTTTCATCACTTCAATAAAAAAGCAGGCCTGCATAAAACCAAGGGTTGTGTAGCCATTTACAGTATTTGAAATTTAAATATTCTATTTTCAAATGGTTTATTGGCGCTCCATGAATAGAAATAGCAATTCTCATAGCAAATGTCTTCTAGGCTACAAGTATAATACTAAAAATGAAAGTCAATAATGTAAGTAGCTCTTTTCTTAATAATAAATATAATTTGTGTGATATACTGTAGTGTAGCTATAGCAGTGACTGGGACGACATGAAGAAAAACAAAGCCAAGTGACAGCTGTGTACGTAAAGATGCGTGGCCATGCTTGCAGTCCGCGACTGGTTGCACCGCTCCGGCCCTCATAGTCACATTTCGTCCAATGCGGCCCCCCACCCCAAAATGAGATCCACTCAAGAGAATGTCCCCGCTACCACCCTTAGGCGCGATTCATACTCCTATTTTAGAGCCGAATAAAAGTCGGTTCGGTTCTGTAGACCCTACAATGTGACGTCATTTGAGGTTCGGGGGGGGGGGGGGGTACGGTCCTAAAGTCGGCTCTTCGGTGCTACTGAAAATTTCTGACGAGCCAAAATCATTTCGGCACTACAGCGCCGAAACAGCGGCCCTTAGAATACTGTATGGAGCTGACCTGTTCCGACATTCTATAACTGACCTCATCAAATCCTGTACACTCAAGACAAGGCCAGTACAGAATTCATTCCATATTGATCGACCTCGAGGTCGCTTCTCTCCCTCAGGCGTCTTACTAGTAGATAATAACCTGTCTCTCGTGTGATCGATAAAACATTGTTGAAAATAGCTTGTAGACCCCCCCCCAAATGGACGGTTACGAGTCCATTTGGTTCCATATTTATGTACACTCTCAGAGTTAAATAACCACTGGGGATTTTACAGTGTAGATAGGGGTTCCAGTACACGGAGTACAGTTTCGTTCAGTGGTTCCTAACCTTTTTAATATAAAGGACCCCCAGTTTGATATGCATAATAAGGTCACGGGCCACCCATTTAATGGATATAATAATAACATCAGAATGTTAAAAGGGCGACTCCGGAATTCTCCACATGACCCTCATGTTATAAAGTGAAATATGCTTTTAAATCCTCTAATTTCTTCGTTAAAAACGGACCAGGTTAATTACTGTACTTTTAATTTGTTTTATTTATCTTCTATTTTTGAAACATTCCCCCCAGAATATGGATGCTAGGGGTTCAAGTGGTTAAATAGCTTCATTGTAATGTAAACTGCAGACTGCCAATCATCTGCAGAGGAGCTGCAGTTCGCTGGTGTCGTACGTGTACCTTCACTAAAAACGCCGGGGCAACACTCCACACGTCCCAAACTCTTCTCCCTTCTGGCTCCAAAACTATGGAATGCACTACCCATTACAATCATAACTGCAGCCTCACTCCCAATCTTCCGCCGTAGTCTGAAAACCCACCTCTTCAGACTCCATCATGGCCCGTAGCACTTGCCCTAGCCCCGACGACCTTACAGGCATATATATGCAAAGGCTCAACTTATGTAACTTAGATAGCACTTTATGTAGACTTAGATAGCATATTATGCCGACTTATAGCATTCTATGTAGACAGCACTAGAATAGCATTTCATGTAGACATAGCACTTTGAAGTATATATGCATAGTTTCATTATATAGATCCACTGTTACGTTCTTAGCTTACGCATGTTTCATGTGTATGTGATGTATTGCCATGCTTTTTGTTATTGCTTAATGTAAATCGCTCTGGATTAAGAGTGTCTGCTAAATGCCTAAATTGTAAATTGTAAACTGCAGGCGGCCAATCATCTGCAGAGGAGCTGCAGTTCACTGGTGTCGTACGTGAGTGCCGGCGACGACCTATCCGCTCCGCCCAGAGCTCCCTGGCCTCCTCGGATCTTCATGTTGACGAACTTGATCTTCCAGGTGTCGTCCAGGGGCGAGCGAACGAGGCCGAAGGCCTGCTCGTAGACGCCCAGGCAGTGCTCCCCCCGGTGGATGGTCCCGGCCACGGCCACCAGCACGGGGCCGTGCGCGGAGGCCATTGCGCGCAGGCCGCGAGGCTCCATGTTGGGGCTGAGGAGCAGTTGCTCCTCCTTGGTCAGCGCCAGGAGACGCCGGCTCACCTGCTCTGCTCCCTGCAACTCAACCTCCGCCTGATGGCCATCGCCGTCGCTGCGGGGGAAAACACCATGAGGAGAAAACATCAAGGAAAGCGCCCCGTCATATTTTTTGCTATGTTTTTACAGTTTAATGTTTGTTTTTAGTTCAACGTTTGCTTTAAAAACGCCATTGACAATGAAGGGAAAATTTACATCATATTGTCCCTCATTACGTCATTGTCTCTTTATTGTTAATGGCATTTAATGTTTGTGTTGGCACAGTTTGTTTTACATCACCATTACATCACCTAATCAACATGAGTTAGACTATATTAGCGCCCCTCACTTCACACGGGTGTGATTTTTTAATTTTTAATTGTAACTTTCAAACCTGCCGTCCCTATTTTGGGCATGCGTTATAGCGTATCTACAATAAGGCGAGGGCAGGCGTCCGCCTGTCCAAATCCATTTCTGGCCTGGCCAAAATCCATACAATGAGAAAAAAAGAGGACAAAAACAAGACCTGAGAACTATTAATGGATAGATGATTGGCCGTTGCGTTATTATTTTTTGGGTGACAGTATTTATCTACACACTTGCAGTGAACAGGTACAGTTAAGTTTCCATGTAACTGTTGTTGGCTGTTGCACTTCCAATCCCTTGTGTTATTACCATCACCATACTTTTTGCTAGCTTTGACTATTCTGGCTACTGATGCTTCTGGAATATTGCCGTTTTGCAGGCATATAGCTCCTCAAAGTAGCAGGTTTTCTCCATATCTGCTTGACTCAAATGTTTGTTTGACTCTTCTTTGTGACTATCCACTACCAACAGGTGTTGCCAAATGTGAAGTGAGGTATTTATCAGCTGTGGCCAAAGGCCGATTAACCAGGTGGCCAATCGTAAAAATATTTAAATTAATTGAAAAGGTTGGCTTTAAATTGGGTAATTACATATTTCTCTACTTTTTTTTGTTGCAACAATTTTATATTTCATCCACTAGGCATATGGATTACATTTCAATAATAAAAGTTGTAGAAAACTACATTTCAGAGCCCAAGAAAATCCCTGTAGTGTATTTTTTAATACAGAGGTATGGTCACATATAAACCCCTATTAAAAAAAATCCCAATAACTAGAGCCGGTCAGCAAGTGGATTCATGAAGGTATGTATATAGACAATATTTTAGGCCAATAAAAAGACTATATACAAATTTCCCGCTTTAAACAAAAGAAGCCTGTTGGATGCCGGACTATCATAGAATAGATCTGTGAATGGTTGAAGTACTTGCGTGTGCAGTGTACTGCACCTAAGTGGTAGAAGTACTTGCGTGTGCAGTGTATCGCACCTCAAGCATACCTGGAAAGGAGAGACATTTTCACGTCGGGCCAGAAGTGCTGCGGTCCCCAGTCCTGCGGCTGCTGCCCTAGCGAGGGATTGTGGCTGTTCAGCAGCTGGAAGAACCACCGGCAGAACTGCTGGCCCAGCACCAGCGGGTCCAAGCCGGCGGCGGCGGGCTGCGACGACGCGGCAGGACACAGGCTGCCTGCAGCTGGCTGCGACGACGTGGCAGGACACAGGCTGCCTGCAGCGGGCGTCTTCTTCTTTACAGGACACAGGCTGCCTGCAGCTGGCTGCGATGATGTGGCAGGACACAGGCTGCCTGCAGCTGGCTGCGACGATGTGGCAGGACACAGGCTGCCTGCAGCGGGCGTCTTCTTCTTCACAGGACACAGGCTGCCTGCAGCTGGCTGCGATGGTACGGCAGGACACAGGCTGCCTGCAGCTGGCTGCGATGGTACGGCAGGACACAGGCTGCCTGCAGCTGGCTGCGACGATGTGGCAGGACACAGGCTGCCTGCAGCGGGCGTCTTCTTCTTCACAGGACACAGGCTGCCTGCAGCGGGCGTCTTCTTCTTCACAGGACACAGGCTGCCTGCAGCTGGCTGCGACAACGTGGCAGGACACAGGCTGCCTGCAGCTGGCTGCGACGACGCGGCAGGACACAGGCTGCCTGCAGCTGGCTGCGATGACGCGGCAGGACACTGGCTGCGTACAGCAGGCTGCTGCGATGACGGAGCAGGACACAGGCTGCGTACAGCAGGCTGCTGCGATGACGGAGCAGGACACAGGCTGCGTACAGCGGACTGCAATGACGCGGCAGGATACAGGCTGCGATTAGCCGGCTGCTGTGATGACGTAGCAGGATACAGGCTGCGTTTCGGGGGCTGTGATGACGGAGCAGGACACAGGCTGCGTTTCGGGGGCTGTGATGACGGAGCAGGACACAGGCTGCGTACAGTAGGCTGTTGCGATGACGGAGCAGGACACAGGCTGCGTACAGTAGGCTGTTGCGATGACGGAGCAGGACACAGGCTGCGTACAGTAGGCTGTTGCGATGACGGAGCAGGACACAGGCTGCGTACAGCAGGCTGTTGCGATGACGGAGCAGGACACAGGCTGCGTACAGCAGGCTGCTGCGATGACGGAGCAGGACACAGGCTGCGTACAGCAGGCTGTTGCGATGACGGAGCAGGACACAGGCTGCGTACAGCAGGCTGCTGCGATGACGGAGCAGGATACAGGCTGCGTACAGCAGGCTGCTGCGATGACGGAGCAGGATACAGGCTGCGTACAGCAGGCTGCTGCGATGACGGAGCAGGATACAGGCTGCGTACAGCAGGCTGTTGCGATGACGGAGCAGGATACAGGCTGCGTTTAGCCGGCTGCTGTGATGACGGAGCAGGATACAGGCTGCGTTTAGCCGGCTGCTGTGATGACGGAGCAGGACACAGGCTGCGTACAACGGGATGTGAGGACAGAGCAGGACACAGGCTTTTCACATCATTGTCCTCGTCAACCTACATGAACCAAAGCAGAAGTGTACTTTCCTTTAAACTATAAACATTCACCTCCCAACCAACAAACTACTTATACTTATATCATCGTTATATATTACGCAGATTTTTTTTTTTAAAACAAGATTTTAAAAAATATATATATTTAGATTTGTATTATCGTGAGCACGATGGCTTCAATTATGGCATTGCAACTTTTCAGGAATAGAAAGCCTGCAGTTTCTATTAGCTTGGATTGCCCATCAATGATGTCACTGATGGAGGGGTTTCTGAACTGCCCACAGCCCTTCCGTGAGACACAGACTCAGTAGAAAAAATGGTGTCATTGTATCATGAACATTAGTGAGGACCAATTATATGAAGGTAGGTTGAAAAGTGGTGAAGTGGTCCTTTAAAGGAGGATTCAGTGATTTAATTTAATTCAAATATCACTTATTTTTTCTTATTTTTTGGATAATCCTCCCTACTATAAAGTGTGCTGACCATATAAGGAGTTCCTCCCTGTCCCCAGTGAGCCCTTGGGGTCAAAAAACCCTAGTTTCGGTTTGGGCTTTGGGGGTGGCAAAGCCTTCATCCAATCAGGATGAGAGGGGCCTTCCTCCAATCATGATCGAGTGGGGCGGGCCTTGGTGCACGTGCTGTTGGTCTGTTGTACTTCCCCCACTGTAGAGCGTGTGCTTGTTACCGGGTGGACCGTTTTTTTTTCTCCAAATCACCCAAATCACTGAATGCTCCTTTAACATCGATGAAAACATGCTTCAGGTGGGAGTAGATTCTGACTGATATATAGGCATTGAGATGTGCACACAATCTTCTCTGTGAGTAGATTCTGACTGGACATTGTGGTTCTCAAACTTTTTGCATTAGGACCACCGTTTGATGGACCCCCAATCTACACTGTAGTATCATCATATTAACTTAACTCTGAGTGTACAAATGGAACCATCTGGTTTCATTTGTACACTCAGAGTTACAGATAGGGCCATCACGATTACACATTTAAAAAGCCAAGCGTTTCGATGGGCACCCTTTTACCTGTGCCAGGCAAAAACTACAAAAAACTGCAAATCACAGGTCCTGTGACGGCTCTTGAACCGGAAGTATTATCCGCATCCTGGTCCGTCGCTCAATCCGGCCCTAAACTAGCATGAAACAGGGTAATATGCTAACCGGAGCAACGCGCAAGGTTTTCATTGACATCCTAAAATCATACTTCATCTCATCTGAGCTTCAATTCCGAGATAAACTCTGCTAAAGATTGTGGCCATTAACTCCTTTAGCGCCATCTAGTGTTAGCATGCGCACACCTAAGAACATTCATGGAAACAATTGACGATTATGCAAAACATAATTGCGATTAGCTCGAATAATTGCGATTAGGCGATTATGTAATAATTGTGACAGACCCACTCCTCTTATAATATTTATGTTAAATTGGTACCACCTGTCCTGCTGACCAGAACTCCAGCGTCCTGCGGGCCAGCTGGTGTTTATCGCTCTGCGGTGATATCATGACACCTTCGCTGGCTAGGTACCTGAAGATGGCGTCGCGATTAACCTTCTTACGCTTCAGCAGGTCCTCTGCAGCGTTGCTGTATGCCAAGATGGCAGTCATGGCCTCTGTAAACACAAAACATAAGATGGCTGTCATGGCCTCTGTAAACACAAAACATAAGATGGCTGTCATGGCCTCTGTAAACACAAAACATAAGATGGCTGTCATGGCCTCTGTAAACACAAAACATAAGATGGCTGTCATGGCCTCTGTAAACATGAAATATACGACAAAGTGGCTGTCACGGCCTCTGTAAACATGAAACATACAACATGATGACTAACTTTGTGAACGACCATGACCAGCGATATTTAGGCTATCACACACGTTATGTTTTTTTGACCAGACCGTTTTTGCAATATCCATAGTGAAACGTTCGGTAGCGTACTGTGGCTACAGGACTCTGCAGTCGTGCGAGGGGCGTGTCTTGATTTAGCTCTAGGCTTGTTACAGCGGGCCAGTGGGGCCACTGAGGCAGCAAGCCCTAAATGAGTTATGTTATCTGTGGGTAGAACAAGCAAGTTTTTTTCTTCCCGCCAATCACATTTTAGTGTTGGGTCCTGGGACAAATATGACAACATAATATAATAGGGGACAGGAAGCATATGTGAGGGAATGTTGAATAAGACTTAAAAACATTTAAACCAAGCACTTTGCCAACCAAGGCTTTGATGATTCGAGAGTTGCCAGGATTTGAGTAATCGAGTGTGTTGCATAAATCAGTAGACCTAGGCTATTCATTCATATAAATCCCACCTGTGAAGTGAGGGGCGCTCTCATCATCATACATCCTCTCATTCCGGCCAATCACAATTTGCGTCCTCACTTTCATCTTCAATGTTTGTGTTTATGCAATGTTTGTGTTTCAACTGGCCATTCATTGTCAATGGCATTCAATGTTAGTGTTTGCACAAACACTCAAAACTGGCCATTTATTGTCAATGGCATTCAATTGTGTTAGGACAATGTTTGTGTTTACACAAACCCTCAAAGCTGGACATAGGCTATAGCGCCCCTCAAAAAGGCCATCAGGATTATATTATAATTTTACCGGCCAATAGACTAAATTAATCAGCATTTTTGAGTGGTGTAAACCACTCCTACAACTGGCTTTTTTGTGCAGAAAAAATGAGCATGGTTGCTATGTTCACCCTGTTGTAATGACGTAATGAAATCACACCCGGGTGAACAGGGTGAACATAGCAACCATGCTCATTTTTTCTGCACAAACAAAGCCAGGTAATGAAATCACACCCGGGTGTGATTTCATTACGTCAGACATGATTTCATTACGTCAGACAGACCTTACACCACTCAGTTCACACGGGTGTGATTTTTTTAATTAACGTGAATAATGTTCAACCAAAAACAGGTTCTATGTTCCCCACTCAAAAAAGGTTCTATATGTTCCCCAATGCACACTCAACCAAAAAAGCTTCTGTTCAATAGAGGTGGCTGTGGACAGTTAAGATGTCCGTCTACCAGTCTTAGGGCGCGGATTCAGAAATAGCGCACTAAGGTTTCCACAGCCGAGTAGAATAAGAAATGTTGTTTAGGCCTACTATTTTATCGCATTCATATGAAGTCTCCTTTAATTGACAACACTCCGTAGTAGGCTATTCCTTAGTAGGCTACCTCCCTCCCCCCAACACACACGCACGCACACACACGTGCGCGCGCACACACACACGCAAAACCTACCTCTGGTGTTCTCCACTGTGATCATCTTATTGGTGACTGTGTCGCACAGGGACATTAACTCACATGTTGACAATGATCTCAGCAGTTTCTCACAGCCTCGACGCTCTGTTTCTGTCAGTCCGAGTCCAGACATAGGTTCCATCCTGGAGGCAAATCTTACCGGTGATAATGGCTACCAACGTAATCAAAAAAAGTCAACCAAAGAACAATATTCCTGTATTGTACAGGATCTGTCAACAAAAACACTAACAGGAGCCCTATAGTTCATACAAGGTTTGTTTAATCTGTATCCTCCTTTTCTCCGAGGCTAGTATAGTATCCTCCTGACTGGTGACTGCGTTCTCTATTCTGATCGGATCAAAGTTCAGTTTCAGTTTCATTTTTCTGAAAATGTAATGTGATGTCACCATGCTTTCCACTGAAAATGCATGTTCGGTTTAATAAAATAAAAGCTGAAGAGACATGGTCCTGTTACTACTGAACAAACACTCTATAGGCCTACTATATCAATGAGTTATAGTACTATCACAATACAGAGATATTTAACACTTATTGTAACCAAAGAAAGTCACTTAGCCAGCCTACACTTTAAGTGCCGCTCTTGCCAAAAAAGAAGGGAAAAAGAAAGAAAAGAAAGAAAGAAGCTTGCACAGGATTGGCACAATGCATGTGCATGGGTCTCTAAATGTAAACGGTCTTCAGACAACTTGTGATTTGGCACTATAATACAATTTGATTCAATGTAAGTGTTAAATTATTTAACACTTAAATTGAATCAAATTCTACTACAATATATAGAGCTATTTAACTTAAATAGCTCTATATATTGTAGTACAGTGTTTGTTATATTTTCCTATTATGCCTAATTTGCATATATACATTTGTAAAACCATAAATTGTCTTTGTGTAAGTAATCAACTGGGGAAGTTTTATGGTGAATAACAATTTAATATAGGTATGGTTCTGCCCACTCAAATCATAATTAACATTCCAATTTTGGAGCTCTGGCTCATAGACTAAGAACCAAAAAGAACTGAACCGGTTCCCAACCGGTGGAAAAAGGGCCATTGTGTTGTGTCATCCATATCTATGGTGTCATCTACCC
Organism: Electrona antarctica; assembly: GCF_951216825.1. Lineage (NCBI taxonomy): Eukaryota > Metazoa > Chordata > Actinopteri > Myctophiformes > Myctophidae > Electrona > Electrona antarctica. The sequence continues at coordinate 33,675,677 of NC_136794.1, read as the reverse complement.
AAGTACATGTGATACTGTCCATGCCCAGTAGGTGGCAGTGACGCTATATCCCTCGTTGGATGCTAAACATCAACACTAAAACAAAATGTCGATTTACTGTTAAATTGTTCAAATTATCTGTAAGTTATTGTATCCCAAAGAATTCTCCCCGCTAATTTTAAAGAATGTTAACCATTTAAAAAATAGCAGATGTTTAAGCTCGAAATAAAGACACTTCCATCTAGATATGAATGCAGAAAAGTTAAATAAGACTGCATGTTATATATGAACGTACGAATGGTTTATTTTGCACCAGGAAATAAAATCACCCTTCCAACCAGGCTGAATTAAAAAATATTAACACACACACACACACACACACACACACACACGCACACGCACACGCACACGCACACACGCGCACGTTGGAAAACCCTTTAATATAAAACAATTATTTGCTATGATACATATTTACATAAACAGAAAAGATCCACCCACCACAGACACACAACATAGAGCTTGAAATTAATAGTAGATAATATCCTGTCTTGTGTGAACAATACAACATTGTTTAAAATAGCTTGTAGATCGGCTATTTGAACAATCGTTTAATGTATTTCAAAATAGTAAAACGGTTTAAGCATAAGGCAGCGCCTTACCCCTCATATTTAAACTGCCAAGTTAACAGATCAGCCAACGCAGGGAAGCTGGAAGTACCTTCACTAAAAACGCCAGGGCAACGCTCCACACATCCCAAACTCTTCAGACTCCATCATGGCCCGTAGCACTTACCCTAGCCCCGACGACCTTACAGGCATATGCAAAGGCTCAACTTATGTAACTTAGATAGCACTTTATGCAGACTTATAGCATTCTATGTAGACGGCACTAGAATAGCATTTCATGTAGACATGTACGCATGTTTCATGATAGCTACTTTTTATGTATGCGATGTATTGCCATGCATTTTGTTATTGCTTAATGTAAATCGCTCTGGATTAAGAGCGTCTGCTAAATGCCTAAATTGTCTAAATCATCTGCAGAGGAGCTGCAGTTCACTGGTGTCGTACGTGAGTGCCGGCGACGACCCATCCGCTCCGCCCAGAGCTCCCTGGCCTCCTCGGATCTTCATGTTGACGAACTTGATCTTCCAGGTGTCGTCCAGGGGTGAGCGGACGAGGCCGAAGACCTGCTCGTAGATGCCCAGGCAGTGCGCCCCCCGGTGGATGGTCCCGGCCACGGCCACCACCATGGGGCCGTGCGCGGAGGCCAGGGCGTGCAGGCCGCGAGGCTCCGTGTTGGGGCTGAGGAGCAGCTGCTCCTCCTTGGTCAGCGCCAGGAGACGCAGGCTCACCATCTCTGCTCCCTGGAACTCCTCCTCCGCCTGCTGGCCGTCGCCGGCGCTGCGGGGGAAAACATGCAGGGGAAAGCGTCAAGGAAAGCGTTTATTTATCACATTATAATTAGCCCCCAGCTTGTCAACTGTCGGTTGAAATGAATGAACATTGAAAATTAGGACATTCACGATGAGGGTATTGGGCTTTTCCACACCTTCTCTGTCTCCTTGAGTCCTATTCATTTCTCACCAGTGGTGTCTGATATTTTCAGTAGCAGTTATGTGCTCTTGTCAAATTAGACAGAGATGTGACATCGATCCACCACAGGAGAAAGTCTGTCAAATTAGACAGAGATGTGAAATAGATCCACCATGGGAGAACGTCTGTGCTGGGTTCACTGTTAGAACTGTTTACATTGGTTGTGTGCACGCCTAGTGCTGATGAAGTCATTTCAAGCCCAGTTTGGATTGGTTCAATGCACTCACAGTGTGAATCACATGATTTCAAGCCTGCATTGGCGAATTCTCTCACAGTTAAATTATTACAAACACAAGGAGGAACACCGATGTTCATATTGGCACACTGCCGTGAACCCTTTGACACTTCCCCAGATTTGCCACTGGAATTTTGTGTTTAATGCCCGTAAGTAAGTACATCGTTCTGAGAGGTATCAGCCGAGAAGAACGCGGTGTCTATCGCTGTTTCACAACACCCTAGACCCCTGGGAAGAAGGATTGCTGAGGTGGAGCGCCACACACCATCAGCTCCCAGTACTTACCGCACGGCTTGCCGCACACATGCCGTACTACTCATACTGTGAGTTGTCTCTCATGCTCTTTAACAAACATTTTCAGGTGGAATTTCATCCATTCAGGAGAAAAATACCCATTGGTGTTCCGTTAAAAATGTGTCTACTCAAAAATGAGATTGAAAAAGAAATTGTATCCTGATCTGAAAATGTGAGTGGTTGAAGTGTACTTGCGTGTGCAGTGTACTGCACCTACAGATGTGCCATTTCAACTCTTCACACTTTCCTGATCCTTTCCTGAAGGTTTTCTGAAAATGCATGCTTTCCCTGTTGATTTTATATTCACGGATTAGCCTTGATAATTATACTGCTTTGCTACTGAAAAGAAGTGTCCAGCAGAGGGACTCTATCTTTTCAGGAATCTGAATAGAATTAACATATAACACCTTGGCAAATGCACTTCTCACTGTTCTATTTCTGGCAATGCACTGACAATCTACTGAATTGCCAGTGGCAGGACACGTGAAGCTCTCAAACAGCACATCTGTAAGTGGTTGAAGTACTTGCGTGTGCAGTGTACTGCACCTCAAGCTGTATCATCAAGACAGCATTACCTGGAAAGCAGAGACATTTTCACGTCGGGCCAGAAGTGCTGCGGTCCCCAGTCCTGCGGCTGCTGCCCCAGCGAGGGGTTGTGGCTGTTCAGCAGCTGGAAGAACCACTGGCAGAACTGCTGGCCCAGGGCCAGCGGGTCAAGGCCGGCGGCGGGCTGCGATGGCGCAGCAGGACACAGGCTGCCTGCAGCGGGCTGCACCTCACGGCCCGGGTCTTCCACTGGGCTTGGGTCCACTGCCACCACCTGGAAGACAAGAGCATAGGGGTGCAAAACTTTGAATTAATCATGTTAAAAAAGTATAATCGATAATGAAATTAATCAATCGTTTCAATCCCCGTTTTGTGATCCCTATTATTATTATTATTATTATTATTATGGTTTCAAATAATATAAATAATCTTAATAGCTGCAGCCCTAAAGAGAAATGATTGAGAAGCTATTGAAGAATAGTGTGGATTTGTGCAATAGCCTATTTAAAGCTGCAGGGGCCAACGTTCAACCACTAGATGGTGCATTAAGGGGGGGTTTACACTTCCGGATGAGCACTCGGGATCACTTGGTAGTGTGAATGCTGCGTACCGTTCCCGGGACCGCATCGGGACCGATTGAAGTGTACTCGTCTCGGAAACAGATCGATGCAATGTGAAAGCATTGAATACAATTGAATGAAGTGTACTCGGGTACGGAAGAATCAAGGCCAATGTGAATCATGGCCAGGGGGGACCAGGCAACTGTATTCGGGAACAGTTTGAATCAAACAGACTCATTGTGAAATCCCCTATAAGCCTTCGCCTCCACATCACAACGCCTTTGGAACTCACACTTCACTAAATGGGTGTACAAAACATTAGAAACACTGGTTCGCTGCCACTCTGCCTTGTCATTTGATCGTGGGCCAGAAGATATTCAACGGCTAATTTAAGAACTGGAACTTACAACAGACCAGATCTTACACATGATTATTACTATGTTAATTGCTAAAAAGGTTAATAAATAAAGATTTGCGTTATAACTGCATACTGATGTGTAATCCAATGCCACAGGACAGGTGTAGACAGAAATAATTTTGTGCAAGCCTCATATTCTATTGAGCATTTTATCTGGAGACAGACAGTCATACTCCAGAGATAAACAAGTTATTTCATAGGACAAGAGCTCAAAGTCTCTTCTTAGATAGTCCTATCTTAGAATAGACTTTGTTTCTCTCTACTCTATATGGAGAGAAACACTGTTTAACAGATGCTTGTCATTCACTCACAAAGTTGTTAAAAGCATTCTTCAGGTGGGTGTAGATTCTCTATCTGGACATTATATACTGTAGACCAGTGGTTCCCAAACTGTGGTGCGTGCACCCCTTGTGGTGCGTGAGCGCCTTCTAGGGGGTGCGCGACATGAAAAGGCTAATGGTGGTGCTATGGTTTTATTTTAAATATATTAACATACTATGGCAATATATGGCAAGTATATGCAGAATACAGCCTATCCTGCATATATATGCCATATTCAGGTTCATATATGTGCATATAGGAAATATATGTCTCTATATAGCTTATGCAATTTATATTTCCATGTGGGGGGGTGTGTCAGCTAGGTCGGGAGGTAACGGGGGTGCATGGCCAAAAAGGTTTGGGAACCGCTGCTGTAGACCAGTGGTTCTCAAACGTTTTCATGTCAAGGACCCCCAAACTGACGTGTATTAGTCACTGTTATAGCAGTGATTCTCAACTATTTTAATTTCAAGGACCCCCAGATTGATATGCATGAGGACCACGGATGCCCGTTTGATACCTTATTGATCTCTGGGAAGCCCCAATCTACACTTTAGTATCATCTGTATTAACTTAACTCTCTGAGTGTAAAAATGTACCATTCTGGTTCCATTTGTACACTCAGAGTTACAGATAGGGCTGTAACGATTACACATTTAAGTGGACGATTAATTGTCATACAAATAATTGTGATTATTCTGATTAATGATTTAATTGTGTTTTGGCATTGAACATTTTTTTTTTTTTGCCTTTTAGGCTTCGTAATCACAAATTGCACAGGGCAGATATACTTAAATATACAAAGAAATCACTGACACATTTAATATTTATTTTCTTTCCAAAAAACGATTGACGATTAGGGAAAATGTAATTTGCGATTAGCTCAAATAATTGCAATTAGGCGATTATGTAATAATTGTGACAGACCCACTCCTCTTATAATATTTGTTAAATTGGTCCCACCTGTCCTGCTGACCAGAACTCCAGCGTCCTGCGGGCCAGCTGGTGTTTATCGCTCTGCGGTGATATCACGACACCTTCGCTGGCCAGGTACCTGAAGATGGCGTCGCGATGAACCTTCTTACGCTTCAGCAGCTCCTCGGCAGCGTTGCTGTACGCCAAGATGGCTGTCATGGCCTCTGTAAACACAAAACATACAACAAGATGGCTGTCATGGCGATAGAATGGCTGTTATGGCCTCTGCAGAGAAAACAATAGGGACTTTAAGCAACGACGGCTACGGCAGTCGGCTCCAGCAACCGGAAATGGATCAGTGCTCGATACATAAACCTGCTTGCCGTCGCAGCCCTTTCTACTACGGCAGAACAAACACTTAGAAGTAGTGTCTACAACGCCATGTCATAACCATGTTTATTGAAATTATCATACATTGTCATACATTCACACCGATTGCTCTGAATGAAGAAATAACACAAATACCATGTCATATTAACCATGTTTATTAAAACGGTTTTAGAATAACACAGATTGCTCCAGCACCTTCCTCTTTCCACTGCTGATCATGTCCAGTGCACATCTAAGAATTAAGCGATATCGGAAAGTTAGCTGACGCGCGACGGGGTGTTTAAAAAAAGTGTTTATGTTTGACACATCCTGCATTATTGCATAGACGCGTCACCATGGGAACCAATGTCGCCGTTGCCGACGGCTGTTTGCTTAACAATTTTGACAGCTACGGCGATGGCGTCATAGCCGCCGTACTTCCGCCTAGCGGAGCCGTCCTGAAAACCGTCATTGCTTAAAGTCCCTATTAACTCTATATGGAACCTCTCTGTCCGGCCTCCGCTATGTAGCTCCAAGATGAGGTTCCAGCCACTGCCCCGGGGACTGGCAGAGCGGGACACCGGCAGCCAATATTTGCCACGATGCACAATTCTTAGCCGTTTCCGCACATCATATCCAAAAAGTACAGGTTGGGGTACCTGCTCTCAGATGTTTTATTTTATAACGGGCTTTTAAGACTTATCTCTTTAGACGTTTCTGCCGTGAGCTGGCACCACTACTAAGACTGGTGTGCGTTTAGCATCCTCCTGCAGTGCTCTACACTTCCTCTGCCAACCTGGGGGGGCAGCGGACTGACCTCATGCTTCCTTCTATGCATGAGGAGTCCAAGCTGCTTCTTTTCACCTAACAGGGGGGAGTTTCCCCGGCCGGATGTAGTGCATGTTTTTTGTAAGGGTACCTACCCTAGGGGACACAGGGAGAACATGCAAACTCCACACAGAAAGGGGCACTGAACACACCCCCAGCGCCCACAGCGGGAATCGAACCCAGGACCTTCTAGCTGTGAGGCGACAGCACTACAGACTGTGCAGATTTTTATTTATTTAATATTTAGATTTGTATTATCATGGGAACGATGCCTTCCATTATCGCATTGCCACTTGTCAGGAATAGAAAGCCTGCAGTTTCTATTAGCTTGGATTCCCCATGGATGATGTCACTGGTGGATGGGTTTCTGAACTGCCCACAGCCCTCCTATGAGGCAGACAATTGTGGCATTTCATCATGAACATTTGTGAGGAACAATTATATGAAGAAAGGTTGAAAAGTGGTATAATAAACATAATAATAATAATAACAAACCCACCTGTGGTGTTCTCCACTGTGATCATCTTATTGGTGACTGTGTCGCACAGGGACATTAAGTCACATTTTGACAATAATCTCAGGAGTTTCTCACAGCCTCGACGCTCTGTCTCCGTCAGTCCAGACATGTTCAACAGAATGTAAACAACATTTAACTAAACAACAATTCATAGCAGCCGGTATTAGTATAACTTAACAGCCATAGTGTAGTGATATACATTATGCAAACACTCTGTTTACTGTTGCCTGCATAGACTTCCTTCCTCCTCCGTACGTACGGTAGAAAGAATGTTCCGTGTAGAAGCACATACCATGGCAGCAGGAGTGAAACGTTCCGTCCTACCGTGGTTGCCGGTTGCTGCGGAACAACACAACGAAACTGCACACACCGCCACCGGAAACGGAATTTGTAGAGTAAGGCGGGCTCTAGACAGGATCTGCAAAGCTTGCGGAGCCGCCTTCAACCAACCTTAAACATTGATTGATTGATAATTGTATTGAAAGTTTGTAGAATGTGTGCATTTCATATCTACAAGCTCACAGTCATGTACGGTTTGTTCCTGTTTTTTTATATATATATATATATATATATATATATATATATATAATATATAGAGAGAGAGAGAGAGAGAGAGAGAGAGAGAGAGAGAGAGAGAGAGAGAGAGAGAAATATTAACAGTTTGCAGAATTACAGTACATATCAAGCAGTGGACAACCCAATTAAGCATTACACTTGTTTACAAGAGGGTCCACCTTGTTCAATTCATCAAAATATATGTGTGTGTGTACGTCTCTAAATGTTCTGATTAATTGAAAATGGTGGACCCGGTTGTAAACAGGTGTGTAATGTTTTATCATGGTGTCATCCACAGTAACAGTTTTTGTATTGACTTGTGCTTTCGCTTGTATATAGAATGTACCCATTCTATATAGCCTACTGTTAATAACATTTTCAATCAATGTAATAATCAAAATCTATAAAGTAACTAAAGTTAGCCTATTTGGATCCGAGATGTAGTGGAGTAGATAAGTATTGGAAATGAGAAATAGGCTACAAGTAAAGTAGCCTACAAATACCTAAACATTTTGACTTAAGCACAGTACTAAGTAAATGTAGGCTACTTAGTTACTTTCCACCACTGCCTCTTTGTTTTGTGTATTAATTTTCTCAGCAAGGAAGCAGTGATGTGTGAGGCTTTGATGCCATCATCCCACACATGCAGGCTTGCAGCTCTCTGCTTTGTGACAGGAGTGTGCACTGCAGACAGCAGTAGTACTAGCAGTAAGCCCTGTGCAATCAGGTTACATTGGTGTGACATGTCCTTAAAACTGTTTTGGTGCAAGGAGTTGCTGTACACCTTTGAAAACAGGAGACGAGCCGGTTATATTCATGAATAAAGATCAACAACAGACAAAGCCGGGTACTTACAAACAAAATGGAGCCTTTATTGGAATGTTGCAACAAACCACATCCTTATATGGAATCATTTAGTATTTAACAATAAAAAAACTTTATAGTCAAACAATACTGGTTCCTCAGTCTTTCTGAATTTCAATTTATAATCTCATTCAGCCCTGCCGCCCGCCCCCCCCCTCCTCCTCCTCTGTCTCATCAGGTGGTGTTCACAAGTTAAAGTGGGCATTTCACTTTAACCCCAGAAGGAAACACTCACTAAAATAGCATATCAAAAAGCTTAAAGCTTGTACTGTAGATCGGCTATTTTTGGATAACAGATTTGGCACAGACGGAAAAAAGTAGTCCGACTAGTACTGTTGTAACTCAATTCCGTCTCACTTAAGACTAAAGCGGCTTAAGTGGTTGAATCACTTCTGGGGTCATTTTAACATCTACTCAGGCTTTTGTGTGCACCCCCAGACAGTCCTGAAGTAGCTCGATTCAATTTGTAGATATTTAGTATTCATGTTTCACTCATTTAAAAAACATCCCTGGTTCTGGTAGGTTTCGCCCTACTAATGCGTGAGGACAATATCAGTCACCAGAAGCAGGGATACATTTTACAACATGGAAACAAGTTTGAAGTTATATGATGGCGTGACTGATAAAAGATGTCAATATTGAACCAAGTCAACATGCAAACTGTCTGGGGTGCATGCAACAGCTAGAGTAGACGTTAAAATGACCTCAGGAGTGTTTAAAAGTCAAATACCTTTCAAGCAGGAGTGAATTAATCCCTATTCATGCTCCAGTTTAAGGTGACCACTGTGGTAAGAGACTCAATGCTCACCGCAACACATCTCTCCATCACCGTTTCGGTGCTCACCTTATCTCCTAAAACTAGAGTATGAATAGGCCTTTAAGGTCTGGACAATTCAAGAGGGGGACACAAAGGAACCGTTAAAGAGGTGAAGCGTCTCATACTTTAAGGAAATACTGCGTGATCAACGCTGTATTGTGGGTAAGAACAGTCGCTCCCTGGAAACTGAATGCAATCGAATGTTTTATTTATTTTTTACCCCTGATTACCCTACATTTTACATATAAAAAACATTTCATGAAATATAAACATGTTCTTGGCGTGATACAGAGAAACGCACCGGAAGCAGGGAGGGAGAAAAATATATATAAAAAAAAATAATAAGAAGAAAGAATGCAGACAAAATAATATGTTCTAAAGTCGATCACATGATCTCAAGAGTCGTCAGATAGCACCTGGACTCTGCTCCTATAAACATAAATAAGTTCAGATGTCCTGTTATTATCATCATCTATATTACTGTAATTATGAGTTTCCACCACCAACCTTATAATCAACATCACGTTCAGAATCTGCTCGACGCTCCGCAGATCCACAAATGCTATCTGGTTTATACAAACCATGTTTTCCCCCCCATCATTTCAAACCATGTTTTCCCCCCATCATTTAAGAAAGCATAAACAAAAAAAAAAGAAGATAAAAAACAAAAACAAAAAAGAAGAAATAATCATTCCCGATAAATTTCCAGCTGGCGTGCGCTTGGTCTATCATCAACCAACGTCTCTCTTCGCTTTCCTCTCTTACGCTGTAAAAGCCTCAGTGTTGACTTAACTCTTGAGTTACAAATGGATGAACGAACACTGAGAATTCTACATCGCCAATATTCCAGAAAATCCCAAACACAACCACCATGGTTCCTGCCAGTCTCCTGTATCCCTCACCGACCTAGCTAGGCCTGTCACAATTATTACATAATAGTCTCATCGAAAGGATTTGAGATGATCGAAATTATTTTTGTATGATCGTCATAACCGTCAAAATCATTTTTATGATTTTCGCATTTATTTTTAGGTATAACATTATTAAATATAGGTCAATATATATGTCAGTACTTTCTTTGTATATTAAAGTTATTTATCATATCTGCCCTGTGCAATGTTTAATTACGAAGCCTAAAAGCAAAACGGAAATGTAAATTTCACTTATATGCTCCAGTTTTCAAACGACAGAAACCCAATTAATGACAATTGACATTGACAATTAATCGCCAACTTGAAATTTTAATCGTGACAGCCCTCCGCCCACCCCAGAGCCCAACCCTCCCACCCAAACTAAGCGCTCTCCCTGTATGTGGAGTTAAGACATGACTCCGAACACGGGGTTGTGACGGCAGATGCTCGGTCCCATCTCCTCGTAGTCTTTCTTGGTGTGGCACACCTGGTAGAACTCAGGCTGTGGTGGGGTACACGAACAGAAGTCATACAAGGCATTACTTACAAAGCACAATATAAGTTAGTAAGGAATTTTTCAAAATGTGTCATTTCAAAAGTTATGAAGTATAAAATCCATCCATTTAAAAAACAACAACGTTTTCAAGGTTCATATTATTTACAAACGTATGATATTATAAGCTAAATTAGCCTGGTATCCAGCCTGCTTCGCTACGTTCGGCGGATTTGTTTTTCTCTCTTCGCTTATCAGTCTGGAAAGCCTCCTATCTCCAAGGGAGGCGGGACATGCCAAAAGCTTCGAAACCTAACGTGGCTTCTGATTGGTCTGTGGTGCGGGGCGGGACAAAGCACCAGTGATTGACAGAAGTGTAGACCTTTTGGCATGGAGGGTGGCGCTGGCTGATGACGTAGGTTGCCTAACGCTACTCTCATTCGTTGGAACAACATCCAATCAGCAACGACGTTGACTACGTAACATATGTAGTTCTAGTGTAGTTCTGCAAAACCTCCCAATGGGAGGCTTTCCAGACTGATAAGCGAAGAGAGAAAAAAAAATCCGCCGAACGTAGCGAAGCAGGCTGGATACCAGGCTAAAGCTAAATGTGTTACATTTAAAAAGGATTAAAACATATGAGTCAATGATCTCTTCTGCTTTAGTTGACCCTAAACCTAATTCATGAAGTATAATGAAATAATATGTATACTAGGGTTTATATTATGATCAAAACACATTAAAGAAAAATCTACAGATATATCTCTGATAACTCTAGACTTAATAACACAGGCTCATTTTCCTACTTATATTGATCCCAAAAAAAAATCTGTTTTGCTGAATTTCCCCTGGTGTCCAATTTCCCCAGCAGACCTCATAGCATAGAGCGAAGCCTATAAGCATATTGCTTTTGCGCTATTTGTTAGGTGAAAAGTGTTTTTTTTCTTCCATGAATGTGATATTAGTTGTCATAGCCTCCGTTCTACGTTATGAGGGCTGCTGGGGAAACTGAACGACAGGGGCAATTCTGCAAAATATCTGTTATTTAGTCCTTTAAAAACTCTACTATGGGCAGAGTGTAGCGGTCTGGGCACCTAGGCTGCTAAGCCAGCCTAACGGCGTGTCGGTTCGACTCCCGATCCAGACGGCCTTTGCCCGACGACCCGTGTCACCCCCCCCCCCCCCCCCCCCAATTCCTGTACACTATCCAATAAAGGCAGAAAAAGCCCAAAAATAAATATATATATATATATATATATATATAATTTAAAAAAAACTACTATGATATACTGAATTTATGGTATGATAAATACTATACTCTAATACACTACATTGAATTTATGCATGATGATAAATACTATGATATACTGTATTCCCTTAAATACTCCACTATGATATACTGTATTTACTTAAATACTCCACTATGATACACTGTATTTATGGTATGATAAATACTCTACTAAGATACACTGTATACGTACAGTTGATGCCAACATGGAGCCTCCGAACCATACGGCATATCTCTGCATGTGGTGAGTTATAACTTGGACGTCAATGGGTTTGGGCTGAGGGGAGAAGAACACACTTAAATTAAAATGTGGTTTGAAATGACAACATGACAGCCTAGAGCTGCTGAATGGGATGAAATACACATAAAAAAATACAGCACAGTCTTGTACTTTGTTTCGTGTATGCTGTATGTATGTTTCTATGCTTTGTCTCGTAATGTACCGGTAATGTGCTTCACTGCCTGCCCGTTTAGTTTTTTTGTGTTGTGCGGGTGGGGACTACGGATGAAGTTTATCATTTCTTTTAGCATTTAGCAATTCTGTTTCTTTTTTTTCCAATTCATTTTCTTTTTTACGTTGGATGTATTTGTAATGTTCATTAATATGCTTGCCCCTTCCAAGTAAAGTAAAGCACAGAGGAGGTTGTGTAGTGTACTGTAGTTAAAGTTGTCCCGATTGGATCGGGTGATCGGAATGCGGGGCCAATCACGTCCTTTTCAAATGATCGAAATCGGATCGGCAGCCAAAAAATTTGATCGGGGCATCGAAGTATATCAACATTATATCCATATCATGATATTCGACTGGAAATTGTCTGTGATTTAGGATATTGTACTATTGTGATATGACGTGTTCTATAAAATATAAATATCGGATCGGGGAAAATCGGTATCGGCAGATGCTCAAAATCAAATGATCGGAATCGGATCGGGAGCAAAAAAACGTGATCGGGACATCCCTAACTGTAGTCCATAGATATGGTTCTGTAGGGTTACTGTATACATGTGTATGAATGTGTAAGTAGCATTGAAAAGGAGATGTACAAGGAGATGTACGGTTATGGTAATAGAAATATGGAATAGCTGTGATAACGACATAAAAATGTGCAGTTCAATCTATATATATATTCAAGAAAATGTTTCAAGATAATATGGTTGATAAAATAAAACTTGAAAGCATTATAACCCATCAATTATTACTTCTAGTATGCGTTTTAAGTATATTATTAAAGGGTAGGCATTATTTATTAATTAATTAATTAAGCTACGGCTACAGCCTAAACCTTTTGGTCCAAGTATTGTTTTGACTAACTCTGTACATTGGTTAAGACGATTCACTCATTCATTCATAATGTGGTTCTGTAGTGTACAAATCATTCATAATGTGGTTCTGTAGTGTAGTGTATAAATCATGTGTATGTGGTGGTTCTGTAGTGTACTAGTGTATAAATCACGTGTATAAAAGTCCAGTTCTCTTGCCTTCAGCTTGCCTCCGCTCAGCTCCTCACTCAGCTTCAGCCTGGCGTCCACCGATCTCTTCAGGTCTCTGCCCAGACGTCGTCCAAAGTCCCTGAACATGGTGGAACCTCCAGACAGAACCACGTTCTATAGAACAAGACACATGGTGAAATGGTGGAACCTCCAGACCAGTGGACCCGGGAAGGGGAGCACTTGATTGCCTTACAAGCCCATGCCGTGCGGGCATCTAAGCACCGCCCACGCTCATATGACTGAATGTGTAGCTTCGGGCGGCCTCGTAAAGACATCAAGCGCCTCCTATTCACCCACCACACTGGCTGACTAAAAACAAGGAAGCGTGGCTCGCTCTGGTGGGCGCAAAGTGTAGCTACTTTTGTGAATTTAATAGTTTTGAGGTTAATATTTATTGCTATATGTTTGTAACCGTTTTAGAAAAGCAAAAAGCCACGCGAGGCCCCAGCTTTCCGTGAATTTTATAATGGGTGAGAGGGTTGGAGACAATCACTGCGCTCGTGTCTCACCACGCCTCTCACCCATTATAAATTCCACAGTAATTCCACATACAAAATGAGTGGACAATAATACCAGAAACACATAACGAGATAGCCCTGGATGACCATAGCAGGTCTGCAAATCTGAGTGGAACCAAATGATCATAGCAGGTCTGTAACTCTGAATGGAACCAAAGGGACCTGTAATACATCTGTACACTCTCATAGTTATGAGAAGTTTGAGAACCACTAGTACTAGTGGACTCATAATATGCCAAAGTGTCGTAGTAAATGTGTCATACATATTCTGAAGAAAACCTGGAGACTTGACATTCAGTAAATGGGTCTTATGACCACCATAAGAACATCATCCCTCTTCTTATTCCCTTTTTATGGAAATAGCAAAAACGTGCACAAAAACACATTTCACGCACTGCGTTACACCTGTAAACCTGTGATGTGACAAAGTTGATTCTGACTTAACTACAGTATGCCGAGGAATCCCTGCACACAGGTGCCCAAACCAACCAGTAGGTGGTGCTAGTGCACTGGCAAAGAACTTCACTAGGACTCATGGCTACATGTGAGCTTGTATATTGGCCATTTGTCACAACAGAGTATATAGGGCTTAAATGTTTAAATGCGAGTTATACCAGATATAATAATAGGCTGATAATAAACCGTGCCATTACATTTTATACTATTTTATACTTTTGATTTCTCTCCTCTGCTGTACACCACAGTATATATTTCTCTTTCAACAAATGCCTTGAATCGAATTGTTGCTGTTGGGCAGAACGCTTGAATCTCCACATTTCAACTTTTTACATGTTGTTCTTATTTTAGTTCAAAGCTACAAATTTAAGCTGAGCTGGGTTCAACTTCCACATGCAAAGCTACAAAGCTACAACTGTAGCTGCAATTTCTTTTAATTCCCCGTTTTTTCACCCTGTTCTGGCTGACAAAAACTTCTTCTAGTCCGTTTTCCAATGCATATAAATGCCTAGGTCCAAAAGGGCTCACAGTTGAGACTCCATGCTGGATTGTTGTTTTTTCTCAATCTCCCCCACGACACACATCACTACGGACACACGCTTGATGACGTCAATGACCGTGTGAGCAACAAATATACCATGAACTTTGCATCGTTGCATATGCCTCGTGTGAACACACATTAAGAGTTCTAAGAGGCGGACCTTGTACAGAGGACGTCTGGTGTCGATTGGACAGTTCTGGATGACCTCGTCCACCACCTCAGAGATGGGCTGGGTGAAGTCAGGGTTAGCAAACTGGAAGGACACAAACACACAAAATGTGTCATTCATTTTTTCAATTCTACTTTTAGTTATCTGAAATAAAAATTTAAACGAATGAAAATGTTGAAACTATAATAACCTTGCTTCTAACGCTCCTGAAGTACTTAGGCATTTAGCAGACACTCTTTATCCAGAGCGACAGTAAGCACACATTAAATGCAGCGACAGTGTAGTGCCTCAGTAATCTAGGATCATAGGTAAACAGAGAAACTAGCCTCAGTAAGCCCCATTTAAAAAAAATGTGAAAATAGATCTACAAGTGTGTGCCAAGTCTTTTTATTTATTTATTTTATTTATGGATTATCTTTCTTTTTTACATATTTTTAAATAAACAAATTGTGGCATGACTCAAAAATGCTAAAAAAAACTGCCCTACAAAGCCTAACTATACAAATAATTAAACTGATAAAAAGGGCCTTGAAGCCCCACAAAGGCTAATTTGACCTTTGACATGAATAAATAAGTCAGCGAAGGTCTCCAAAAACACAGTTACTGCACTTTGGCTTTTGCAGGGCAAAGTTTGGGACCCACTGAAGCTGGTGTTTCGTACCTCAGGGTGGAAGAAGATTTCGGGTCCCAGGAAGCGCTCGTAGCCCACGTCGATTGTGAACTCCTTCTTGTTGATGGCGTTGATGCCGGTGTACTGTTTGATCCACTTGGACCCGTCTGTGTCGTACTTGTTGAACTCTTTGACCAGGTCTGGACACACGTAGCTGTAGCGTTCCTGATGAAGCACAACACCATTTACATTACATAGAAGTTACTTAGCACATACTATATTGTTGCTGTCGGGCAGAAACCTCTCATCTCCTTATTTTATGTTTTTTCGTAAATGAATGCCCTACTTGATGAATGATCATATGAAACCATTTAGACCGTAGGACGTGTGGAGCCGTCCTAGCTATTCCAACCGATTGATTGCGAGGACGTGTACACCCGTCCTAGCACATTTTCATTGATATCAAACGAGAGAAAAATATTCAGATTTTTTTTTTGGGTTGGCCTCTCCTTCTGCACCATATACTCCTTGCTGTTCGCGCATGCGCGCTCCCGTTCACTTCCCTGTTTACCGCTCAGAAAGAAAGGCTCGTATCTCCTAATCTAGGGAGCTCTCCGTGGTTTTGACCAGATACTAAACTCTTCATTTCTGACTTTGTTTAAAATATGAATGAGAGGGATTATCGAGCGACTTTATCGTAATCATAGCGAGGTAAGCAAGCAACATTATGGGCGCGTTCGGAAATAGTGCACTGAGCGCACTGTGCAATGCAAACTAATAGGCGATTGTGCTCCGGTGCGGTATTTCCGAACGCGCCCCATTTCTCCCGGTTTTTGTACAGAACGGAAGGGAGGGGCTTTCAGAGTAAAAGCTGCCATATCTGCGCGGCAAAATCTGCTATTTTGAAAGAAATCCCGGCGCTGATTGTGTTAAAGTGGCTCACCAAAGCATCATAAGTAGCAGATCTATAAACTCGAAAGCTTGTTGATCTGCTACTTTTTAATCCTGCTTTGGACATGTGACATTCCCACCCGAAAGAGACGATATCTGTATTTTACAGATATTATACTATATTAGATGGATAACATGGTTGCCAGTGATTATCCAGTTTCCACTGTGATAAAATGCTCCGTAAATTGACATTTGCACGTATATCTATAGTACTTTGTCATCATTAACCACCCTAGTCTAAACTGGACCAGAGTCAGCTCTGTACTTGGACCGCTCCCCCACCCCCCTCCAAAATCAAATCTTTAACAAAAATAGCTGATCTACAACAAATGCTAACGTTCCCCCCAGGATATGGATGTTGGTGTTCCGAGTGGTTAATGAAAAATCATGTGTCTGACATCAGGATGCACAACTGCAGTCTCACTGGTCGCCGGCCAAGGTGGCTGATGGGAAACGTAGTCAGGGCAGGGATAGATGAACCTACCTTGACGGCCTTGGCTGTCTCCAGAGACTGTTCTGGAGGGATGCCAACCTCACGCTCCCTCAACAGCTGCTGCGTGAAGTAGGTGATGTCACGACCAGCGATGGGGATGTGTTTAATACAGCTACCGATGACATAACCCTCCGCCTGGAGGGGAGGGGGGGGAGAGAGAGAGAGAGAATGGTCTCAGTTTTACTGGTAAAATAAAGGTTTATAAAGATTTTAAAAAAAATGGGCGGAAGTTGCGAAATTTGGGCGGAAGTACCGCTCAAGGAAATGACATTGACGCTTTACAAATCTGTTTACATCTCCGTGAATGAAACAAGTGTTTGGTCGAACATATATTGTATCCTGGGAAAATACATCTGACGGATGTTGCGGCACGACACTTCCGCCGATACCGTCTCTGCCTTAGGTTGTGATCAGGCTTTTCTCTTCGCAGATGAGTAAGCCTGGGACCGAGGCTAGTCTAATACAGGGTTCCTCAAAATTCCATGCTACAGTATAACTTCAGGCCCGTGGGTCGCTCCCCGGGCAAGCTGCACCCGAAGAATCAAGATGTCAGAGATAAAAAGTGGTCAGAGAGACTTCCATATTTCATTACTTTCAATACTTAATTGAAAGCGTTAATATTGTAACCACGATGCAGCATGCCCACGTTCTGCTCAATCACCGTGGATGCAGCCTAGATTCGGAGAAAAAATGGTTTAAAGACGGCGCTAAAACAGGATGTGGAGGGCGGATAAATCCCGCATTTTCCTTCTTCCGATTGCCTACGCCCGATCACGTGACACGCCGTGTCATGCAGTGCAATGCATGTTGGGTTACAGGTGCATGATGGGACGCCGACTGCAATTACCTAATTTTATGGGTCACGTTTTTCGTGTTTTCTTTTTGTGTTAGACTTGAGGCGTGCAAAGGCACGCGGAAATTCTAGTATATATATAAAAGCAGAAGGCTGTTGATGTCACAGCACATCAAAGCAGGTGGTCAGATGAACATTAAAACGTTTCCATTTCAGTGTGCTGTGCATTCAGCTGGTGGTGTTGTGAACGAGTCAGCAGGTCAGAGGAACGCTGACTCATGTTTCCTTCCCTGGCTAGCTAGCCTCTCTCTCACACCGACGTCAGCTGGAAATGCCAGTAGGCTGCGTTTTTCAGCACATTGCAGAAGACGAGGAAAACCACCGGGAATCAAACCAATCGAACCACAAATATATCATATTACAGATTACACCGCCTTCAAATTCAGCGTCCAATGTAAGCACCACTACCCAAACGCGTCCTGGAACTCAAACACCCTCATCGAACCAAACGTATTCTCAGACCAGTATCAGACAGTCAGTCAGGCTGTCCATTACAGACAAACACGCAGTCCATTACAGACAGACAGTCAGTCTATTACAGACAGTCAGTCAGTCTATTATACAGACAGGCAGTCAGTCTATTACAGACAGACAGACAGACACTCACCACAGGGATGACATGAGTGACTCCGTCTCCACTGTCGATGACACATCCTGTCAGCGTTCTCTCACCAACCTGTCTGGACGTCCAGGAGGCTGCTAGGGCCAACACAGCCTACACACACACACACACACACACACACACACAGACGGACTGTTAATTTGCATGTTAAAGAACAGTGACACCTTGGTAGAGGTTTGCGTTGTATAGTTAGTTAGTTACATTGACATGTTTTGAATTAATCATCCAAAAATAGTGTCTTCATTGAGGTACACTGTACAATGAAACAGCTCTCAAAGTCACTCTTTCAGCAAACAAAAAAAAATCCTGCCAATATAGAGCATCAAAGAATCCGATAAAGGCGTTCTTTATACCATGGTCATTTTATTGTTTGACGATCCGGCTCCACAGATCCAGCACGGGTTGGAATTAGTTTTTAATGCTGTACTAGGTTGTTGTATGTTGTACAGTATTGGCAGTATCAGTTTTGCATTCAATTATTTGCTAAAGAGTGACAGGTGTTTCAGTGTGTCATGCAAGTCAAACAATAAGGAGACAATGTTTTCTTTCTAATCAACAAAGCAAGATATCTCACCAAGTGAAGTTACATCATTACATGGTAATTAAGACAATCCAAACCTGTGTGTCATTGTGCTTCATAGAGGAATTGCACTGCTACTTTTATACCGTATTGGGTTGTGTGTGTGTGTGTGTGTGTGTGTGTGTGCGTGCGTGCGTGCGTGCTCACCTGCACTGCGATATACAGTCCTGGAACGTTGAAGGACTCGAACATGATCTCGGCTGTGTACTCTCTGTTCTCTGGAGTGTTGAGTGGAGGCTCCGTCTGTAACGCGCACACACACACAGAAAGTTAATTGCGATTGCAATTACATTTTTTTTTATGTTTTGGGATTTTTCTGCCATTATTTGATGGACATGGGGGAGAGAGATGGGGAGTCGTGATTAGCAGCCTACGTGATCAGAAGGCTAGGCCGGCCCAGGCCTGCCTTTAACAATTGAATTGAACTGAACCTGATTTCCGTTTGTCTTTTAAAAGTCACTGTTATTTGTCATGTCTGCCCTGTGCAAATAATGCTGTTATTCCATACGTTTGGATGTAAAACAAGTGTGCAGCCGATCAAAAGAAGTAACGATAAACACACCATTGAGAACTTAAAATCCTAACTAAAAAACGGCCTTTACTACATGTCACCCCCCTAATCTCTCTCCCCATTTCCTGTCAGCCCACTTTCAATCTATCCCTCTATCCCTTTTTGTGGCGAAAGCCACAAAAGAATATATAATAATGACCGGAAAACCGACCAAAAAACAAGCTCACATCACGTTGCGCTGCGACGTGATGTGAGCTTGTAGATCTGCTATTTTCAGTGCACAGCATGGCGTCACAGAAGCCAGCGTGTCTTCTGTGAAATCCAAATGACTGAACCTACCAATAGGAAGTAGTGATCCTCTGGCTCTGCTCTCAGGTACTTGAAGATGACCTGCTCCATGAATCTCTCCATCAGGTCCCAGTCCTCCACAATGCCATGACGGATCGGCCACTAGGGGGCACAGGCAAGCAAACAATCAGTCAGTTTCAGAACAGCATCATGATAGAAGTGGTTAGAGTCCAGGTGTTTCATTTAAAAACAATGGTTTTCAACCTTTTTCACATAAAAGGTCCATTATTTATTCTGCATTTGAACCACGGACCAACGGGACCACCATTTCATCATTTAGCATGATTTCAGACCCAAGTCTTTTATTTTGTAATCGTTGGATACAATTTTGTCCACAATCGTGGAGCACTAGTGATATTCCAAACGGAGCTAGGCGGGAGGTGACCGTTATCTTTACCAGCCTGCAGTGTTAAAGGAGAATTCCATGCTAGAAGGCTTTCTTACCTTTCTTTGTAATCATTACGTCCCCACCAAAGAGGTCCAGGTGTTTTTTTGTGCAAAAACTCCTTATTGGCTATTTCCCCTAACATAAGCCCTCAGTGAATTGCATTGAATGGGAATTGAATGGGGCTATGGGGTGTTGTGCTAATTCGCTTATTTCCATCGAAATAAGTAGTAAAGTGTTCCGCTTGGGATATTATTTACATTATGAAGAGAGGATATATACAAAAAAATAATAATTTTGAGCGATGGAAATAAGCGAATTAGCACAACACCCCATAGCCCCATTCAATTCAATGCAATTCATTTAGGGCTTATGGTAGGGGAAATAGCCAATACGGAGCTTTTGCACAAAATAACACCTGGACCTCTTTGGTGGGGACGTAACAACTACAAAGAAACGTAAAAGCCTTTTAGTATGGAATTCTCCTTTAACATGAGCAGCAGCTCACATACATTTAATAAATCATGACTTCTGACTGAGCGCCACAGGAACATGAATGCCTGGCCTGCATCATGCAGGTGCTTCACTGCAGCAGCAACAACAACCATCTTATGAATCTTTTAACAGACAACCTTCCAGAACCTGAACCTTTGCAAAACCCGTGGAGTTCACTACTTCGTGGTACGCCTTTAAAAGAAGGGGAAATAGCCGATCTACAAGCTCACGTCGCAAACGCATTGTGAGCTTGTAGATCAGGTATTTTTTGCCATTTAAAAAATAATCTGACCGGTCTGAAGTAGAGTTCTCAATCTCTGCCCGAACCCGGCCCGGCCCGACCCGGCCCGACATTTTCGGGTGGGGCCGGGCCCAAAATGCACGATAATTAGTCGGGCCGGGCCGAGCCTCGGGCTCTGTGATTTTTATTTATTTTTATTTATAATTTTATTATAACAAAAATAACAATTCTGTTGTTTGTGTAATGTATTTATTTAATATGAAGAGGGCTGAGCTGGTGAATGTTGGCGATTAACTTTTACAGTTTAGGCTATTATACTATATGTGACTGAAGGAGGAGGCGGCGATGATCAGCAGCAGGCAGCAGCGCACCAAAGTGACAGAATAGAACGGTGGTTGTTGAACTTGCTACCGCTGGCTGGCCTCTGGTTTGCCAACCAAATGAGCTGCTTACTGCTCAGCATCAACTATATAACTTAAGTCAACTTGCCATATGCTTAAATATTTTATAAGACCATCGATTTATCCGCAATAGCTCGTTTTGGAAACGTCGGGGCTTAACGAGACACTGCTGTCTCGTTGAACCCAGCTGGGTGAATAAGCTAAATTAGGCTACCTAATCAACGGTAAATGCTCCATATAACTATGAAAGCGCCTGCACGTAATATAGTTACATGATGACCAAGCAATGTTACAGTCACACTGTATAGGCTACAGCTATTTGGTTTACAAATCGTATCGCAGCGCGCTGTAGCCTACAGCTATTTAATTTCCCCATCGTAGCGCAGCGCGCCTCGTTGTGTGCCCACTGCCCAAAATAAAAGATCTGCAAGCTGTCGACAGACTCGACACGCCATCGAGCGGCATGTTGATGGTTTGTATGTCTGTTCTTTTGGTTAGGCAACGCACATTACGCGTGGTATGTGGGTTTGAGAGGCAATGATTAATGTAAACTATACAGTAACCTAGTAGATTATAGCCAAATTGACAATTGTCATAATATTGCCAGTAGCCTATTGGACATAATTAACTGCGTCACTTCAGAGGATCGCTGCTACTTTGATTCAGAAGATGTTTACTCACCCCTGGAAATTGCTGGAAACCATTAGAATGTTGAAAATGGAACATTATCAGCCAATTGACGTGAGTTACATAAATCCTTTATTTCGGCGACTAGACTATAAGTGCGTTCTCTGACACGGTCGTCTCAATAATCCACGGCGCCGCGGCCATATAGTGGCATTTTTCTTTTTCCTTTTTTTCTCTTTTTTTTCACTCGGGCTTTTTCGGGTTTTCGGGCCTGACATTATGGTAATTGTTAGGGTCGGGCCGGGCCTCGGGCCGACCCAGTTAGGGTAGGGTAGGGCCGGGCCTTAATTTTCAGGCCCGATGAGAACTCTAGTCTGAAGTGAGTGGTGCAATAGTGCCCCCTGTTGGTACTCTAAACATAGGGACATGTTGGTACTCTAAACATAGGGACATAGGCCCCATAGGGACATAGCTGTTCCTTGGAGTGGTTGCACCACTCAAAAAAGTTTAAAAATGATTAATTCTGAGTTTGTACCACCTCCGGAGCAAGGCCTAAGTTAGGTTCTGAGAACTTTTGTTTCAAGGCATGTCGTTTGATTTCTTGTAGTGAGAAATATCCTAAAAAGATCCCGGGGCAGCAGTCACTCAGTCAGGGGTAGAGTTGCCGCCGGTAGAGTGGCTGGATCGCAACCGCGAGGATCCCAGTTCGATCCGAGGATCCCCCAGAGTTAGTGTCAAAGTGTCCTTGAGCAAGACTCTGAAGCCCTAATTGCTCCCGATGTGCAGTTGGTGCCTTGCATGGTTTGCATGGTAGAGCGCCTTGGATAAAAGCACCATATAAATGGACCATTTACCATTGTATTTACCATTAGATGCTCAACATGTAATATATAGTACACCAGGGGTCTGCATTCTGCAACATTTTTGACATGAAGTGCCATGTTTGTATTTTCTTGATAGTCTGCCATATCAACATTAGATTCAATTATAACCAGCAGGGGTGCACATAATATGGTACACAAGTGCGCCTGCGTGGTCAAAATAAATGAAGCACTTTTGTTGCACATGTTCAAAACTTTTACTCAAACCTGGTTATGCGAGTATGCACACATGTGTGTACACGCGCAAGTGGCGAGCACACACACTACACACAAAAAGCTGAAAGTGTGTGTGCGCGTGGGTGATACCTTTGTGGAGTACGAGGGTTTGTCTATCGCTTCGTCTCCGATAAAGAAGTCCAGGTCATCCACACCCTTCATCATCTGCCGGCCCACCTTGGCCGACTCTTTGACGGCGATACCTTTAGGAAACAAACAATGATCCGTCACTACAAGTCGCACACGAGAAAGATATATCAATGTTTTATAAGGAAAATAATCTCAAAATACAGTTGACCTTTTTAATTCATAAAGACAATACTCATCTGTGAATGAAACAGGGTTTTGTGGGATATATATATATATATATATATATATATATATATATATATATATATATATATATATATATATATATATATATATATTTATTATTATTTCTTTTTTATTATTATTATTCTATTACATTGTTCACTTATAGCGTTGGGGTAGTCATGATGAGGGCAAAAATAAAGCAAATAAAAAAAAGGTAATGTAAAGCTACTTTAGGGATGTTTTTGGGATGGTAAAAAAAAAGTGTAATGCTTAATCATGGATGTCGACTAGGGATGTCAAACGACTCATATTTGGCAAATCGATAAATCGAGGCCGCAAATCGACGAGTCGATCGACTTTTTCCTATTTTTTTTTTTCCATTATTTTTTATTTTTTTATTTTTGTTGTTGCTGCGCAGCAGTTGAGGAGAACGCAACTATGCATTCCTTTAAGCAACAACGTCTGCAGCTGCATCCATATGTTTAGAATTTGCATCAATGATCAAAGCCCAATAATAAAAAATAAACTTTATTTTGTAAACAACGACACTGAAGGAGCAGCGGCGCTATCGGCTGCTATGCTATCAGCTAGTCACAACTCTCAATTGTATGCAGCAGCCTGTCACAAGTCCCGTAATGAACTGATACAGGACGCACGTTGTTCCGTATTTTAATGTCGGGTCGGGGAATAAATACAGTATGAATGACGGCGGGATTTATTTGACAACGCTGTCCTGCTTTCTTCACAAGAAGAGAAGAGCGCTCACAGCTCAGAACAGCAATGAGAATCCGAACCTGGGGTCTGGGAGGCTCAGAGCTGCAGCCATTGGCTCATGATACGAGCACACGACCAATGGGACAGAGCATTCAGTGTTGCTAAGATACCCTCCCCCTTCACCCCACACCCTTGGACGATGGGGTCTAGCCGCAGGCTCTAGCAGCCAGGGCATGCACGTGAGGAGCGGCGCTGACTGACAGGCGCAGCACAGCAGTGTCACACAGACAAAAAAAATAAAAACGATTTTTCGACTCATACGTTTTTGAGTCGCGGAAGGCATGAGTCGACAATCGAGTCGATTTTCAACTTTTTTCAACATCCCTAATGTCGACAAAGTAACAGTTTTTGTATTGACTTGTGCTTTCGTTTGAAATGTACCCAGTCTGCATACTGTGAAAAAGAAATCTCAATCAATCAACGATAAAGCATCGGAAAAAAGTACATCGAAATGGAAACTCAACATATAGTATCGCTTCTCGTTTGTCTTTGTATCATATTGAAACGCAAATAATCAATACTAAGCACTCTATCGATAAATGTGTGTATTCTCTGTGATCATGTCAAGGTGCAGGTTTGTCCATGTGTTCGAATATAATCCCTATGTATTTGCAAGAGAATCACTGTGTTTACTTTATATTCATAATAATAAATGTTTCCCTTAAAAAAAACCCTGCTCTATCCACAAATAGCCTTTGTATATCGGCTATTTTCTGAAAAGACATTTGGTGTAGTACTAGTTGTGAACGAAGGTCGGGAGTGGCTTATGTCGGTATCAGCCGGTAACACGTGGGAGTCTGTCCCCATTAGAATGTGCTAGACCCCTGGGAGATGGATTGCTGAAGTGGAGCACCACACCTACCATCAGCTCCCAGTACTGCACGACTTGCTGCACCCAAGCCATGCTACTCATACGCAGAGTTGTCGGTGCCCGGGATCAAACCCATGAATTTGTGGTCCACAGGTGAGAGCTCTAGCAACTGAGCTACCCAGACACAAAGGAGGGGACCAAGTATAGAGTCCTGGGGAACCTCCGTTAACAAAGTATATAAGGATGAGGCCTTTATCTGTTGAACTGATGAACTTCCTCTTTCTGATATAGAGAATGAGGAAGTGTCCCTTGTCATCAGTCAAAATAGTCACTGTGATAAGAATTCAGTGGCTCAGGGGGTAGAGCAGCTATCTTGAAAAGGAAGGTTCCCGGTTGGAAGTCTGGCTCCTCCTGGCCAGATGCAACTAGTCGCAGCTCCTTGCAACAAACCACTTTTATGGCCACTCCACTCTTTGCAACTGCCATCGGGGATAATGGTTGCAAGTAGTTGCATGTTGCAAGGAGTTGCATTGGTGTGGACTGGCCTTTAAAAGGGATATTTCAAAACCGTTCCATCTCCCTCCTAACGTCCTTTTAATCTAGTTTTTGTTTAAATAAATTGGCAAGATATATAGTCTCAGTTTAGTCATCATAGCTTAGTTTTTAATTTCGTTTTTGTCATAGTTTTAGTCGACGAAATAGACCCTGCGGTATAACTCCGGAGTTATACCGTCACTTGTCCGGAGCACGAGCACACAAATAGGCCTACATTTTAAATACTAACTGTAAGTTGGTTTTACTTGGTGATATGTATATATTGAATGATAGTGAATACAATATTAGGTGAATATTCTAAGTTTGCAAGTTAATAGCCCTAGATTAGAATGTCTATGATCTTACCGGTACATATATTTCATGTATTCCAAATACACAGCCATAGATCAGTCCTATCCGTGCCCGGTTACCAGACTGACCTCATGTGCATTTAAACTTATAGCACTGCCTGTACACCCACCCAATTATTAATTCCTAAGACTTAGAGTCGTTTTGGGGACTAGTTTCATATTCATTTGAAAGTTCTGGCAGAAAATGTGTATTTAGTCAAATATGTCCACTTTTGCACGAGCTGCACACGGACAACATTCTCTCCGGCGAGGGGAAGCACAAATGTATGGGGCACACAAAATAGGTTGTGTGGTCAATTACCCAACACCAATCGCAACACACCTGTCAATTGACCTATAGCTAAAAGCCCCTCCTCAAACTGCTATGGTCCAATCACAGATAAGCATAACATGGGTTAGACAAACCTCACCGCCAATAGTTTTCTTATTATGATAAAACATCGTTTTAAAAAATAAATGTCACGAACATATTTTTCCAGTGCATATACACCGACACCGACTTTTGTCATCAGGGGTGTCAATATAGCTGGGGGGTGGAGCCGGGGGAAAGTTCAGAGTTCTCCCAACCGGAATAAACAGTGGAGTGTTGGGTTTTCAAACGCAGATGCTTTAAATAATACTAATTTAAAAGTAGGCGTCATGCGCTGTGAGCTCATGGTAGCCATGGCCTGGACTGAAGTGTTTTACGCAGTCTCCATTTACAGTCCTTACGGCGGCTTACGCCTACACAAATGTTCCGATTACAAATATAAAGTGCTCACCCCAGGGCCATGGATGTTACAATTCTGCTAGGGTGGGAATAAGTACCGGTATCTTCCACATTGTTCAATAAAAAGCAATGTTTAATCAGTTTCTGGCCATGCGCTTTCAACTATGCGCCCCTATCGGTTGGTGCATTATAACTCTGATAAAATGGCCACCAATCGCTTTTTATTGAACAATGCAAAGACACGGGTACTTTTACCCACCCGAGGAGGATAGTAACATCTGTGGCTCTGGGGCGAGCACTTTATATTTGAAATCTGAATGTATGTAGACGTTAACGTTCTAAATGGGAAAAGTGCATAAAACAGGTTGAAGTTCCGCCATGACAGACCAGCGCCATGTGAACCATGGCTAAATCGTCTCGTATACGTAATAATAAGTCAACTTTCCGAGGGCGAGTGTTCCAGATGTCCTTCTGGTGGATTTTTCTTGGCTGTCAATATTTCTATCATCCAACAAATCGCTCTGAAAGTGATCCAAAGGATCGTACGCTATTATAACTCTATGGGGAAGAGCATTTTGTTTACCCCGGGCTAAAACCGGATGTGACATTTGTGGGCGTTCCTGTCTAGCTTGGTGTGAATGTATGGCAGGCTTTGTTGACAGATTTGGAAGAGATTTTGAAGGTCTGGTTCCAAAAATGAACCAGTATTTAATGTGTAAAATCCATGATATTTACATTGGAATGAATGAGCCCAGCTGGAAAGTGTCCAAGTGGGAGTGTCTAAGTGGGAGAGGGCGGGGCTTAGCTAAAGGCTGATTGTGTGCGCCATGTTTGTGCTTCCCAAACATCGACTGTTCCCAAAGGAAGTTTATATTTTCAGTCTAGCTTTTCCAAATGGAAAAGTGGTGATATTTTACAAAACATATGTTTTCTGCCAGAACTTTCACATAGATATGAAACTAGGACAATATCTGACTCAAAGTCTTAGGAATTAATTACTGGGTGAGTATACACGTAGTTTACATGCTGACGTGGTCAGTCTGCTAACTGCTCTGATATATGGCTGTGTATTTGGTATTTGGAATACATGAAATGTATGTACAGTAAGATTACAGACATTCTAGGGCTATTAACAATATTGGAAAGGTGATGATTAGGAAAGCCAGACAATAATGCCAGACAATATTGTTGGCTTGTATGAGCGTCACAGAAAAAGCAAAACCAGGAGTCACTTGTCCAACGGACAAGTACAATTTTAATGCACTTGTCCGGGAAGATATAATACTTGTCCTGGACAAGCGGACAAGCCTTAATGTCAAGCCCTGCTTATCACCTAAAACTGGAGTATGATGAATAGGCCTTAAAGGGCCACTTCAACCCTTTTGCAAACATTTTTTAATGATGTTTAGGACACAAGAAACACTTTCCTAGGTTTTTGTGTGTGTGAAATATGTGTTTTTAGATATTTTAGTATTTCGAAGTGCCAGTGATAGACACTGGTCTTACACAAGCAGGAGCAGTGCAGCAAAGCATTATGGTCATTGTAGGAAATAATACAGAAATCCAGTCAAACCACACAAACTACATTATTTTTCTGGCCATAGCGTGGACATTTCAAATTGTGCTACTGTTATCTACTACAAATTACTATTAACATTGAGTGACTGCAGATTCTTCGAGCGGTGAAATGTCCCATTAAGTATACTCACATGAAGGTACGATGAACTGAGGCTCTGTGTTCCCTGCATATCCTATCTTTGTGTATCTGAAAGACAAAAACAGTGACTCGTCAGTCACCCACTGTCTGTCACCTGGATGAAATAGCACATACAAAGTCTTGTATGGGGGTCCCTGTGGGTCCCTGGCACAAAACCACTTTTTCAGAGGTGGGTCTGTGCTGCGGCCAAATACTTTGGGGCTCCTTGACCTGCAAATAACCACTTTTCACAAAAATACCCCTTTAAAGCAGCACAACAGACACTGAGGGACATACCTTCAACATCTGAGGATCAAAGGGAACCTTTTTACTGCCGGGTGTGTGTGTTTGTGGTTTTCCACTGGCAGAAGAAGCACTCAGATTTTCTTTTGCTCAAGTAAAAGCAGCAATACAAAACACATTGAATGCAGAAATACTGTTACAAGTCAAAGAAAGTAAGTAGAGAAAATTATTAAGTAAATGTAGTGAATGCTCCTAGTAACTTTACACCACTGCCTCTTCCAGCCTGTGCAGCGGTTGTGTGTGTGTGTGTGTGTGTGTGTGGGGGGGGGGGGGGGTCTCCTGGGGCACATGCTGGCCAGATGTAAGGCTGGTGGGCAGATTGCTTCCTGCTCCCAGGACTCGGATAATCTTCTATATCAGGGCTTCAAAAACTGTTTCCGCCCTGGACCCACATCTTGGGGTCTCTGGGACCCAAAACTTACAATAATATATTGTTGCCGACGTGCCGTCTCGGGCAGAAACCTCTTATCGCCAAAGTGCTTTACATAGATTGAATGTCATTCACCCATTCAGCATTCACACACATATATATATATACACCGATGGCAGAGGAAAGGCACCACCAACCTGCACGTCTTGCTCAAGGACACTTCGACACTAACTCTGGGGGAGCCCAGGATCGAACTGGAAACAATCCGACTGCTCTACCGGCCACTCTACCCCTGAGTAACTGCCACCCCAATAAATGCCCTATACTTGAACAGACACTACAGCATGCAACACACGAAAAGTATCAAAAATAGCAGATGTGCAAGCTCAAAATGCAGCACGTTTGAGCTTGTAGACAGTTTTCGGCCCCGTTTAAAAAAAATAGTAAGGCATGGCTTTCCGAAATTACATCATGTGGCAGCCAGCCAGGTCTAAAATATGGACTTTTAATGTTTGTTTAGCACACTAAATGACGAGGTGAGACGTCATATCATTCATATGGCCGATATAAATACAACTTACTAATTCCGTTTCATCATACAATAACGCACTGAATTAATGTCTGGTGGAGGACGATGAGGATGATGATGATAGTGTCAAGACTTGTCAAACCACTGAAGCACAAGAAGGAAATTAACTTTTTGAGTTGTTCTATGCACCGCTTTGTGTCTGTGTGTTTGTAGCACGGAATGTGATGATTTGATTGGCTTATGTGCGTGTGATTTTTAGACATCATTATGTCCCCTGTGACGTTGTGTGGAAGCCACAGTAGGAGCCCCTCACTTCGCACGCCATGAGTGTGATTTTTATTTCCAAGCGTAAAGGGCAAACAGAAATGTAAGCTTTATTATCTGACCCAATGTGCAATGCCAAAAAACACAATGGTTAATCGCAAATCATTTGCACGACAATAGTCATGATGGTGACTGACAAACGCCACTGTATCATGGAGTCAGAGTATGGTGCTTCATTCATTCATTCCACAGAACAGTCACAGCGTGCCTGAACATCTCACCTGCCTCGACAAGCCTCCGTCAACCAAAGTCCTGCTAATAGGTCTACAGCACTACTGTACTTAGGCCTGTCACAATTATTACATAATCGCCTAATCACAATTATGAGATAATTGCAATTCTTTTTTGCATAATTGTCAATCGTTTCCATGTTGAAAAATTGTCCAACATTTTTTTTTAAATAGCGGACATCTAGATCAACTATTTAAGCTATTTTATAAATGTTTTGGAAAGAGAAAATTATTAAAAATGATTAAACGTTTCAGTGATTTTTGTATATTTAAGTTATTTATCATCTGTGGATTTTGTGGTTACGAAGCCTAAAAGGCAAACAGAATTGTAACATTCCAATGTTCAATGCAAAAATAAATAGCAATTATTTGTGTGACAATTTGATCGTCAATTAAATTTGCAATCGTGATTCGTGCCAACCCTAACTGTACAGCCAGTCCTGCTAGTAGGCGATATGGTTCAGAATGTTGGATATTGGACTGACAGAAAAATATCCCCTCAAACTGTCATACTAAGACTTTCACACCACCAAGCCTACAGAAAACAGTATTCTAGCCCAGAATTATATCCAAGTTATCCAACATCTTCTTAACCTGTTTTAACAGGAAAACATGGCTACCATTCTTATGAGAAGGCCATATGAAAGGACAACAGATTGGGCAAGTCTTCCACAGAAAGCAGGACAACATCACCCTAAATGCCCGTCACTGGACACCAGACGGTAAATGTAAAAGGTAAGCTGACCCAAGAATGCCTGCCATAGATAGGAGAGTGGAGGGAGAGCTGAAGACCCGAGAACACCAGAACACACTTACCACCCACAAGGAGTGGAAATCCTTTGTTGCATCTGCTGCATCTGAGTTAAGTGGACGTGTGAATATTTCCTTTGCAAAAATGCATCGTCATCTAAAATGTCATCATGTCTATCTGTGCTGCTGGGCGCACTCTTAACTAATGTTTTATAGCCGCCAGTTATGAAAGTTTGCTCAGTCAGGAGAGATGAAGTGAGTGACGCCACCTTCATTGTTTGCCTAAGCTAAGATGTATCGTTTCCTCATGCGACTAATCCTGATAATGTTGCACAGACACATTTTGTCTGATGGAGGTTTGGCTAGTTTGGACCAACACATGGGGGAAGACTCCAGACTTCTCTCTCCAGAGCAACATTAATAAATTCCTCCTGGAGGATCACGAGGCGTTCCAAGGCCAGTGAGTCAACGTAATCCCTCCATCTGGTCCTTGGTCTGCCCCGGGGTCTCCTCCTAGTGGGAGGTGCATCGACGAGGACCTCCCTACCTAGGGAGATGCTCGAGAGCCATCCTAACCAGATGCCCGAACCACCTAAGCTGGCTCCATTCCAGGCGAAGAAGCTCTCGTGCATTATGATAATGCACACTCTGCTATAGTAAATGTGACACGACTGAAGTGTCATCTCATCATCACAATATTATTTATGTTAGAAATGTTAATATAGAATATACCTTGATAATGTCACTTTTTCTGCACGTTCATAATTACACAATAGAGCCCAATGTGTGCCGTACATACCTGCAAATGATGCTAACATTCTACATATCATGTATCTGCTATTCTGCTTTCACATCTTCTCATAGGAGGATGGGGCGTGCACACAAAAAAAAGTATTTCACCCACTGCTTTACACCTGTAAGTGTAAACCAGTGAAAAATGCAACAGATTCCGATTCTCTGCTGCAAATGAAATGACACACTGTCACACACATCAAATCAAAGACCCATGGAGGAGATGGTTTATGAATCCTTTACAAGTACAGTGGTTCTCAAAGGGGGGTCCAGGCCAGGGACCCCCAGGGGTCCTTGAAGGGGTTCCAGGGGATACTCACCAACATTTTTATCAGTTTAAACACTTCAACCCCATTTTATAATATGCTGGATATTAAAAATTAACTGATCTTCAAGCTCAGCGATACAGTGTGTGCTTTATTTAGATATGCTATTTTTGAATTATTTAGAAAAATGTTGAGCTATATATTTAATTAGAATAACTCAAGACATTTTTCAACACAAATCGTCTAAGTTCTGGGTGTTCATGTCACAAAATCTTTTCATGTCACAAAATCCAAATACATATGAATGTATGGGTCTTTGCCATGAAAACGTTTGAGAGAGCTACTGCGTTACACTGTTGAAAGACATAAGACGTACTACTTCCAATGTCTCAATACTGAATTTTCCATATGGTCCAGTCTTGCATATAAATGACAGTCTATAAATGTCGCTGGAAGTTGATTAGCACTGCCCTTTAGTTGCAAAGTCATAGAAATCTGCTGTAATAATAGTAGTAGTGACTAGTGAGTTGAGAGGGCGAGACCAGAATGATGAGAGGGGAAGTGGACCTCAGACCATCGTGTCTGACTAACACAAACTTCTCCGTCTTCTAGGCCAACAATAACAGCTGTCTCAGCACTCCACAGTGTAGTGTAGTGGTGGATGAAGTACTCTGATAATATCAAGTAAAACCCCAGGAAGATTTATTAACTGACTGTTATGCATGCATCAGCTAATGGTGTTCCTAAAAGAAAACTCAATAAACCAAATAATATCAACTTGGGGGTCCTCCATGTGAAAATGAGAACCACCAGTGCTACAGACAGATTTCATTTAACAAGCCGAAGACAGGCAGGGACTGGGGACACACAGACAGACAAGACAGGCAGGCAAGCAGGGGAACCGCGGAGAGGAATGCAACGTACGAGAGGAGTGAAGAGTTCAAGTCACTACATGCAAGCAATGCAGAGCAAAGCCAGCACAACACGTCTGCCAAAATATCTGCAAAGACAGGGCCGTCTGTGTGTGTAGAGCAACACACCAGGAATTCACTTAAAACTGGACAAACTCAACAAATCAATAGCCTACATCTGATTCAGTTGTACTTTTTTGAATAATATCTCAGTGTTATTATCAAGGCACCCCTGGACTTGGGTCAATAAGGCACCCTAGGGTGTCATCATCTCAAATTTGAGAGAGAAGCCCTTGTCTGTCCATTTGTGTCAAATAGAGAAGTGTAGTGATGGAACATAAAGCCGGATCACTTGACTCCATATATGGACTGAACTGCCTGAATGAGGAAGTGTGTGTAGTTAGTACACACATAGGAAGTGGCTCTGCGCATGCTCACCAAACACCCGTGCAGAGGGAAAAAAAATCATATTTATGATGAATTACAACAAACCAAAAATCATAATGTCACTTATCAACGGACAAATATGAGCTTCATAAAAAAAGGCATTTTCTTGACAAAGCCGAGTAAACAACATACGACTCTTATGAGTAATGCATGGGGTTTCATACTTTTGCAGTGATGATAGCTTTCGGTCTCTCAAGAAAGATGGAAGTCCAAACAAATTGTTTTTTATTTAGGGCTACAGGATTTAAGATAAATACTAAATTATTCATGAATAATAAATGAATCCACCCCGTTTCGTTTTGTCGTGTGAATTAAATCAAAGCACCGTCAGTGCAAAAAGGAGCTAGTTTGTTGTGAGATCAACGCCTATTGCTAACGCTGCCTTCATTCATTTTGAGATTATCATCGTCGTTTATTATTATGATTATTAGCTTTAACATTAATTAACACATATTTCGAGCAGTTTGTATAGTTTCACATTTCGACATTAACGAACGAACGAACGGGCGGAAAATAAATGACACAGATGTGTGACTCTTATGTTAGCATGCTAGCTATAGGTGGCTAAATGAAAACACACACACAGTGACAGTCCTTCATAATATTATAAATGATATAAATATGGTTATTGTTAATAATAATAATCTGACCCGGTGCCGCAGTCCACCACGCACGCCGGTAGCCGTCCTGCCATGTCTGTCTGTCTGTCTGGCTGGGGGTGCGAATCCGACTCCTTTATTCACTAAAGACTGACTCTCTCTCTCTCTGTTACACACCCTGCACACACACACACGCACGCGCGCACACACGCTCACGCGCGCACACACACACACGCGCGCGCATTTTCACTACTTAAACATTTTGTTGTTTTCTAATTTATTTATTCACAACATCTCTTTGATTTTTCATTTTTATTTCTTCGTGAAATTTAATACTGAAAAAGAATCATTGAATGAAAAAAAAAATGAAAGTGTTTTGAAATAACAATAATTCAAAACAGAATGTTAGTGAATCAAAAAATAAAGGGACTCATAAAATGCGCACGCACGCACGCACGCAAACACACGTACAGTCACACCGTATACTTCCGCGTTTGGTCTTGGTTTGGTCGCCCGCATACAGTAAGACCGTAGTGCGCGTTTAACTTCCGGTCATTGGACTTCACAATAAGACACACGAGCAGATAAGAGCATTTGAAGAGAAGGCATGATTGGTATGTATGGTACCTTTATTTGGATCTGAACGGTATAGACTGAAATGTGACACAACAGTGCCCTCTGGTGTTTTTTTGTTGCAGTTTGATGCAAAGATTGAAAACAAACAAACACAGAGGTAAGGTACAGATTCATGCAAAACTAGAAAAAGTGCCCTTCTGGGCACAGGTCTCCACCAGGAGGATAGGAGTGTGTGTGTGATGTTTGGCAAAATGTTTAGGAGCAATATAAACGTGTGTGTGTGTGTGTGTGTGTGTGTGTGTGTGTGTGTGTGTGTGTGTGTGTGTGTGTGTGTGTGTGTGTGACGCGGCTTGGCCTGTTGTAGCGCCACCATGAGGCTGATTTGAAAACTGTCAAGCGGCATTTCTTCCAAAGCCTAGTGGGAATATGCATGCACAGTTTCACCACAATCGGACACTGCGTTGAGTAGTTGTGGCGATTTGTACAAAACGGGTACAAAGCGGGCTACTCCTGAAAAGTTTAGAATCTTAACCAATGAGGGTGGATTATGAGAAATCAAACAAACCCGTCTTGATCACAGGACTATGAAGAGCATGTGTACCGATTTGCGTGACATTTGGATAAAATCTGAAGGAGTAATATTAGAAAATGTGTTTTACATATGTCGGCCTCCTGGTGGCGCTATAAAGAGCAGATGTGAAAAATTCCAGGCAAAGGTTTTTCCTTGGCCTCTAGAGAGTTGGCATACAAAGTTATCCACAGATCCGTGCAGTTAGAGGTAAAACACTTTTCGGCCAGTTATAGCGCCACCTTGAGGCTGAGTTGAAAATGTTCATTTGGCATTTCTTCCTCGGCCTAGTGGGAATGTGCGTGCACAATTTCACGGAAATCACTCGATGTGTTCATGATTTGCAGCATTTTGTTTGAAACTGAGCACTCCTGCTTGCTTTGGAAGCCAATCTTAGCCAATCAGGATGGAGTCTGAGAAATCTGAAAGACCCGTTTCGTTGAATGGCTCTAGAGAGACTGTGTACCAATTTGCGTGATGTTTGGACAAAATCTGTAGGTGTACTGTCCAAAAACTTGTTTTGCACAAAGCGGTCTCCTGGTGGCGCTATAACAGGCCGTTCTGGAAATTTTGGGGCAGAGGTTCTTCGTTGGCATCCAGGGAGTGTGAGTGCAAAATTTGGCATCGACCGGGTTAACGGTGCCGGAGATTAGCTGTTCACAGACGGAAGGACGGACGGACACACACACACACGGACGGACGGACGGACGGACGGACAAGTGCAAAACATACTCTCTCCCCATGCCTTCGGCCTGGTGGAGACAATAATGCCAAATAGTATCAGGGAATCAGAAGAATGACCAATCTGGGAATAAATGTGTTAAGGTGTCTATAGTAACACATCTCAAGACTGCTCCCTAGGAGACAGCTGCTGAAAGTTAATAATACTATAATATCTTTCATTCTGCTTTAAGTAGCATTGATTGATTGATTGATTGATTTATTAACAGTTTGCAGAATTACAGTACATTTCAAGTACAACTCAATACAAAAACTGTTAACAGTGAGTGGACGACACCATAAAGCATTACACTTGTTTACAATAGGGCCCACCATTTTCAATTCATCAAAACATTTAGAGACGTACGAATATACACAACTATATAGTCAAAAAGAAATCATCATAGGAGGTAAAAAGGGAAAAGAAATATATACAGTGAGGGGAAACAGGGGTGGGTGGGGGATTCAGATTTTACGGGGGCCAGTTTCGAATTGCAGCCGTCCGTAGGTGCCCTTTGAGAGCAGTTTTGAAGGAGTCCAGGGATTCGCATGTCTTAATGACTGTTGGTAGGGCGTTCCACATTTTGGTGGCATAGGAGCGAAATGAATTTAATCCCTTGTTTGTACCGAATCTGGGTTGCACATGGTTTGTTGCACTCCCTCTGGTGTTGTGGGAGTGGACTTCGTTGACATTAAGGAAGTATTTAGACAGGTAGGCCCACATAGATATCTTGGTGGAGTAGCGAATCTTGTGTGTGACAGGTCAACCTAAGGCTGCACAATCGCGACACATTGTGAGCTTGTAGATCTGCTATTTTAAAATAGCAGATCTACAAGCTCAGATCTACAAGCTCACAATGTGTCGCATCGCGACACATTGTGAGCTTGTAGAGCTCACAATGTTATTTTCAAAAGATTTTTATACATTTGAAAACTTGAAATGAGACATTCCTCATATTGACTACTTTCTACTTTTGGTCATTTAAAGTACATTTTGATGCCAATACTTTGTACTTTTACTCATACATTTTGAATTCCTGACTTTGACTTGTAACGGAGTATTTCTATATTGCAGTATTGATACTTTGCTTAAGTAAATAATGTGAGTACTTTTTCCACCACTGCCACTACTTTAAGTCAAGTAAAGAATGTGACTGGGCAGCCTTTGGTGTATAATGGAGTCGTAACGGCCAGGGATTGAACCCCGACCTCAGACCTACAAAAGGTAGAAGTACTCACTATGCAAGATTGTCCCGTTTCACAAGTTATCTCATATGTATTTTCAAATAGCCAAAGTTTAAATAGGGCTGAAGTGGTAAATGTATGTTTTATAATAATAATCAAAATCTACAAATCTAACTAAGTTTTCAAGTAATTGTAGTGGAGTAAAAGTGCAATATTTGTCTCTGAGTTGTTAGTGGAGTAGAGGTAAAACCATTGATATTTGTAAATACTCCTAAAAATGGCACAGTACTTGACGTTAGTTACATTCACTCCACCCTTCTCCATACAGCCATTGAACCCTGAGCTATACAGGGTTGGACACAATCAGCAGCAGCACTAAAGGAGAGGAGATATACGTTTCTACCAACTGACAGAACTGGATCATTCACAACTCATTCATTACATGGTAAGCACCTAATATATAATATAAAATATAATATGTACATGAAGCCAAAAAGTTGTTGGAAAGAAACCTATATCAAACTTTGTATTATGAGGAAATGGGTCATATATGTCTTGAGTCTTTGACAGAAGCTTGTAACAAAATAGCTTCATATAGCTTAAAAGTATGTAACATTAACATAATTTATGAAGTGTGATATTTATACAGTGCTGTGTGCACTCTTCATGGTGACTTAGGGTTTGGATTGTGCCAATAGGTTAATGCAACCGCATGTTTTAAAATAATTATGCTGATGAAAGTGAAAATGAAAGTATCATGAATACTTTGATGACTTGCATAATGAGGCTGAAAAACAAAAAGGTGCGGTATGCTTGACAAGTGTCCACCATGTAGAATACAAGTATTCATTACATTTACATAACAAACATTTAAAACATTTTGGATTTCTGACAACAAAATGTTGTCCATCAGGTTGCTGTTGACGGCTTGATGCAATACACATCCGTGGTGCAATGGACGCAGAAAAAAAAGGTGAGCATTTTCCATCCTTGTTAGTTCAGTAGTAATCTCAGCAAGGCAGATGGCTTCTTGGTTAGAGTGGGTGACAATATTATCACACGTAAAGATGAAATTACCTACCTAGGTTCCATCCTGGAGGCTAATCTTTCCGGTGATAAAATGGCCACCAACGTAATAAAAAAAGTCAACCAAAGAACAAGATTCCTTTACAGGATCTCCTCACTGGTCAACAAAACACCTTGAAGACCTTAACAGGAGCCCTCATACAAGGTTTCTTTGACTATGCATGCACCTCCTGGTACCACAGCACCTCAAAGGCCCTTAAAACAAGGCTCCAGAATTCCCAAAACAAACTGGTCAGGCTCCTACTTGGCCTCACCCCCCGAACCCACCTCACCCCTGCCCACTTTGACAGGCTGGAATGGCTTAGGGTCGACGACAGAGTACAGCATCTTGCAATGGGTCTGGTCCACAAGATTCGATACACCACCAAGATACCCATGTACCTGTCTAGATACTTCCTTAATGTTAACGAAGTCCACACCCACAACACCAGAGGGAGTGCAACGAACCATGTACAACCCAGATTCGGCACAAACAAGGGACAAAATTATTTTCGCTCCTATGCAACCAAAATGTGGAACGCCCTATCAACAGTCATTAAAACATGCAAATCCCTTGACTCCTTCAAAACCGCTCTCAAAGGGCACCTACGGACGGCTGCAATTCAAAACTGGCCCCTGTAAAATCTGAATCCCCCCCCACCACCCACCCCTTTTTCTCCTCACTGTATGTTTCTTTTCCCGTTTTACCTCCTTTATGATGAATTCCTGTTCTGTTCTTTGGCTATATAGAAATGTCTATTTGTACGTCTCTAAATGTTTTGATGAATTGAACAAGGTGGACCCTCTTGTAAACAAGTGTAATGCTTAATTGGGTCGTCTACTCACAGTTAACAGTCTTTGTATTGAGTTTGTGCTTGAAATGTACTGTAATTATGCAAACTGTTAATAAATATTTCAATCAATCAATCAATCAATACTTGAGGTGATAGAGAGTACAGTATATTGTAGGCTAGTTGACCGGTTCTAGCTTTTGTATAGGGTGTACACTTGTACATCCGTTTGCAAAACTATGAATGTATAGGACCAGCTGTTGTTGTGCTATACTATTTATGAGGCAGATGTAGAGATGAGAGCTTTATTTTCCATTGAAATGGCAATAACATTCTGTGATGCATTTATCTCCACCACTCTCCCTTTCTCTTGCAAACAGCACGTTATGTGATGGAGCACAGGGCACGGTTGATTCAAGATGTGTCTGCAGTCATGCCTATAGTAGACAGTCTAGGGACCATGGTCTATTCTGAACTCTACACCGAGATTCTAGGTGAGAAGACAAGACAGCAGCAGATGAGGATACTGTATGTCCAGCTGCTACAACCAGGAACATCAACAATCCGTGCAGAATTTTACAATGCCGTAAAAGAACACCAACCCTTCCTGCTGGAGAAAAATGGTAAGATGTTCTACTATATTACTTTTAATTTTTGTATTATTATTTTTAGAATAGGTATATAACTTTAATAAATAAATACATTTTGAAAAGCCTCTCGAAATATTGTTATATGCAACATAGTTGGGGTCCATAAATGTTAAAATGTGTGGTTTGCAGAAACATACAATGCCAATTGCCAACGTTTCACGCCATGGCTTTGTTTGGAGGCTAGCCTAGCCACCAATAAGATAAGAGGGTCTTTTTGTCTGTCTATGTAGGCTACTGTACTGTATGTATAAGAAATGTCCTCCTCTTTCAACAGCAGTGTCAAGAGAAGAGACCATGGACCGTGTGTCCTCGGAGCAGGTACAATAAATGGCTTCAACCTACAGTAGTGCTGTCCAAAGTAGACCTAGAATGCCTGTGATCATTTAATTAACTTCGTAAATTTTCATGTATCATAGGCATAGAACGGTCGCTACTGTCCCTGGTTGAATTCAATTGTGTGCGGCCTGAATGTGATAAATGCTCCGTTTGTACTCACCCATTAAATAATTCCAAAAACGTGGAATGAAATATGGTCCTCTAGTTTTATATCCATGTGAAAGTTCTGGCACAAAACGTGTATTTAGTCAATTATCTCCACTTTTTCAAGAGATTCACACGGACGTCTTTCTCTCCGGGCGAGGGGGGGACTGGAATGATCGATGAACTGATTTTAGACGTCATCACCAATTGACAAGGGAAACACAAAAGTTTGGGTCACACAATTGGCAGGTGGTGTGATTAATTACCCAGCACCTATCGCAAGGCACCTGCCAATTATGTGACCCAAACTTTTGTGTTTCCCTTGTCAATTGGTGATGACGTCTAAAATCAGTTCATCGATCATTCCAGTCCCCCCCTCGCCCGGAGAGAAAGACGTCCGTGTGAATCTCTTGAAAAAGTGGAGATAATTGACTAAATACACGTTTTGTGCCAGAACTTTCACATGGATATAAAACTAGAGGACCATATTTCATTCCACGTTTTTGGAATTATTTAATGGGTGAGTACAAACGGAGCATTTATCACATTCAGGCCGCACACAATTGAATTCAACCAGGGACAGTAGCGACCGTTCTATGCCTATGATACATGAAAATTTACGAAGTTAATTAAATGATCACAGGCATTCTAGGTCTATGTCCAAAGATATTTTACATTATAAAATCAACACATCTGTTATGTTATGTCCATTACAGCTCGCACACATTCAGAAACATGTCAAAACTTGTTAACCTTTCTGTTAGTTAATTTTGTTTGTCTGCTTTTTCACATTGTCTGCTTTTTCACATTGGCCCTTAATTTTTGCTTTAAATAGGTTACGTAACATAACATAACATAACAGAAATGCACATTAATTCGTATTCCCTGCTTATTTATTTCAACTGAAGCTTGAGTTCAGTCTCTTCACAAGGATGCATGCATTAAGTGAACAAAGCAGAGACGTTAACCTTCATCTATTTGTACCAGGATTCAACCCGGCAGGGGACTCTCGAGGAACGTATCTTTGATGCTCTGAGCGAGCTGACAGAGAAGGAGTTTGATGAATTCCGCTGGTGGCTGCGAAAGCCAGCATCTCTGGAAGGCCTGCAGCCGATCTCGACGGACCGCCTGGAGAAAGCCAACAAGACAAGGACCGCCGATCTGATCGTGCAGACGTACACCAATGAAGGAGAGAAGATAATGGTGAATGTACTGGGGAAGATTAAACGCTCTGATCTGCAGGGGAAGTTTGGAAGCATACCCTAAAGGTAAGTGAAGAAGAGCTGCTCATGTTGATGTCTGCCTGCCTGCCTGCCTGCCTGCCTGCCTGCCTGCCTCTCTGTCTCTCCAGCTCTTTAGTAAACACTAGTCCTTACCCGTTCTGAATATATGAACAGCAAATGATGTTCAGTGTGGGTATTAGGGTAATGCAATGTAATAGATGACATTACTGATAGGGGGGAATTGTTTACAGATGGTCTAACAACAGGGTTTAAGTCCACCCGGATGGGGAATTGCCTTGGCAACAGTTACAATCCTGTGCACTTTTATATCTGTTGCCTGTTGCCATGATCATAACATTATGAATACTTGTGATGGTGATGTTCAGTGTGAGCTGGCTTTCAGGTGCCTGTGCCACGCAACCCCTGCGTTGGCCGCGATGCTTCCCCAAAGAAGACGTTCTGTCGACTGACCCAAGAGTAGCTAGTAGTATCAGGGTCCGAGTTGTTTTCCCCGTGTGGGTCTGTTATGCGGAAAAGTGTGTCCCAGTATTAATCTGTGTCCGTCCCAACATGCATTTCACTGGTGACCCGGAAGTGGACAGACAGACAGCAAGTACAATTGGACATGATGAAATGGGATTATTTTCTTTAAACGAGCAGACCAAATTGAAACTGGAACACTATAAAATTGAAGCTGATAAATGGGTACTTGGTTCAGATTGGATGGAATTGGCAACCCACCCGTATTTTCTGTTTATTAAGAGCTGGAGAGACTGGGGTCACGGTGTGAGCCCTTGATATTGAACAAAGACTCTAGTCAATAGCAATGATTACTATCACATTTAAACACAAAGTATCAGCTGCTACACCTGACTTTAATTGTAAATGAAAACAATGCATTGTTTTTCCTCCAGGTCGTCCAAGGCAGCGGCACGAATCAGATGTAAGATGCAGAGATCAGATGTTGTGGTTAATACTACTCACCACCTACAATTATCAACACCACTATGTCACAAGTATGTCACAACAGTAACACGCCGCATTGGCGACACACTGTGAGCTTGTAGATCAGTTATTTTGAACACAATTCCTTTGTACTTTTAAGGTCCCTGCACACTGCTTTTTTTTCCACCGGTTTTCCGAAAAACCGAATACAGGACTTTTGCTATTACAGTATTTTCATATTGGTATTATTGCTAATTTCACTTAAGCACGAGGCTTTGTATTTTGTCCCGCTTTCTCAGTGGAACTTATTTCCAACCCTCATCAAAGTAGACCCCCACTTTTTCTTTTAAAACCACCCTCAAAACTCAACATTTCTTCCCACTATTTTTGCTCTACTACTTTTGTCTACTACTATAAAGTGCTCCTTTTTTATCATATTTTGTAGCTCCTATTTTCTTTTCTTCTCTTTTCTTTTTGATAGATTGACATTGTGATTGACACAATGCATATTTGTACATATCTGTCAAAAGGATGAAAGACAATAAAGCTTGCAAGCTTATTTCCATTGTCGTCCTTTGAGTGTATGGTGAGTGTGTCTAATCAAATAAATATCAAATATCTAAAAATTGAATCAAGCAACTGTCTGGGGTGCACACAAAAGCCATATATAATATAATATAATACAACTGTAAGTAAACGTACATGTATATGTGACGTGTGGCCGTTTATGTCACAAGAACTTTGAGAAACACAGTGTATTTAAAGTGCACTAATTAAAGTGCGGGGTGCATTGTACTGTGAGACTCATTTAAAACCATATAGCCAACTACGCCACCCTTGGATTAAAAGAGTCAAGGGAACTCTAACTCTAAACAATAAAAGGACACTCAGGTTCGATATTAAAACCAGTTTAAAAAGAGCAATAAATTAAGGAAAACGATAAAAAGACTGAAACAGGATTAAGGTGGGGGATTACAACAATAGTTTTATTTGCCTTATACAAGGGGCACACTAAAACTGGCCAATACAAAATACAATGATTAAAAACACCCTAAACCTAAAACCCTAACCAAAACAAAAACAAACAATTAAAAAGGTCTGGAGAACAATGTGCAAAAGAACGATGTGCAAAATAGCAAGGGGAGGTTGTGCAGGCAGTCAGGGAAGGGGGTACTCTTCTACGCCTTGTAGTCACTGAAACACAATAAAAATAGACGCCAGTTCATCTGGTCCGGAGCACTCTACATTCACAGCTCAACAGCGAGGTTCACGTGGGTAATACTGTGGTCGGGTACTTACAGGCGCCCCAGGCTTATTACACCTGGGCCGATCTGTCTCTGGCTTGCAGTATTAAAACCTCTCCGTCGCAACGCCGCCTCGCCTCTGGTTGGACTGGAACAATCCCTTCTGGCTCCTCACCACAGATCCTCCCTCCAGCGTCTTACTTAAAGTGCGTAGTGCCTTCCCTATAAATCACATCCCCTGCATTCCGTCAGTTCGTCTCGTTCTCTACGTGCACATCCAGCTCTCCTCTCGAAACCTTTTCACTGCTTTCCGTGTCGTCTCTCTCTCTGTCGGCGTTCTGTCAAACATTTGTGCCCCGCGCCTGTGTGTCGGGGACACTCCCATCGACTGACCTCGGCACCGGATTGGCCGAGAGCTCTGCTACTGTCCCAGCTGATCGCTACCTACATCACACGGCTGCTGTCCATAGTAATTTAGAGTCCTGGGTGCCGTGTCAGAAAACAATCATTAATAAACCCAATAAATGCACACACACAACCAAAATGTAATATTCAAACAAAACATGATCAACTCAAAAGCATGCATAACACACTGGCAAAATCATAAATCAAATAGAGCACATCAAAACACCACAGCAAACAAGGAAATAACAGTAATAAAAGGAAAAGCATCTTTTCTGCCTGCTGACATATACATAGGCATTACCTTTAATCTACCCGACACTGAAACATAGCTTTACTACTTTACTTTACTATACTACTCATCAACTTACTAATTACATATACATATATACATATTGAAACCAATATTTCACAGAGAGGCTGAGATTTGAAAGTTCGTAGCGGTCGACAGGCACTCGACAGAGTGCAGTTCTAGTTATTATTATTATTATTATTATTATGGGCACGGCTGGTGA
Source organism: Electrona antarctica (assembly GCF_951216825.1). Classification (NCBI taxonomy): domain Eukaryota; kingdom Metazoa; phylum Chordata; class Actinopteri; order Myctophiformes; family Myctophidae; genus Electrona; species Electrona antarctica. Next base: position 33,631,688 of record NC_136794.1, on the reverse strand, counting down.
CGTAACCGCACGTCATGGAAGATCTGCATATAGCAGCCGCCGATCTCATAGCACACCATAACAAAGAAGAGGAAATAATTGAAAAAAAGAGAGGTGGAAATATACGGGGGTTAAATGATGATCACTGAGAACACCACGGTCCACGTCGAGGTACGTGAGTTGGAGAACAACAAGGTGGATGAAGAGGAGGAGAGCCTGCTGGAAGGGGACGACGACAGACTGAACACGTGGGGAAACAATCTGGTGGACGAGAGGGACAAGGCACTGAGGGAGATGGAGGTGAAGTTTGCTGCTGAGAGGGAGGAGAAAGGTAAGATGATGATAATGGAGCTGGAGAAGCTGAAGGTGGAGGAAAGAGAGAACACTACGGTTTGGGAGAAAGACAGCCCCCTGGACACCATCCCTGTACCCGAAATACAGAGTCCCGGAGACCGTCAGCCCGTGGTACACAGGGGACCCGGGCCGGCGGGGGAAGAGAAGCAGGGGGAGGCGGCGCAGGTCAGCAAACCCACCACCCACCAGCTGTTTGTGGGGAACATCCCTCACGACGTGGACAAGGCCCAGCTCACAGACTTCCTGGAGCAATTTGGCACGGTCGTGGAGCTCACCATCAAAAAGTGCGGGAAGCTCCCCAACTACGGCTTTGTGGTGTTCGACAACCCAGAGACGGTGCAGCACATCCTCAGCAAGAAGCCCATAAAGTTCCGCGACAACTGCCACCTCAACGTGGTGGAGAGAGAGACCAAAGCGAAGGAGAAGGACACCGCAGACGCCCCCGTGCCCGACAGAGACCAGAGACAAGGCGGCCGCCCGCCCGTGCACAGGGGACCCAGGCCAGTGTGGGAGGGGAAGCCGGGGGAGGTGCAGGTCAGGAAACCCACTACCCACCAGCTGTTTGTGGGAAACATCCACCACGATGTGGACAAGGCCGAGCTCACTGAGTTCTTTGAGCAGTATGGCAAGGTCCTGGAGCTCACTATCAAGAAAGGCGGGAAGAGCCCCAATTACGGCTTTGTGGTGTTTGACGACTCGGAAACCGTGCAGCAAATTCTCAGCAAGAGGCCCATAAAGTTCCGTGGCAACAGGCCTCTCAACGTGGAGGAGATGAAAACCAAGTCGCCGAGGAAGGGTGTTACACGGGGCTTACTGACCAATTCACAGAAGGCGATCTTCGACAGCAGGCAGGGCGCACGCCAGGAGGAAGAGAAGTCTGTGGCACCTGCCAGCCCTGGGCCCTCGGTGGAAGGTCCAGGCCTCCACACAGCTGTGGCGCCCACAGACAAGAGCCCCAACCCTGACCCCACCACCATCGCTGCTGCCTACGAACAGACACCCCGTTTAGAGCCAGGGGTCCCTGCCGAGGGGCATGAATCTGCAGCGCCTGCCAGCTGTGAACCCTCTGCGAAAGCCAAGGACGAGGTTGTCGTGAAGCTCAAATGTTCGTCAGTCCCCAAGGTGAGGATTTTTGATCAGTTTTGCAGGGAGCGACCCAGAGAGAATTCGACATTGGCACGGGTAACATATGATCGCAACACACTTTTAGATATCGAATTACGTCAAACTCACCGCTTTGCTGACTTGCTATCCACTACTTCTTCATGGCCCGCAGAGATTCTACGAGATGAGTACAAACCACAGCATTGTGCCTCGAGGGAAGTGAAAACAGTAACGGGGGAAAACATGCCCGAGCAAGAACAAGGCTGATAACCCAGGTTCATCCACTTCCTTAACCCGGTAACCTGCATATAAACAGATCAATGTTTGCAAGCAGGATACCAGGTAAACGTGGATGAATCTTTGGAGAATAAATTGGCTAAACATGGGAGCCAGTGGTGTGAGCCAAGCAAAAATGACGGATATCTGTCGGCCAGTAGGCTGAACCGTCTACAAGAGGGGTCTGTCTGTGTGTCTTGTCTGTCTGTGCGTAGGCGGCTAATCTCGCGAACCACTGGAACGATCAGTGCTATCTCATGCACAATGCCAGTAGGCCAAGGAAGTAAATCCCCAAATATTTTTCATATCATTTTTTTGTGCAATGTCACTATGTCAAAAGTACACCGCAAGATGCCAGTGAGGGCAAGTTACATAATTTGACCAGTCACCAAATATGGTGTAATATTGCACCGGCGGCTGTGACATTTACTGATCTAAAGTACCATTATTGGAGTAAATTTCCTTGCAATGCCACGACCTGTATACATGAATCAGAATGCCAGAAAAGAAGAAATAGAGAGAGTATAGCTACAGCCTAACTAAGCCTTGAGGATATTGTGCATGTTCATCAGTAGCAGGATAGAGATCCTTTAGTAAAATGAAAATAATAATGAACTATTTTCTCTCCACAATGGACCAGGATAGGCTCAATAAACTGTCAATACTTAATACTTGCCATGAAGTGTGAACTTGTCTAAACAGATGAACTTTAAATACACAAGGACTTTACATCCAGAAAGATAGGGAAGATGGTTGTACAAGAAGCAAGACGAAACCATAATGGTAAAATATAAATGTATCCTTTAATCAATGCAGTAAGGTTGTCTCCCTGCTACACTCTGGCTGTCACACCTATTGGACCAAGCAATGTTTGGCAGGATTGGCGTGTATCTGTGGGCCGTTATAGGCTGTTTTTTCATGGAAGAGGATCTGTCTGTGCCAGTGGTAGAGTTTTTTTTAACACAGGGTCATAATGTCTAAAGTGCACCGCAAGTCAAGATACCAGTGAGGGCAAACTACAGAATCTAAACTGTTACTTATACTTCCCTGACATCCCTGTAGCGATCACTTCTTCAGGACTTTCCAAGCCTTTCATTTGACTCTTTCAAGTCTGTACTGAAGAGACACTTTTGGCAAATAATTTGTTTATTTTTGTTAATGTACAGGTTTTTGAAAGGTACTTTATAAATTAAAGTTATATCTAAACTAATAATTTTAGTTATTATTATTATTATTATTATTAATAATATTATTAAACCTTGTCCCCTCTTCTCAGCCAGAGCCAAACACAATCTTGATCCAATTCTTTTTTCAAGGCATTGACATGCAAGGGCCAAAACATTTGTGTCTATCCCTGCCAAGTACTTTAACTGCTTTATGTATGGACAGAAGAAAAGGAGTTTGGAATAAATAGGGATCTTGTTTTATACCAAACAACAGTCAGCTTTTTAATGGACTAATTAACTCCATAGTGATCGGGATTCGTAGCCGGGTCTGCGAAGGTGGGTGATATCCCAATAAAAGATTTACAGCATGGCGTCTTTAGGATATTCACTGTCAACTGATTTTTGTTATATATTTCATGTTTTTGTTTTACATATTTAATAGTTTAGTAATTCTAAACAGAAGTCAATGCTGTTTGGATCAGGCTGAAACCTTGCCCACAAATGGAGTCTCCTATTAGACCTATTAGTGAGTGAGTACCTTTATTCCACCCATGTGTGTGAATATATATATATGTCTGTATATCTATCTATAGCTTGGCTCTACCACAAACGATGACAGATATTGCTAATTTGCTATCAAACACTTGTTTTTGGCCTGCCATTAGCCCCCCAATATGGAGTTCCACCTGTCCTTGCACTCTTCCGCCTATAAGTTCATATTTGGACAAGATGGCGGTCATCAGTATGACAAGTTTTTCCTTTCACTGTGTGTGACGAGAGTGTGGGTTGGCTTCTCGCATCTTCATCGTTATTTGTTCCCCTTTTCTTGTCTGATTTATTTGTCGTTGCCTCCATCTTTCTCTCCCCTGGCTCTCACAACAACCTTCCTCTGTACTTTTTATATTTTTTCGTGTCACGTAAAAACAGCTAAAATAGCTGACATACAAGCTCAGAACGCATAGTTGTGAGCTTGTATCGCAATGTGTTAACATTGTTAAAGTTAAAGTGTTTACGTCTGTGGGTCTTTTATAAACTTTGCATTGTTTGACCAATGAAAAGTATTAATTAGGATCCATTAGAACCCAGGCCTTTTTTTTCTTCCTTTTGCAGAGACCCGATTCCTGCATACCCATCATATGAAGATTCACCAGAGCGGAACAGTGTGGCGGTATTCTATGAGCAGTGAATATTGGCACGGCAGACGATACTACAACTAAGTAATGTCCAACATAGTACAATATGTAATACATGTAGGTGATAAAAAATAAAAGCACTAGGCCTACTGCTAGTAACAAGCAATAGATTAAGTCTATATAATAACATTGACATTGTGCGTCTGTGTGATAACAGGGGGTCAGATTGAGGAGTGTGTTATGATCTGGGGAAGGTCATGGCCAGCTTTTTGTAAATGTTTTATATATTTTAAAGGAGCACTATCGATTTACAATTCCTTAGCAGTGACATCATCGATGGGGATTCCAAAATAGAAACTACAGCCTTTCTCTTTCTAGAAAGTTAGCATGTTGAAATATAAGTCGTTCTCGCATCAATAAAAAAGCTAATATGTTTGACATCATGTTTGTAATGATTTATTTTCCTATTTTTTGTTTTAAATTTCAATTTAGTTTAATCAGTTAGGTTTGCTAGTGTAGTTTTTATTTCTTGAGGGGCGCTAGCTAGCCCCTCCGATGCATGGCTTTCCGAAATTGCGTCATGTGGCAGCCAAGTCTATGTGGATTTTAATGTTTAGGGTAGATATGATGATGTCATTCTTTTCCAGCCAAATCTACAGCCTTTAATGTTTGTGTACGTAATGTAAGATGTCATCTGGCCGATATAAATACTGCCCTCGGTCACTGTGCCCCTCCCTTCACCAAGTGTGATTTTGTGTTAAGATCCTTACACATCATTTTGTGTGATTTATGTGCATTCATTTGAACTGCTGTTCATGTCATAGGCTATCCACGCCGAATGCAATTACATACATTTTTCAAAATGAGAATGAGGCAGCCGAGTGTACGGCAGCTGGGATGAGGATCAGCGTCTCCAAATCTGAGGCCATGGTTCTCAGCAGGAAACCAGTGGATTGTGCAGTCCGTGTAGGGAATGAGGCATTACCCCAGGTAAAAGAGTTCAAGTATCTCAGGGTCTTGTTCACGAGTGAGGGAAGGACGGAGAAGGAGATCAGCCGGAGAATCGGTATTGCAGTCGCTGTACCGCACTGTTGTGACGAAAAGAGAGTTGAGCCAGAAGGCAAAGCTCTCTGTCTACCGAGCAATCTTCGTTCCTACTATCACCTATGGTCATGAAGTGTGGGTCATGACTGAAAGAATAAGGTCGCGAATACAAGCGGCCGAAATTAGTTTTCTTCGACGGGTGGCTGGCATCTCCCTTAGAGATAGGGTGAGAAGTTCAGTCACACGAGAGAGACTCGGAGTAGAACCGCTGCTCCTTCGCCTGGAAAGGAGTCAGCTGAGGTGGTTCGGGCATCTGGTTAGGATGCCTCTCGGGCGCCTCCCTAGGGAGGTCCTCGACGCACGTCCCACTGGGAGGAGACCCCGGGGCAGACCAAGGCGCAGTTGGAGGAAACACATCGACTCACTGGCCTTGGAACGTATCGGAATCCCCCAGGAGGAAGTCACTAATGTTGCTCTGGAGAGGGAAGTCTGGAGCACTCTGGTGGAGCTGTTGCCCCCGCGACCCGACTACGGATAAGCGGTTGAAGATGGATGGATGGATGGAGAATGAGGCATCACCAACTTAATTCATGTGGAATGTATGCAGATGCATTTTTGTATTGTTTATTTGTCACTCCTGGTGTGCCAAGGACCATAGGTTTTACTTTTTTATGGATTAGTCAGGGACGAGAATCCTTCTCTGCTATTTCTTTTATAGCTCTAAACTCAGCTCAAAAATATTGGGATTTAATCTCTCATATCCGCCCAAAATACCAGGCTTATTTATGAAATATTTACAAAGGCTAAAACAATGGACATTTCCTCTATGATTTTATTTAATCTTAGTTAATTTGATAAGAGAAAAAAAGGTTCTGCACAATTAATTAATTTGATAAGCACACATAGTTTCAGTTAGTTTTTTGTGAAGTGTTTTAATTTTGTTTCCAATTAACTAAAAATATTGTTTTTTCCCCTAGACTAGTATCTAGTGGTGTAAAGTAACTAAGTACATTTACTCAAAATAATCTTCTGCACTGCCTTTTGGAACTCGGCCTTCCAGGAGTTCCTGCAGCATCGCAGGCGTATATTAATGACGATAAAGAACACCCTCTCGTGTCATATTGCTTAACTCTGTAATGTTCCCACAAGTGCTGGCACATTTTACCATGAGCTATAATAGAGCATGCCTGCTTGCTCAGGGGGTAAATTGAATATTGACCATTTCGTGTCAGATCTAGATGAAGGTGAGACATGACCTTTGACACGATCTAAATGTCTCAATACAAGAGCAGGCAGACAAAATACCACTCCAATGTACAAGTTCTATTGTATTAACACACTCTACAACACAAACTGTGTGTCCTGCTCTGTCCTACCATAATGTCACCTGCCTTTCCCATCCTTCTGGTCTACTGGGAACACTGTCGGGGAACAAAAATTGTATCTTCATATTTCATCTTTTAATGTTTTTTATCTTTATCATAATTGAATGCCCATTTCAGTAACCTGACTCCACCAGATAGGGCGGTATTAAGTTCACAAGTTCACTGTGAAACAAGAGTGAAGCAAGCTTCGTCCATCTGGTGGAGTCAGGACCATCTCAGCGCTTCTCAATGTATTTATTTATTGCTTCAGTACCCCCTTTTCCTGATTTCTGGATCAAAGTATACCCCCTTTAACTAGCTCTGGTCTATAACCAGAGCTATGGTTTTCGCCGGCATTCCCATATATGGGCTTAATATTGATGACATCATCCCTGGTGTATTGAGGGGTGACATCAGGCATGACCATATATGGTCATGCCTGGGGTGACCAACCAACCAACGAAACAACTGACTGACTGACTGACCCATTATGTTATTATAGAGCAAATATTTTCTTCAAAATTCTTCTTAAATAACAAAAATAGCAAATCTACAAACTCATAACGTTCTATAAAGCTCATGTGCTGTTTTTAAAGGGCTTTAATAGGTGGTCACCTCATTTTCTCCTGCTGAAATGACGGCTCTCCTCCATGTCTCCACCGTGTTGCCAGTGTTGATTTTGACAGCAAATTTTGATTTAGTTTTAGTCAGTCTTTTGAATAAAATTCCATTTAGTTTTAGTCCCATTTAGTGTTAGTCTAGTTTTAGTAGACTAAATATCGTAATATTTTTGTCTAATTAATCAACACATGATTTTGACGACTAAAATGTAATGGCACACTGTGAGCTTGTAGATCTGCTATTTTCAGCACGCAACCAAGCGTGCAACCAAGCGTAAAATGATCTCTTCTCCGCACTCTAACATTTTTGTCTATAGTTTAACATTTTATTTAGTTATTATAACATTTTTATTTAGTTTGCATCTGTAAAAAAGGTATTTAGCCAGTAGGCCAGTAAGCTAGTTCCCTCGGTTTAGGACATTGGTGTCCGGTGAGAACTTAACCGGGATGTCTAAATCTCTGACACAACGATATCGGGGTTGTAAGGCCAACTATCGCTGTCTCGTACAGAAGGCGATGTAGTCTCTCACGAAGAGCGTAGCAAATGCTGCTTGCATCTACAATCAAGGGCAACAACCACTCGGGGTCGGCTGAATGCTTGTCACGATGACGATGCCAGTTGTTCATATAGTTTTTAGACATCAACACCGCTAGCAGCAGCCGAAGCCAAAGGTGTCATAGATATAGTTTTAGACGACAACATCAACGGCGCCACTAGCAGCAGCCGAAGGTGTCATATAGTTTTAGACGACGACATCAACGGCGCCGCTAGCAGCAGCCGAAGGTGTCCTGCGAGGCGTAGACCATGTAGAGGAAGCCATCCTCTTGGTCCTTGCCCTGCTCGTAGACCTCGGCCATGGTCGAGGACATGGCCACCAGGGTGCGCTGGTCGACCAGCAGGTAGAAGGCCTGCCGGGGCCCCAGCTGGAGCCGCTGCCTGACGATGTGGCTCAGCTGGCTCATGCTGATGTGGTCGGGCACCAGGAACTTGATCTTGTCCAGAGAGGGCAGCATCTTCTCTCCCGGGTATCTCTCGATGATCACGGGGATCTTATCGGGATGCTGCTCGCGGGTCCGCTGGACCTCTTTGCACCGTTGATCCAACGGCTTCCTCTGTTTGAAAGGTTTATCGGAAGGCATCCCCTGTTAGTTGGTAATAAAATAAAATAATATTATTCTATAATCCAAAAGAGTTCAACTAAAGACAGTGCTTACAGTGTTATAGGCATAGAAAGCTTTAAATAGGCAGTGAGCCAATGACATCACTTCACCATGTCACCAATTACATCACCGTCAGCTGATTTTCCCTTTGCTAAGCCCCTTTTTGATAATGGTTGCTTTGGAGACCAAACTAACTGTATATGGATACTTTTACGTTACGTCTCGCTCCCCATCGCCTCCACGTCTATGTGCTCTTCAGCACCACCAGAAGGCCCCAGAGCACACCACAGCACACCCCTCCTGGTGCCAATCTCCTCACCTGATCGGCGTCATCAATCAGTTCCAGAGGCTATGCAAAGGCCAGGTCTGCCTGCAGCTTGGCGCCAGATCTTCACCAGTCTATGGTTGGTAAAGTATAACCAGCCAAACTTAGATTCACTGAGTTATTCAGTTATAGAGCTAGCCAGTTAAACTTCACACAGTTGCTGTGCATTGTCTTCTCACCTGTAAACTGACTCTGCCTTCTCCTCTCCTCTCCAATGATTCCGGGTCTCAAGCTGTTTGGAGCAGCCTATGGAGCCCTCATCCTTCTGTAGGCAGTCTCCCGATTGTAGTTTCGGGAGACTGCCGACTGCCGTTGCTCTGCTCGGGAGCGGCCCCCTCGGGGCTCCTATAGGAGAAAGAGAAAGAGAAGTGTTAGAAGGGAAAAGCTGTGGATGAAGGGGGATTGTTGAGGAGGAGGAGTGATCGAGATCGAGGGTGGTCTCTACTCCTGAACCTACACGTACATTGAACACAACTATTAATGCAATAATTATTGCACTCCTTGAAGAACTATGTTTTTAATGGTATGTCAGAGAAAGCCATACAGAATGATCCACAAAATGTATTTGAAGGACGTGCGATTTTAGATATTTAGATAATTCACAGATTTCATAATCGGTTGATGACTGAATGAATTTCAAATGAGAGTATAGTCCTACATATAAGCATTATTCACATCTATCTCTTCCTCCACATACAGTATACACCCACAGCCACAACTTTGCCCAAACTCTTGTGCGTGCACGTTTGTAAATGTAGGCCAGGAAAGTGGCTGATCCACAGTGGCTCTCAAACGTTTACATTAAGGGCCCCCAAAGTAATATGTATTTGGCCGCATGCAGACCTCATTTTGTGTCAGTGACCCCCATAAAAGATTGGCCCTGGAACGTCTTGGAATACCCCAGGAGGAAGTTGCTAATGTTGCTCTGGAGAGGGTCAGGAACACTCTGGTGGAACTGTTGCCCCTGCGACCTGACTCCAGATAAGAAGTTGAAGATGGATGAATGAGTGAGTGAGTGAGTGAGTGAGTGAGTGAGTGAGTGAGTGAATGAATGAATGAATGAATGAATGAATGAATGAACCAAAAAATACATCTAACTAATAATCTAACTAATCATTTAGTAATGTCCTCTGAAAAATGACCATGTATGGCTGAGCATTGCCACAGGAGACACCCGTTTGAACCCGTCTGTCCAGCGCCAGTGAGGTACATAAAGTTCATGCTAACATGCAACTAGGATACTTGCTTCTCTCAGAAGGAGCTGAACCTCACAGAAAGGCTGCTCAGCTGCAGAAAAGAGAAACAATACAATTACACACACACACACACACACACACACACACACACACACACACACACACACACACACACACACACACACACACACACACACACAGTCTTCCCATGTGTGGGGGGGGGGGTGTCGCATAACGTTAACCTCTGTTGTACTTTCACAATTTGATCTGATAATCTGATATCATCATGATGTGTGACTGAGTGGCATAATTTACTCCCCTGTTTTATTACTGTTAGTTGTGTAAAGAGATAAGAAATGTGGGTGGATGATTTCCACCTGCCAGAACACTGAGGATGACTGGGACTAAGTCCATGTGTCTGCTGCATGCAAATACAAGTCAGAAACACAAATTAAGGCTTGAAGCAATTATTCATCATAACAAATAATAAAAAAAACATTATTAATTACTAAAGAGGCTAATTTTCACAATATAAATGATATAAAAGTGTATGTATTCCCCATATATGAAAACATAAAAAAATGACATTTCAGTCTATTTTCTACCTTATTTAGTCAAACATAATAGTTTTATTATGTTTCAGCATGGTGGTGTCCGCCATCTTTAAATGGTCCATTTTGAGGGCTTAGCGGCCATTTTTGAGTTATACATACAGCAGACCTTAATACCCCTAGAAAACATGTATGTAATAAATTAACACAATTTGCCTTCGGGGTTCATATTTTTGGGAAACGGACCCAGTCTATATCTGATTGTATTAAACAACGTCAAACTCACCAACATTGGAGCTGCAAAAAGCTTGAATTATGCTCTTTCTATCTGCAAAGTGTTTTAATGTTACATTAAAACGCACCGTAGACATGTTATGGGCTACTTTCTGTCAATACATTCCGTGCAGGAGATAATTTTGTGTTTGAGCATGTGATGGCACTGACGGGTCAAACTAGCAGGTTTTCATGATTCTGAATCCATTGCAAGAAATTGTTTTGCACGAAAAACACTCCTTGGGCTAAAAATGGCCATAGCCATCATCACAAATATGATGAGGTCATCAAATTTGGAAAATGGTAAATGTTGCATTTATACAGTATAGCGCCTTTATCTAAGGCGCTTTACAGAGATTGTGCATTACATTCACCCATTCACACACACATTATACACTGATGCCGGAGGAAACCATGCAAGGCACCAATCTGCACATCGGGAGCAATTAGGGGTTCAGACAGAGTCTTGCTCAAGGACACTTCGACACTAACTCTGGGGGAGCCTGGGTTTGAACTGAGAACCGGTCACTCTACCCCTGAGCCACCCAGCATTGTCCTGCTCCTCCCAGTACCATTTAGCAACCTTTATGCCACCGCTGCGCCCACCGTCTGACAAATGAATGCATGCCACTCTGCCCTGATGCGGCACGCCCACACACACATGGCTGCTGGAAGACCTTTGTACACTTCTCCTCCATAAATCACTCGTTACAACAGCAACAGTAAAAGCGCATAAAAGGCTTCAGTCCATTTTGCATATTTTGCAGCATCAACCTTGCACGTCTAATTCTTGGACCGAGTAGGTATGTGTTTTTTCTTTCTCTCTCTTCTTTATATAAAACTGTTTGGTTTTATATATTATATACAACCAAACAGTTTTCGACCATGCATGTTTTTGTTTAGTTTACTTAGTATCTTTAAAGTGCAAGACCACTTTGGTAGAGGTCTGGGTTTTATTTAATTTTTTATAAAAATGTTAACTACCTGGTGATTTTACGATTTGAAGATCTGGATCTAGATCCACAGATCTAGTCCGGGTTTTCTTCCTAATAAAAATGGCCAAATCAATAGGAAGTTAACGTTTTTAGAAAAAAAGAAAACAGTAGGACTTTTGGTGATGTTCTATATTGTCTGAATCAACTTCTTTTGTGTTTGTTTACGTACTAAAAGAGTGACTTTGAGAGCTGTTTCAGTGTACAATTATGTAAGTCAATGAGGAGCATTTTTAATTATCAATTTCTAATCACTGGAGCAATTATTTTTGATTTATTGTCCACATTTGGAGTTAGATCATAGCAGTGTAACAACACAACCCAAACCTCTACCGAAGTGGAGCTTTTTGAGTGCTGGAAAGAACTTGGATGATAAATAAACTGATTGACAGATGCAACGGCTATATGGACATTGAATTCATCATGCACGGGTCAAACTTTTAGTCAACCCAGTTTCCCCTGCTGTATAGGCTATAAGCTTTACACATTATAATCGTTATTGATCTTGCTTTGTGGGATGGTGGGAAAGATTCTGGGGCATAGAGCGCAGACGTTCTCGTTCACGCCCACCCCCACCAGTAGTACATACGGTGTATGTACATGTACCTGCGCCTGTACCTCCACCTCCACCTCCAACTTTTAACGACCAGAGTTTTCATGTTGCACGGCAATACAGTCATTAGTATTATTGCCATCACCTGGGTGGGTCAGTCGTGTAACTTTCCCGACGTTAAGCCATGTAAATGTTCAACAACACAGCCATGCAAAATGACATTGACAGCTATGAGGTGGCGAAAGCTTGACCTGCATAGCAACAGTTGCTAAACTATTTGGATTGGCATTGGACAATCGCTTTTTTGGGCTAATTACCAAACTTGGGGAAATTAGACTGAACGTTCTACGTTCTTAGATTTGCAAGATTAATCTCAGAGATTTCTGAAAAAAATCTCTGAACTTTCCGAGTTTAAGCAGATTTGCCACATAAAAGTAAGAGATTTCTGTGGCAAATCTGTGAGATTATAAAGTCAGAAATTAGATTTTTCTCAGAAATCTCTGAGATTAATGTCACAATTCTGTGAGCTTTTGAAGTGAGAAATATCTGAGAAATTTCCGAGTTTAATGTCAGAAAATTGCCCCGCCCCCACCAGCATTTTTGTCTTCTTTTTTTCGTACTTTATGTGCATTGTATGAAACATAATCGTTAATGATCTTGCTTTGTAGTTATGGGAAACTGGTTTAATCCTCCACCTCCACCTCCAACCCCTTTTGATCGTAAGAATTTTGAAATGTTCATTTATGATTAAATAGCATGATTCACAATGCAAAATGACAAATGCTTTAATGTTACTTAATCTATGTTTATTGTTCTCTTCACTTTTTCCCTCAGCTGAATGGAGAAACGTGGACTGGGAGTAAGAAAACATATATGGGCCCTATTTTATCCCTAAACTTCTTTGCCTTTTTTACTATTTTGAAAAACATTTTAGAATAGTTAAAATAGCCGATCTACAAGCTCACAACGTGTTGATGTAGGGGGGGGTGGGGGGGGTGGGGGGGGGTTAGGCATGAGGGGTTTAGCACTTACAAAAATAGGGCCCTATGGCTTAAAATAACAAATAATGTGTTAAAGCTGTAGTCTTTATTCATTAAAGGTATATTCAGTGATTTCACTTAATTCAAATATCACTTATTTTTTGGATAATCCTCCCTACTATAAAGTGTGCTGACCATATAAGGAGTTCCTCCCTGTCCCCAGTAAGCCCCTGGAGTCAAAAAACCCTAGTTTCGGTTTGGGCTTTGGGTGGCAAAGCTTTCATCCAATCAGGATGAGAGGGGCCTTCCTCCAATCATGATCGAATGGGGTGGGCCTTGGTGCACTTGCTGTTGGTCTGTTGTGTGTCCCCCCCCCCCCCCCCCCCCCCGTGCATGTGCACATCTTGTTACCGGGGCGGACCGGGGTTTTTTCCAAATCACTGAATGCTCCTTTAATATAAACATGAAACTTAATAAATGTGTTGCAACACTGTTCATTTAATTATTATTATTTTTAGAATGTTGTGGGTTCTGTGACGTGCCTTCTATAACTAAATAAATGTATAAATTAATGAATACATAAATAAATTAAAAATAAAAGCGTGTCCTACAGTTCACGTATCTCTAGATATACCCAATGGGGTACTTAAAAAATGTAAAGTGAAAAAACAAAACAGCATAAAATATCTCTATGTTAACGTTATGATAGCATTGGTTAGACATAGCATTGGTCCGACTGGATTAAGGTTGGTGAGGGGTGCGTTAAAACTCGGTGTACCACCCGCACTGTCAGGGACAACTGTAGTAATTAATCCCATTCACTATTTGTAGACCTGTTCAGGGCCTTGTTAGAGTATCCGCTCTGGGAACTGGGAGGTCGGGGTTCGATCCCCGGCCGAGTCATAAAAATGGGGCCCAGTGCCTTGTTGCTTGGCACTCAGCATCAAGGGTTGGATTGGGGTAAGTCCCTGCAACATACTAGTGTCATGTCCAGAGGGTGTATACTTACATCAAGCTGCCTCACACAGTCACACTACAGAAACAGGAGATACTCCTGCCCAATGGGACTCATGGCTCGGCAAGGCTTACTTATATTACTATTTGTAGAAATATCAAACTTCTAAGAAATGTTAAAATTTCACATTCAATGTAAGTAATCAATTCATATTCAATTTCTAATTTATCATATTTCTTTATAGTAAGAAAGATGCACTGCTTAAACACATGATGGAATACAGCCGTGAAGACAAGGACATCAAACACATCAGGATCTTGCTCTCTGGACCTATAGGAGCTGGCAAGTCCAGTTTTGTCAACTCTGTCGACAGCATCTTCAAGGGGAGAATGGCCCAACGTGCCTCTGTGGGTACTGGAAATGCTAGTCACACCGTACAAGTGAGTATAGCCTAATACATTGTGATCGAACAAATCTACTGGAGAAAGTATTATCAGTAATGTATGTAATGTATGCTTTTGCTTAGAATATCGTAGCCGCCCTACTGTGTCATGCACATTAAGACAAATCATCATCACATGTATTTAAACTCAGAGTTGAGGGGCAAGCTATCATTTTCAATGTAGCCAAGGTTACAATAATAGACCGAATCCAAATAAATCCATTGCTGATTGACAAGGAATGTGAATCAGGCCTACAATTACAAAATAAAAATATAGATGCAAGCAGCGATAAGATGGGGCCGAGTGTGAACTGAGCTGCTCAACAACACCACTCACTGGCTGGCTGCAGTTATAGTTATAGTGCTCAGTGTGAATGGCCCTTTTAGGCTGCTCAACAATGCCACTTTAGGTCACCCAGCGGTACCTCCGTACCTCAAACAGACCCGCTTAGTTATTGTATAGTCTTTCTGTTATTGTTGCATTCCTTGGCCCCTCTTATCGCTGCTTGCAGCTACTTTCTTTTAGAAATGTCTTCACGTACAAAGTGATATATGTGTTCCGCATAAGTCAAGGCACATGTGTAAACAAGTGCCATGGCTTTTGGCCAAACGAGGCATGAGTTATGCCTGTTCAAAGGTTTCCTTTTCAAACGATTACTATAGCGCCCCCTTTGGCCAATTGGAGTAAGACTGGTTTCAGCACTACTTGCATGACCCTCTACCATACTGTAAAGTTTCATAAACATGTGACTCTGCATGTATGTATTAGGGGCAGAAGAAGAATTTTCATAAAACTGCAATTTTCATTGGCTCATAAAATCTTCATTTTTAAACTTAAAAACAAAAGCCCAACATTTTCATTAGATATTGTCCAAAGTTTGTGTGTAGAAATGTCTGCATTTTGATCAAACATCCTGGGAGTAGATGCCGGTCCATTTTCTATTAATCATGATCAATACTTTGATGAAGTTCAATAGTTCATATAGAAGCCTGAACATGGCAAATTGCAAGAAAAACACTGTTCATGTTTATCTCTTTTTTTCTTTTCTTTTCTTTTTACAGTATAAAACCTATAAAATCGAAAAAGAAAACACACAAAACCGATGCTACTTCCCCTTCGTGTTCAGTGACCTCATGGGCCTCGAGGGGACTGCTGGAATTCAGGAAGAAGACATTAAATTGACAATGAAAGGCTGTGTAAAGGAAGGCTACATGGTAAAATTATTGCATGTCTCACTGATATTTGATCATTAATGCTAATTCTTACACGGCTTGGTTGAATGCTTGATTCTAATTTGTTGTCAATCGCTGCAGTGTGTTATTTCTTGATAATGACTGCTCCGCAGCCTCCGCTCTATAACAGACTGCTGTCTAATCAACGCCTCAGAGCACCTGCTGTGCTGCTCAATGACAGCCATCATGTAAACTAACACACACTGTAATTTAGAGCTAAACATTGCTCTCAAGAATGTTTTTGAAATAATTTATAGTGAGAAATAGACAATCAGTAACAGTAAATTGATTCTATTTGATCAACTCACTTCCTTGTTTTCCGAGGCGGTGTGCTGCAGCTATAGACAGACGTCCAGCGCAACACTTTCATTGCCATAAGCAAGGAAATACCTTGTTTTGTTGTTACTTTTGGGTCAATTTATTAACTCCTATAGCACCATTGCCGTTGATTAATGCCAATTGCGCTTTTATAGTGCATTCGATCGATCGAGACATAATGCTACTTACGTTAGCCGGTTAGATAGCTATGTTGTTAGCACAGCACTGGATCGTCCATCTTAGATCGTCGTCGCCATAATAATCCATTCTATCCGTTTCTTTCAATCGCCTGTATCTCCTATTCCTTGTCCCAGATGGCATTTTTGGTCAAAACAGTGTTTCTTTGACGGCACAGAGCTTCCTAGGTTATGTCTACTGCTAGTGGACCGGAAATGCGGCTTTTCAAAATAAGAGCTCAAATGAAAAAAATGCTGGCGTGAATTAGATCCTAATTTTTCAATAAATGCTGGCGGATTAAGAGTTAAATTGTTAATACAGTTAGCCGTGTAATAATGTATGATGCGGCGTTAGTTGTTTAGAAATAATTCAGGATGATTAAACACCTCGACTTCGTCTAGTTGTAGAGACCAACAATGACCGACAGACATCCTATTTTTTCAACAACTACCGCCACGTCATACATTTTCCCTTGCTTAATCATTCATGACTAACGATTAAGATATTGAATTGTCTATCGTGATGTCATATTTTTATTCAGTTCAATCCTGCAGCAGCGATTTCAGACAAGGATCCTTTCTACAACAATCAGCCCACTCCAGAGGACCAAACCCACATTCTGGTTTGTGTCATTCCTGCTGGCAAAGGGGTCCAAGGGGACATATTAACCAAAAAGATGGCAGAGAAGATACAGCAATGCAGAAATGCAGCCAGAGACTTGGGTTAATAGCACATTTTTGTTGTCCTCCTAAAACTAAACCCTATTAGTGTTGTTAATATTTAAACTAAAGGTGGCGTAAGTGATTTTCTTTGGTTCAAATCAGTGTTAGAAATCTCATATATATAGAACTCATTCATATTGAGAGTATCCATGGGCGCGTTCGGAAATACCACACCGCAGCGCACTCGCCTATTAGTTTGCATTGCACAGTGGGCTAGTGCGCTATTTCCGAACGTGCCCAGTGTCTCTCCAGCTCTTTATTAAACTGTTCACCGTTTAGCTCCTTCAGCTGCGGCAAATATTATAATATATTTGTCTTTAAAATGTAGCCAGACACTGAATTTCATTTCACTTCATTATTCAAGAATAGGCCTACATTTGTAATGGGTGTGGCTAGTGATTCAGGGGCTGCAGCCAGACTAGAGTGAAAGTCAAGTATCCAAAATTCAAACACTCAAGTTAAGTACAGATACTTAACCCTAGAACTTCCTTTTTTCAAACCATCGGGTATATTTTACCCAATGTAAACTATTCCATAAAAAATACTTCTCATCAAAATATATTGACGTATACGCTACAGCATTTCATCACGATTTCATTCAGGAGTATGTTTCTTCACTTTTGACAGGCATTCCACAGATCTGCATTGTGACCAACATTGATAATCTTGATCCTTTGATGAAGAAGGATGTAAAAAATGTCTACAAGTTGGAGATTGTGAAGAGAAAGGTCAGACTACTGGAGGTTTTATGTATTAGGCCTACTGTATTTTTCATCGTATTAATCTGTGTTGAATGGCAAATTACATTTTGCTTTGTAGTTAACAGTAATTTTATTTTAACACTCTTCTACTGGCCTGTCAATACTCTCAACACAGATGGAGGAATTCAGTGCCAAAGTGGGTATCCCAATGAACTCCATCTTTCCTGTGAAGAACTACCATGAAGAAAATAAACGGAATGATGCCGCTGATGTTCTGATACTGGAAGCACTGCAACACATGATTAACTTGGGAGGAGACTTCATTGAGGATAATCAGGGGTGCACACAACTTTTTTGGTCTAGTACTCAGAGGAGTACCTGGAGGAGTTACTTGGTGCTCCTAAAATGCGGCGACCCGTCTCGCCGGATGGATAAAAGAGGGATGCATGAATAACTTATAGCAAAACGATATTTATTGGATGAGTGGGGAGTCAATAGATTTGTTTTATAATGGGATGAATCTAGAGTTGCAATACCCTCCGTATTGCAACTCTAGATTCATCCCATTATTAAAAAAAATCTAGAGTTGCAAATTGCCTCTAAGTCCATGTGTGGTCCAGCCCTATGGAATGCATATTCTAATAAAAACAACTTAATACTTAATACTAATATTTAGATACATTTTTTATTTTGTATTTAAATAACCGATCTACTAGCTCACAGCGTGTCGCGGAGGCGACACGTTGTGAGCTTGCAGATCAGCTATTTTTTTTAACATGCGACACATCGTACGGCGAAGCATACGTCAGGCTTCCCTTTCGTTTTTAGCCGAGGTGACGTACAGTCAGACAGTCAGACACACATGGATCCTCAGTGCAAAAATAAACAGTGTATACTACACAGTATGTCGGGACACGGTGTTGATAAGCTTCATGTTGTGCAGGAGCAGTGCCAGTCCGCAATGCTTTAAACTCTTCCCATTCCACTACGTCGGAACTAAAACCTGTACCCGTAAAAAGTAGGTGGCCGGTGCCTAGGCTGTGAGAGACGGCATCGCACACGAGCAACCATGCTGCTCCAGCACCCGGAAAACAAACACAAGCACAGCGGCGAATGGGAAGAGTGCAAAGCATCCACCAGCATGCCATTTTACACCGGGGACTACAGTAGTTTGCTATCTGAAACGGAGAAGCCGAAACATTTGTGTCAGGTCTTCTCCGTAGTAAACTCCTGTCGTCCTTCTCCTCCCAGCAGCGAGCAGAGCCAACAGCAGAGCAGCATGGAATCCTCCCTCGTTTGCGTAAGGACCTGCTGTTATTGGAAGGCCGTCATAGGCAGACCTGTATCCGGAGAGAAGACAGACTATGCACCCACTGCACACAAAATGAAGTGGAAACCGAGCTACACAGAACCATCTGTCCATTGTACCAAGACATCAGAGACACATACTTCCCACAGATTACAACCACACACAGAGATTTTGAAAACATGACCAATGACAAAAAACTCCCATATCTGCTGGGCGAAGTACAACAATGTGCAAACACAGCAGCAAGATTTGTGAGTTGCTGTGATAGGAGAAGGATATCAAACGGAACACAACCACCCTAAAGACTAATCATTGTGTATATTCCTGCACTATACCTGCATCCAGTGATCTTGGTACAATATAGAAATTGATCTATTGAAGATTCTGACGTTCAAATGTACATATTTTTTGTTTTGATTGTATTGATGTATTGTTGTATTGTGCTTTCTGCTTTGGCAATGTAAACGTATGTTTTCTCATGCCAATAAAGCCCTTTGAATTGAATTGAATTGATTGGCCACAATGGCCAGCGCACTAGTGCAAGACGTGCTGTGATTGGCCAGTAGCCACTTTGAGTGGCAGTCGGTGGGAAATGCTCTCGCCACAGAATGCACTAGTATCCTGGCCATAATAATCATTCTGGGCGGCCCCAGCCCCCAGGTACGCAGAAGCGCTTCCCAGCGCTTGATTGACAGCGCAGAATGAATTTTGACGACGCATGCGCACTGGCGTACCACTTGTGTGCCCCTGAGGATAATGTAGTATGATGAAGTCTATAGACTGATCCATTGTCATCAAAGTAACTGAAAGCTTTAAAAAGATGATTGTTTTTATGTTTTATAGCATTTAAGCTTAATTTAGTCAGGACAGTGAGGTCAGAGGGTCAGAGACTGATATATACAAAATTCAAACACACAAGTTTATATAAAATCAGCAGGGTGCTTCTTTGATATGAGAAACATTTCTGACAGTGCAGATCTGGATATATGTCAGGTATGTCAAGAGTAATTATGCTTCAATGATCCTTAATTCAGCATCTATATAAATATGTCTGTAACATGTCAATGATTAAAAAAAGATTAATGCTGCAGACACACAGTAAAGTAGTATTTTGTGAAAAGTCATGATTGGAGCTGTCAATGTTATTTTGCATGGCTGTGTTAATTGTTGAACATTTACACGGCTTAACGTCGGGAAAGTTACACGACTGACCCACCCAGGTGATGGCAATAATACTAATGACTGTATTGCCGTGCAACATGAAACTCCGTTAAAAGTTGATTTCTCCCTCTGTCATTTCCTTGTATTTCTAGTTTATTTAAATAATGTCATGCACATTTGCCCAGTGCATAGGCCTAGTTGACTAGATTTAGAAGACATTTTGAAGGTTTTGCTTCTGAAATGATTCATTATTTATATATAAATCCAGTCATTTAACAATTAACATGCATCTCAATGGGTGGGAAGGACAGCTTGACCTGTCTCTTCGCTGCTAACGTGCCTATTGGACAAGGACGGGTTGGGGAGGGACTTAGCGGAGGGCTAATTCCCGTTTAAAAAATAAAAAGGTTTCAGTTACACTTAGGAGCACCATAATACGGAACCCGGAGTGGCCATTGAGAGAAAACAATTATTAACTTGTTAACTCCTCCCACAGTGTCAACTCAACTGTGTAAGTGTACCAAAAGTGTACCAATGTCTTCATCAGGTCACATCAGGGCAGAGTGACATTCATTACACAAAGGGAGCATAATTATATAACAGTTCTGTTGAGTTGATTGCACTATGGTTACCACTGTCTTTATCTTATCTTGTCTTTATGGTTGTGATGCGGACTGCCAGTAAGTTGCATGATGATTAATCATTGGTGCGGTTTGGGTGATTTTCCTTGCCAACTTCAGGTCATTGACTGTTAAACAGTCACAGGACAGCAACTTCACCGCTGTCATACGACTGCTGATGTGCACATACAGTTTGACGTATACAGTCACTAAAATAAATATTTTTTTGGTTACAGTAGCCCATAATAGTTTTGTTGTGGCATTGCATGAACTTTCATCACCTCACTGAAGCATTAGACAGACAGACAGACTGACAGACAGTCATACACATTTGTCTTAATGAATGAATGAATGAATTAATTAATTAATTAATTAATGAATTAATTAATTAATTAACATGTCTACAAATGCAAGAACCTGAAGGAAAAGGTGAGAATGAGTCCCTCCCCAACCCGTCAGTGGTGGAAGTAAATTTACTACATCTCAGAGGTAAATATTCTAGTACAAACATTTGAAAACTTTAGTGGTGGAAAGAAACTTTAGTAAGTAAATTTATTACATCTCAGAGGTAAATATTCTAGTACAAACATTTGAAAACTTTAGTTACTTTGTAGATTGTGATTATTATTACAAAACATACATTAACAACATCAGCCCTACAGTATATACATTTCAGACATTTGAAAATGGCCTATCAACAAGCTCTATTTTCAGAAGATTTGTATACATTTGAAAACTTGAAATGAGGCATTCTGCATAATGAGTACTTTTGATTGATTGATTGATTGAAACAAATATTCACAGTATGTCAATACACAAACTGTTATGAGGATGAAACTAAAATAGCATTAAGACTCACATCAGGGTCCTCCATTTTCAATTCATCAGAACATTTAAAGATGTACAAATATACACTTTCCAACCTATAAAAATCACACCCGTGTGAAGTGAGGGGCGCTCTAATCATCGTACATCATCATCAAGAATTGTGGTCCCTTATTGGCCAAGGGTTCCCACCGACATACATTTGCCAATTTGCTCAGACACACAAGTAAATTATCCATTTATTGTCAATGGCATTTTTAATTTTGTTCAGACAACACAAACATTAAGCTGTATATAGGAGGGGCTAGGGCCCCTCAAAAATGGGCAGGGGTTAGGTGGGTCCTGGGAGTAAGCAAGCAGTAACCTGACCAGTCTGTTTTGGGAAGTCTAGAGCCTTGTTTTAAGGGCCTTTGTGGTGCTGTGGTACCGTGAGGTGCATAGTCGAAGAAACCTTGTACAGTATGAGGGCTCCTGTTAGGTTCTTCAATGTGTTTTTGTTGACCAGTGAGGAGATCCTGTACACAGGAATCTTGTTCTTTACATTTGGCACTTTAAGTACACTTTGATACCAATCATTTTGCACAGTTGCTCAAGTAGCCTACATTTTGAATTCCAGCCATTTACTAACAGAGTATTTCTACATTGCAGCATTGATACTTTTACTTAACCGTTTGACCGCCTGGATGAATTAATCTATCTACCGCACATTGCCAAGGTTTTATCATGCGCAACCCTTATTTTGAAGAGCCAAATTACAATTACAAAATGATGTGTGTGGTGTCTTGACCGGTTGTTGTTCTCTCGGTCGGTGGTGAAAAAAACCCGACCGCGAGTATCACAGCGCCTGCTGTCGGCCGTTGATAAACCTTGTTTTCACCAGAAACGACATTCATTGCGCCGATTTGGAGATACAGGCCATTGAAAGCAGCACATGTGCAAGTGGATGCGCACGCATCTTCAAAATTGCCGCAGCCACTGTCCCACTTTGACTGTTATGCTAACGAGCGGCAGCTAACGATTCGATCGGATCAAAACATGGATTAAAGAATATAAACCATAGAAACGTAGCCTACGGTTCTGGCGGGCTAGACGATTAATTTAGTCATACGGTTACTACGGTTCTGATGGGCTGTAAAACCTTTGAGTACTTGTCAACTTTCCCAGGAAGACTGAGCAGTGTGATAATTGGCACACACTCGCTGGTCTTTCTTAAAGAGTGGCACCACTACTCCAGTCTGCTACTCCTTCGGTACTGTCCCAGACTTCTAGGCAATGTTGAAAAGACGTCTCAACCAAGACAGCCCCTCAACACCCAGAGCCTTCAGCATTTCTGGGAGGATCTCATCAACCCCTGGGGTTTTTCCACTGTGGAGTTGCTTAAAGGGTTAGTTCATATGTTTTGTCTTAAAGCTGTCGGAAATACTTTCATTCAGAAATCTATCTATCTATCTATCTATCTATCTATCTATCTATCTATCTATCTATCTATCTATCTATCTATCTATCTATCTATCTATCTATCTATCTATCTATTACAAAGGATTTTGCTATGCAGCCAAATGAAGCAAACATACTACAACATCTTTAAGGCTTTGAGTTACTGTGATGACATTGGATCAGACTCCATCCTGTTGATGAAGTCTTCTCCAAGTTAATCATGCGTTTCAGTGCAGTCAGTATCAGAACATCAATGTCATCATCCAGGTCAGTCTCTACATGGTAGTTCTTCACAGGAAAGATGTCGGACAATGGAATCCCCACCTTGGTACTGAATTCCTCCATCTGTGTTGAGAGAAAATTGCAGTTAACATTCAACAGAGATTAATAGGTGGTTAAATAATCTTGTATAAAACTCCTAATATTCTAGTAAATGTATAGTAAATGGTACATTTATATAGCATTTTATCCAACACACTTTTACAGAGATTGTGCATTACATTCACCCATTCACACACCGATGGCGGAGGAAACCATGCAAGGCACCAACCTGCACATCGAGAGCAAGTAGGGGTTCAGAGTCTTGCTCCAGGACCCTTCAACACCAACTCTGGGGGAGACCGGGATCAAAATGGGAACGCCATGGTTCCCATCCGGCTGTTCTACTGGACCCAATTACCACTTCACTAAACCCCACCCCAAAAAGCAACTGTTTAGCAACCGTTGCTAAGGATGTCAAGCTTTTGTCATCTCATTGCTGTCAGTGTTATTTTGCATGGCTGTGTTGTTGAGCACATACACAGCTTAAGGTCGGGAAAGTTACACGACTGAGCCACCCAGGTGATGGCAATAATACTCATCACCATAGTCTTGACCATAGTCGACAGCCAGACGAATTTTCCGGAAGTGCATTATTTGTCAATGGGACCTGGCAACTACTGTCGATAGCAGGCGAACAGGCGATGGTGGGCGGAGGAACGCACCCCGAAAAAATGAAAATATTTTTTCTTTTGGGCGACATCGTGCGGTGAGAGCGGGCGATAGCCAATGAAATTCATGTGTCGATCGCCGTTGTTCTTCCGCTGTGAAAACGTTACTGTGCATTACGAAAATTATGAAAACTAGATTTAGAAGACATTGCTACTGCTACTGAAACGATTGATTATTTTTACGGAGAAATCCCGTCATTTACTGTACCATGCATCTCAATGGGTGAGATGGACAGCTTGCCATGTCTCCTCTATTGCTAACGTGCCTGTTGGACAAGGACGGGTTGGGGAGGGACTTAGCGAAGGGCTAATTCTCACCTTTTCCTTCAGGTTCTTGCATTTGTAGACATTTTGTACATCTTCCTTCACCAAAGAACTGGCCTCATCAATTTTGGTGAGAATGCAGATCTGTGGAATGCCTGTCAAAAGTGCAGAAACATACTCAGCCCAACATGTTTATCTCTTTCTTTCTTTCTTTCTTTCTTTCTTTCTTTCTTTCTTTCTTTCTTTCTTTGCATGCATAATCATAACCATATATACTGGTCAGAGTAGCATGCCTACCGGATCTTCTTTCTACACAAAATAGTCAAAAGAAGACAAAGTTGACATTTCTTATTAAAAATAATACTGCATGAGTTTTCAGAATCAGCTTTTGTTGATTGTTTTTGTTTCGTTTATGTGCTAAAAGAGTGACTTTGAGAGCCGATTCCCAGTTAAAATGGAAGTCAATGAGGCGTCATAACGAGGTAAGAAAACAACCGAAACCTCCAGAAAAGTGGTCCTACTTTTTGGACGTTGTTTTTGTTTTAGAAAGAGAAGAAATCAATTCAAATCATCAAGCTCAAATGTTAGATGAAAAAAATACCCTTGATCTCTGCAATGCAGTCTCTCATCTTCTTCATGGAATCTAGGGTTGAAGTCGCTTTGTCAGCAGGAATGACCATAACCAGAACATGACCTTTGTCATCTAGAGTGGGGTGACGGTTGTAGAGAGGATCATCTGACATCACTGATACAGGATTGAACTGTACAAGAATACAATAAATAAATATAAATAAATTAAACTTAAAAATAAATAAGGTAATAAATTGGCATGAAAAATCATGTGTCATTTATGTCATGTTATGAATGAATAATGAGTGTGACACATGCAGTCGCTGTACCGTGTAACCGTCCTTGATGTGACCTTTCAGAGCCAATTTAACGTCTTCTTCATTAACTCCTGTCTCACTCCCAAGACCCACAATGTCATTGAACACGAAGGGGAAGAAGTCCTGTTTGTTTCCTCTTTTGATTTTATGGTTTTGATACTGTAAAAGCATGAACAGATCTGTAAGACAGTGCTTACTAGGGGTGTAACAATACATTTTAACAGCGATACGATACGTATCACGTTACATGGTTGACGATACGATACGATACATGGACGATGTTGGTTCATTCATGGCGATTTGATACGATACGACTCAATGATTTAAAATCGATACAGTAACTATAGCAAAGACATTAAATCTGTGTGAAACATGTGGATAGTGCAGGTTTTGTAATTTTTGTATTATGTATATGTATGTATATATGTATATAAGTAAACACAGTGATTCTGTGGCAAATACATGGATATTATTAATTGAATACATGGACAAATCCGCACCTTGACATGAACACATACAGAGAATACACAGATTTTTATCAATAGACCAAGTGAAGCAATATTGAATGGAAAAGTACATTGTTAAACTCCTTCTTAATATTGCTAAATACAACGCACAAGTACTGATTGTATGGATACAATTGATTATTTGATTGCAAAACGATTCGATAACGATTATTTGCATTGCAAAACGATAATACAAAGTCAAAGGATACAATACCTGTATGTTGCTGTTTACATATCAATATACTTTGATTCTTTAATTTTTCGATGCAGTTACTATACTGTTACACCATAGTGCTTACGTAGCCTTATATAGCATCTTCATCACAACCGAAATCATGCTGTAGATAAATGGCATAATTCTGATAACAGAAATAGTACACAACAGACACCAATGCCACAGATAACACTTCCATAAGGCTGATGATTTCAAAGAAAGGAGTAAAATGTTTATTTATTCATGCACGTGACTTAAGTAAATTACTAATTACTTTCACTCGTAGATATACTGAAAGAAAATGTGTTACATACTTTAATGGTGTAACTTTTATTGCCAGCCACATCCACATGTGCACCTTGGGTCATTCTCCCCTTTAAGATGCTGCTGACAGAGTTGATGAAACTGGACTTGCCAGATCCCACTGGTCCATGGAGCAAGATCCTGACATATTTGACGTTCTTATTTTGAGGCTGGAGTTCCTTCACCCAGTTAAGCAGTTTGTCTTTGTTTCTGAACAAATACAATGAAATAGTAGACAAATAACTGACATAGATTAAATGCTGACGTTATCAGCAAGTGGTGTATTGATGTATATACCTGGAAGTCATTGATGAACTTTAAGTATGTTATTTGCTCAGAAATTGACCAATGATTTCAACACTATGGTTTAAATGTCATGTTCATGAATGAGGCCATGAGTCTTATATGATAGTCTACCACATAAGGCATATGATATTTGAAGATTTCTCTTTCATAATCTAGGGTAACTGCACAACAGGCTCGGTAGAACGGAATGCTCTGCCGAGATGTGCACACAAGATAAAAGAGAACTAATTAGAGACTTTCATTAAAGCATTCATTTTCTTATTTTAGAATGATCTTACCCAAAGTTGAACTCTTTCCATGGTTTAACTGAAAAAAGAACACAGGTCTATAAGACAACAATCTACACAAAATGAATATGAAATATATATATTGAATATTGAACGTCAGGTCATAAACAGGATTGTGTAAAAGGTTTGTGTCCAACCTAGACACAGGCTCTAAATGTTTCAATGGAAGAGCAGGGAGACCAAATACAACCACCTCAAATGTATATATATACAGTAGGCTATATTGTATTAACATACTCTATGAACAGATTACACAAAAAAGAAAGAAAGAAAAACTAAATAACATAATAGCGATTTAGCATTTAACGTTCTGCAAATGTATCAACAAATCTTACTTTAGTGTCCTGTTTTATCGTCATAGCTGATGTGCTGCATAGGATTGAGAAACAGAGAATTACAGCAGGTGAAATGACAAACCCACAAGTAGGATAATCATGGTCTGTACCATGTGTCCTAATGAATGCGTATCAGAATATACAGTAAGCACTAAGCATATTAATTGTACATTAAAATATTTAGTTTTCGTTCAGTTCATCACTTGGCAAACCTCAGTCACATTGGAAATACAACGATACAATTATTCATTGTACATTATACAACAAATGTAATACAATTTCGACACGATGCATCCACATTACCATGCACGAGCATCTTACAGTATAGCAACAATGTGTACAACTTAATTTTCAACATCTGACATTAGAATATTTGTATTTGTATTTGTAATGCAACTTACCGGTACTAGCCAATCCCGTTGAGGTCTTCTCAGTGGGTTTCAAAGTGGTCTGGAAAGTTTAAAAAGCATGTTAACAGACAGCGAGCACAACTACAGCTTGTGTAGTTCCCAGTGTGACATCATTACTATATTCATACTGATGTATTCTAATTTATATACTGGTAAAGTATATTGAGTTATTTAGCTTATGTCCTTATCTAGTATAACAATGATTGAGGGCATTTGGGTTTAAGACCCTTCTGTCCGGCCAACGTCCTTAAGCAAGACACTGACTCACTGAGGGCAGTATTATGCGTGTCTTAAGTACCAGGTCTTATTACTTAACTTAAGACATGGAGGCGTGATCAATGCCATTTGGCTATTCTGAGTGGCCAAACAGCATTGACCACGCCTCCAGGTCTTAAGTTAAGTCATAAGACGTGTTACTTAAGACATGCATAATACTGAGTCCCTAACAATCTTAAAGGAGCACCATTCTTCACCTGACCCTGTGCACAGACCTCCAAGGAGACTTCTGGACAAAAAAGAAAATGATACAAGAAAATGATATTCAGTACCGAAGAACGACCAACAGCCTGCAGGACTTTATTGAAGGCTTTGACATTGTGGCTGCAGTTCAGGAATTCACCTTCCCAGAACACAGTGTCGACAGTGAGGATGACATCTTTTCTGGTCACATGTCTACTGCTGTCATCTAGATAAGCTTCAACATCGTATCTGTGATGCATCACCACCAGAATCACTTGTTTACCAACTTTCAATAGAGAGAAAAGAAATGCATTGATTCATTTGGATGGATTATTTCTCTACATCAATTGAACCAAAAACTCTTAGAATGATTTCTCACTTGGAATTGTCCCCATTGCCTCCTTGACATCAGTTCCAGCATTTGAAGGAAGTGGGCAGAAAGCAAGGATGTAGTCACTTTCTTCCAGATATTTATTCTGCATATGTCCCATAGGTTCAAGCTGGTTTCTAATGACTGTTTC
The DNA here is from genome assembly GCF_951216825.1 of Electrona antarctica. Lineage (NCBI taxonomy): Eukaryota > Metazoa > Chordata > Actinopteri > Myctophiformes > Myctophidae > Electrona > Electrona antarctica. Next base: position 33,603,236 of record NC_136794.1, on the reverse strand, counting down.
ATGGGCACCATGAGTCTCTCCAGTCACAACGACAAAGACATTAAAGATCCCTGGTGTCAAGATAGAGAGAACTGTAAGACTGGGGAGATTATTGAGGAAACAAGACAAGAGTCAAGCTGAATGTGTACCACTGAGCTAATAGAGCCTGCCTATTATTTGCACTGGGGGCATATTACATTTTGACCTTCACCCTGCAACAGGATCTAAATGTCTCAATAGAAGAGCAGGGAGACCATACAGATTGGACAAAATATATATTTGTATTAGTGTTGTATAGTAGAGTCCACCTAAAGCGAGTCCAAGTCAAGACCAAGTCTGAGTCAAGACAGTAGGCAAGACCGAGTCGAGACCGAGACCAGATTTTTCTGTATTTTTTTTTCTCTCATTCAGGAACAGAAAACACTGCAGGAGCAGGCAGGAGCTACACTCTTTCTTAACAAGGTTGCTGGATAACGCCATACAGCTCTCTTATAATGTGAATGTGAATGGGCTCCTCATAATATGGGTATAATACATTTATTTCACTGCATTGTAGTGACACGTGAGTCGAGTGGACTCAGTGGAATAGTCTCTTGGTCCGAGACTGAGTCAAGACCGAGTCAAATTATGGGCAAGAGACCAAGTAAATGAAAATGTGGACGACTCGAGTACTACAACACTAATTTAAAGAACAACATAACAGAGCTTTAGCATCGAAGCTTCTGCAATTTTATCAACTTACCCTCAGGTGCTGTTTTGGCTTTCATCCCTGGAGTGCTGCTGAGTGAGGATTGAGAAACAGAGAATCAAAACTGATGAAATGATGACCCACAAGAACAAACACTAAAATCAGACCATCATGGTCTGTACAATCCACAATTTAGGCATTTAGCTGACACTCTTAATTCAGAGCAACTATACCCACATGACATTAACATGTAACAAGTGTCTTCAGCTGTTGCCTTGTTAAATGTAATTGAAAAAACATAGTATTCTTTCAGTTCATCAATAAATTCGCAAAACTAAGTCATATTGGGAAATCATCTCCTCAGAACATATTTAAGATCTTTCAAAATCAAATGTAATAAAATTTAATGAGAGACTCAAGAGATCAAAGTACAGTAAGAGTACATTTATTACCTGGTGCTGGTTGTGTTCTGTGGGCGAGTTACGGAAGGGTCTGAGAGAGAGAGAGAGAGAGAGAGAGAGAGAGAGAGAGAGAGAGAGAGAGAGCGCAGGTACATTTTTGTACTTCCTTCTTTGATATTTGGTTTTGACCATCTTAGTAAAAAAAACAAAGTAATTGCATTTTGATATAAAATATTGCCATTACATTGAATGACAATATTTTATCACTACAGCCCATTTAAATTCATTCGGCTATAGTGTCAATCACCAGCTCAGTGGCCTTGTGGTTAGATGCATAGGGCCAACGTATTGCCCTATGAACTATTATTACTAGCATCACCATTTTTTATTTAAGCAGTTTTTCCACTTATATGAAATAAAAACAAGATAAGATGCATAGGCTGGCTGAACCACCCTACGATATACACACACAATGATGATGGCTTTGACTGCAACTGTCACATGAATTCACATAATCCAGTAATGAATCAGGCATTTGACATTTAAAACTAACCGTCCTTTACATAAATTCAGCCGTACTGGACGTGGAGCACGAGTTTGCCCTGTGCCAGTTGGGCTTGTGCTTCTGCTAGAATAATGATTTGTTTCTAAATGTCTTGTAACTTTATTGAATTAGTAAAAGTGTTAAAGCACATATTATGTTCGTACCATGAGCCTTCTGTCTGCTATACGGTGGTTCTTCTGATCTGAGGTAAGACAATATTTACAACATAAAATAACATGAGATGAAATTACCACAGCAAGGAGTTCACTAAACAGGACAGATATAAATCACTGCAAAGCATAAAACAACAATGAATATTTGTAATGAACAAACAATCTCAAAGTGCATGGCCAATTTTTATTTTTTTGTAAAACAGCCAGTACTCAATGAATGTCCTTTTTAGTTGCTCTGTCTGGGTGAGACACAGAAAGTTTTGGTATTTATTATTTAATTTTTGGACTTATGGACGGTGCATAAAATGGTGCATAAATTGAGTGCTGGCTGTCTTCTTGTTTTCAAGGATAGGCATATGTGGGCATCAAAGTATTACGTCCTGCATCACCACATGACAAGGGTCTTAAATATCAGATTCAAGTTTAATAGATCGTTTTTTTTCCTACAGGCCACCTAACCCTAGCAGTGTCTTAAAGGACCACTCACTAATGTTCATGATAAAATAGCAAAACATTTTCTGCTTGTTCTCATAGGAGGGCTCCAGTGACATATGATCATTAGGCAGATTTTTTTAAACAATATATTTATTTTTGTATTATTGTGAGAACGATGGCTTCCATTATCACATTGCATTGTTTCTATTAGATTGGATATTCCCCATTGAGTAGGAAAAAAAGTGGTATTTTATTATCCTGATTCATAAGTGAGGACCAACTATATAAGTCAGCGGCTCAAGTGTCCCTGGGTAAATCACTTAACCACTAAACTGCTCCCAATACTACGAATAGTGCTCACTGCACCTGACAGGCTATAGTTGGGTAAATGCAGAGGACTTTTTGCACAAACTATGCAGTTAGTGACAAAAACACCCCAAAGTAGTGAAGACCAAATTATTATTGTTAATTATAATATTGATAATGTTGTAGCCTAATATAGCAGCATTTCAAAGGCAACAGGCAAGTGATTGGTCATGAATTGAATACACAGGACCACAGTGGAAACATGACCTCAGGGCTTTTTGTGATGATTTCACCACTTTTCAACCTTCTTCATATAATTGGTCCTCACTAATGTTCATGATAAAATACCCCCAAAACAATCTACTCTGTCTGTGTCTCATAGGAGGGCAGTTCAGAAACCCATCCACCAGTGACATCATCGATGGGGAATAGACACAAGCTAATAGAAAATGAAGGCTTTCTGTTGCCACGACAACGGATAGCTGCATGACGCCACAGCTGTGATGTCACACCAAGTATAAGGTCTACCCTAGGGATTAAGAATCGGAGAGAAGATTAGAGTAAGAAAGTGATTCATAACGAATCTAATCAATATCAGCAAACTACTTCAATTTCAACCCTCAAGATACCACAGCCCACAGTATCTCGCTTCATAATTAAGACTCATAGAAAGTATTGATTATACTTTATATTCCTGAAAAGTTGCAATGCGTTCTCACGATAATACAAATCTAAATCTTTTTATTAAAAAAATCAATGTCTGGAAGACGGGTCTCTGAACTGCCCAGAGCCCCTCCTGTGAGACACAGAGTAGATTATGTTTTGCTATTTTGTCATGAACGTTATAGTGAGGACCAATTATATGAAGATAGTTTGAAAAGTGGTGAAATGGTCCTTTAAGCATAATTGTATGATTGTACCACTGTAGTTTATAAACCATTGTCAAAGTATTCAATCAATCAATCAATCGATCAATCAATCAATCAATCAATAAATCAATCAATCAAAGGTGATGCAGTATCCTAGATTAGAAGACAATGGGAAAGTCTACTTGCAAAAGCATAATGATTTTTCACTCACCCCTTCTGTGTTTTGGCCGACCTGGCATTCCCCATGGTATATCTCGATCGATTATTGTCCGACAAAGGTTGGGCAACAATTTTTTATTTTATTTTTGTCCGATACGTACTACACACCACTGCTCTGACTCACTCTTCTCTCACTGCCTCCTACGATACTGTAGGGCAGGCCTACGGTTATCTTGGTTTGATAGAATATTTCTTTAAGACACTGGTTAAACTATTAATTTAGCTTTAAGATAAACTGATTGTAAAATATTGTTTATAAATATTGAAACTTTACATTTTGCTTGGAACATTCATAGGCTTAACAAATTCACAAATACATAGTTGTAGGGCGAGGTCGTGCTGAAACAACAGGTGCCCATATATGCCCATATATGGACCCTTTTTTACGTTTTCGTGCTGGGTAGGGCGTAAAATGTGTGCTAATTAGTAAGGCCTCGGGACAGCCCAGTTAAGGCCCAGTTAGGGCCCAGGTAAAGCCAGGCCTTAATTTTCGGGCCTGCGCTAATAACTGTCTAGAGTTTGAATGGACAGGTATCAGTCAAAATGGAGACATCGAAGAGGAAAGACGGGTGGGTGGAATGTCAGAACAGGTCAGCTCCATATATGGAGATCTAAGGGTTCAAGGTTTGAGGTCAGAATTGCTGGCTGGCTCCATATGCAGATCTAGGTGATGAGCTAGTCTTCTCCATGTATGGCTATCCAGGGTTTGATGAGGTCAGTGTCGTCAGGGGCCATATATGGAGACGGCAATATATGGAGCGTGTCACCAGGCGTGATGGACTGACGGCCATATAGGGTGGTGTGACGGACGGACGGACTGACAGGACCGTAGTAATAATCTGCAACACTCCGGCAATCAATCAATCAATCAATCAATCAAAACTTTTTAAACATTTCATACAGAAAGTGCAACCCAATGTGCTTCAAAGATTTAAAAAAAATCCCACTCATGTGAAGGGAGCGTGAGCCTATGCCAAAGCGCCAGCGCTCGCCCAGCAGACTGCTGTCACCCAGGCGGATGCATGGGTGCTTCTCACGGTCCTCATGGTCATCATACATCTTCGTACATCACTGCTCACTCAGCCAATCAGCTGAGCACATTCTGTGCTCAAATGGACAGACAGACAGACAGACAGACAGACAGACAGACAGACAGCAAAATAGGGGAAACATAAAAAAACAAAAACTAAAGGGATAAATAAATCCCTTCCTCAGAGGGGGAAAATGGTACCTTATGTCAGTCACACCGTGTTGCGTTGCCGTGCCCCCGGCTGTGATTGGCCAACAGTCCGCCAGTGTCCTCTGACGACACCACTACAACACAACCCAATGAACCATTCGATTCGATCCCATTCACTAACACCGGAACGGGGCGTTCCCACTATTATTAATGATGATCCTCCTCCTGCACACGCACGCACGCACGCGCGCGCCTGCACGCACACGATCTCTCTCTCTCTCTCTCTCTCTCTCTCTCTCTCTCTCTCTCTCTCTCTCTCTCTCTCTCTCTCTCACACACACGCACACGCACACGCACAGTGGAGTGGAGTGGACTGTCTCGCCGTTGTCACACCACACCACCACACGGAACCTAGGGTCCAGACGTTGTCTTCTCTTCGGCGTTCCAGTGACAGTGACCGGACACTGTGAAGACATCATGACGGACCCTCTGGTCGCTGCCATTGACCAGGGGACCAGCTCCACAAGGTTCCTGGTGAGGAATTCATCAATGAACTAAAATATCCATATAAATGCACTGACTGCATTGACTGGTCTGGCACTATAAATGCACTATAACTGCGAGACGAGAGTGAGTCAGTGAGTGTACGTTATTAGCCATGTACACTGCTGGCTGGAGTAACACATACATTAATGTATTTAACACACTGACGGACGGGCGTCTGGTCTGACGGACACGCCGGAGGATTTATAGTACCAATAGCGTCAGCTAAGGTGATGTGATAATAGATGTATGGTGCGCCCTCTACCGGCTCAGCAGATACACAGCATGTAGTTTAAAGTGTACTGTTGTGTAGAACAGTGGTTCCCAAAGTGGGGTCCGGCCGTCCGGGGACCCCTAGGGGTCCTTGAGAGAGTTACAGGGGGTCCCCGGCTAAATGATAATTATGAGCCAAATGGACCCTTATGGGTCTGTAACTCAGAGAGTGTACAAATGGACCTAACTGGTTCCATTTGTACACTCTCAGAGTTAAATTAACATTGATTTTACAATATAAATTGGGGGTAGAAATCCCATTAAAAGTGTAGCCTAATGCATGTCAAACTGGAGGAAATTGAAAATAAACGGGTTGAGAATCACTGCTAGAGCCGTAAAAATCGTCTCTTATGGGGGTCCCTGTCGTATCTTTTCAAATGGGGGTCTGCGAGATAATTGGAGTCAATTGCGGGTCCTTGACATGAAAAAGTTTGGGAACCACTGGTGTAGAAGACTTAATTCAGTGTAACGTGCTTTAAGTCTGACGTTTTAAATACAAGTTAGGATTTTGTTAGCCATGTTTGGAACCTCACCCACCGCGATAGTGGAGCTAAGATTTTGTGCAACTTGTTTAAAATGTTGGGCATTGATTGGTTGATTGATTGATTGATTGATTGATTGAAAAATGTATTTGCAGTTTGTAGAATGAGTACAGTTCAAACGAAAGGGCCTTTTGAGGTGCATGGTATCCATGGGGTGCATCATGTATGCATAGTCGAAGAAACCTTGTACGAGGGCTCCTGTTAGGGTCTTCAAGGTATTTTTGTTGACCAGTAAGGAGATCATGTAGGCTACAGGTGTAGAAGAGTATAGAACACATATTTAATTAAAAGTTAATCCGGTGTAAAGTGTTGGGTGTTTACTGTTGGCTACCCCCAAACAGACAAGGCACCCCCTCCTAGTGCGTTAAATAGCTCTATATTCTGATAGTAATTGATTGATGCGAACTCATTGATTGAACCAAACTCATATACATAGCCTACAGTAGTGGTTCCCAAAGTGGGGTCCCCCAGGGGTCCTTGAGGGAGTTTCAGGGGGTCCCCAGCTACATGATGGTTTGGAACCAAATGGACCCTTATGGGTCTGTAACTCTGAGAGTGTTCAATTGGATCGGGTCCATTTGGTTCCATTTGTACACTCTCAGAGTTAAATTAACATTGATTTTACAATATAAATTGAGCGTCCCAGAGATAGGGTCCCATTAAATGGGGGTCCGTAGACTAATGCATGTCACACTGGCGGTCCTTGAAATTAAACGGGTTGAGAATCACTGCTAGAGCCGTACAACTCTTCTCTTATGGGGGTCCCTGGCATATCTCTTCAAATGGGGGTCCGTGGGCTAATTAGTGTCAATTTGGGGGTCCTTGACAGGAACATTGTAATTAGAAGTCAAGAAACCAAATAAAGCGAGCAGATACAATTGCAATTGGGGAATTCTATGAAATTGAAGGTGATAATAAAACAGGTTCTCCCTCCTGATTCGATGAAATTGGTGACCCACATCATCACATGAACAAGTATTTTCTGTTTATTAAAGAGCTGCGAGACAGGGAAGACCTCTGTTACTGAACACTGTATAGCAATTATTAGGATATCACCATATAATAGAGCTTTAGCGTTTTAACAAAACCTTTTTGTTTTAACCAAACAACATCACTTACACCACCGTTATAATACTTCTCCTGAGCCTGTCTGTAGGTTACTGACCTGGATTTACCATTATCTTTATTGAGTCCCGTGGAATTGTAAACATGATCTTTGTCGTTTTGGATGAAAGTCCAGTCCTTATAAGGGAAGCTGAAGCTGTTCAGTAGATTGTGGAAATATTTTGTCTTCCTCTCATTTTTCGTTATACTGAAATGTATTTTATTTTTTATATATATTTTTTATGAAACAAGAATAAAAGCAGCAAAATAAAAAGGAGATGGTCTTCCTAAATCTCAGCCTGGTCAAGTGGAAGACTGATATATATCTATCAGTTTGGCAGTATCTGTGCCTGTAGATTGGGTGTGAGATTGTAGATAAGTTCATGTGTTTATTTAGTTGTTTGCTTGTGCATCAAATATGGGTCACATTGGCAATGAGTTGCTCCAGCTAGTCTCTTGAAAATCAAGATCGGCATCAGGCTCAGAAATCTGGCATGCCGCCTGTTTGAACTCAGTGAAGCTCTGGTGTGTAATAAAGTATAAAGGTGAATTTTGTTTTCCACGTTTATAAGCACATCGACTGGAACAGTGTCAGTCCAGTCACATGATCTGTGCTCTGTGATCTGCTAAGGTTGTGCAAGGTGTGTGTGTGTGTGTGTGTGTGTGTGTGTGTGTGTGTGTGTGTGTGTGTGTGTGTGTGTGTGTGTGTGTGTGTGTGACGTTGATTCGATTTATTTATGTCAGGGTATGAGGTTGGAATACCCTGACAATTTAATTGCTAACATACAAGAAAGTTAAAAAGGTGTGTGTGTGTGTGTGTGTGTGTGTGTGTGTGTGTGTGTGTGTGTGTGTGTGTGTGTGTGTGTGTGTGTGTGTGTGTGTGTGTGTGTGTCTGTGTGTCTGTGTCTGTGTCTGTCTCTGTCTCTGTCTCTGTCTCTGTCTGTGTGTGTGTGTGTGTGTGTGTGTGTGTGTGTGTGTGTGTGTGTGTGTGTGTGTGTGTGTGTGTGTGTGTGTGTGTGTGCGTGTGTGTGTGTGTGTGTGTGTGTGTGTGTGTGTGTGTGTGTGTGTGTGCGCGCGCGCGTGTGTCTACTGGACAGCAGACGATAGCACACTGTGTTAATTGTCTGAGCTCATTACTGCAGAAATGTAACCTCATTAGTGTGTTACATCCTATTCCTTCCCCCTCATTGTGACAGACAGTTAACCTTACTCTGGTTAACCTCAGCAGTGTGTTATATCCTATTCCTTCCCCCGCACACTCTAGTAGGAAACCTCTTTACTTTACTTTATTTGTTTATTTAATTTAGATGGGACAATGCATATTAATGGACATTACATAAATGCAGTGTAAATACACCGGATTTAGCAAAAATGCTAATTTCCATCCGCAGTCCCCACATAAAACAAAGCATAACAAAATAGTCTAACAGTAATTTACATTAGGAAACAAAGCATTTAAAAACGTCTTTATTTCATGGCTTACTCTCCTGAGTTGCAGAAGGATTATTTAACACTGAGGATTTGACTGCAGGCTGTGCAGGAAGTATATTTTATATAGGCCTATACTGTAGTTTGTTTTTCTTACAAACCTCAAATCTTCTTAGCCTGTTCTTAATGTATTATGTATGTAACAGTCCAAAACAGGAACGATCAGTTATTCATTATGGTTAATATATTAGGCTGTTATTGTCAGAGGTATCGGCACAGTAGATGTTGCGGGCCGCTAAGCCGGTATGTTGATAATCTGTCCAATATTAAACTTTGATCTCTCTCTCCCGTCATGTGCTCATCATGGGGTTGTTCAGGGTTTGAATGTCCATAGTGACCTTTGGTGGGAGCCATGAGGTCTTCATTTGTATTTTGGGTCTTTATTTAGACATTCAGGATGTTATGTAAGATGTGTGCCAACTCATCCTCGGTTGATATGCGTGCCAACTCTCCCTGGGTTGAGATGCGTGCCAACTCTCCCTGATTGGGTTGGCACACATTGATCTCCTGATTTTGTTTTCTGTCCCTTTGCACTGCCAGTGTGTCTCTGATGTCTAATATATATTGGTTCTCAAATATTTTCATGTCGAGGACCCTGGAGTCTGGACATTGATTATGTATTTGGCCATGGATCCCTATCTGAAAATACTTTGTGCCAGGGAGGGACCCCCAGAAGAGTTTTGTTTAAAATATGTTCAACTAGAAAAAGTGCCCTTCTGGGCACAGGTCTCCACCAGGAGGATAGGATTGTGTGTGTGTGTGTGTGTGTGTGTGTGTGTGTGTGTGTGTGTGTGTGTGTGTGTGTGTGTGTGTGTGTGTGTGTGTGTGTGTGTGTGTGTGTGTGTGTGTGTGTGTGTGTGTGTGTGTGTGTGTGTGTCGCGACTTGGCCTGTTGTAGCGCCACCATGAGGCTGATTTGAAAACTGTCAAGTGGCATTTCTTCCTCAGCCTAGTAGTGGGAATAGGCATGCACAGTTTCACCGCAATCGGACGCTGCGTTGCGGAGTTGTGGCAATTTGTACAAAACGGGTACAAAACGGGCTACTCCTGAAAACTTTAGAAGCCAATCGTAGCCAATCAGGATGGATAATTATGAGAAATCAAACAAATCACATGATCACATGACTATGGAGAGCATGTGTACCGATTTGCGTGAAATTTGGATAAAATCTGAAGGAGTAATATTAGAAAATGTGTTTTACATATGTCGGCCTCCTGGTGGCGCTCTAAAGAGCAGATGTGAAAAATTCCAGGCAAAGGTTTTTCCTTGGCCTCTAGGGAGTGTGCATACATGGTTTTACACAGATCGGTGCAGTTATAGTTAAAAACACAAATCGGCCAGTTATAGCGCCACCATGAGGCTGAGTTGAAAATATTCAAGTGGCATTTCTTCCTCGACCTAGTGGGAATGTGCGTGCACAATTTCACGGAAATCACACCATGTGTTCATGATTTGCAGCATTTTGTTTGAAACGGAGCACTCCTGCGAACTTTGGAAGCCAATCTTAGCCAATCAGGATGGAGTCTGCAAAATCTGAAAGACCCGTTTCGTTGAATGGCTCTAGAGAGACTGTGTACCAATTTGCGTAATGTTTGGACAAAATCTGTAGGTGTACTGTCAAAACATTTGTTTTGCACAAAGCGGCCTCCTGGTGGCGCTATAACAGGCCAATGTGAAAACTTTGGGGCAGAGGTTCAGCTCTGGCATTCAGGGAGTGTGTGTGCAGAGTATGGCTGCGATCAAGCCAACGGTGCCAGAGATTAGCTGTTCACAGACGGACGGACGGACACACGGACGGACGGACACACGGACGGACGGACGGAGTGCAAAACATACTCTCTCCCCATGCCTTCGGCCTGGTGGAGACAAAAATAGGCTATGAATAAAAAAATACCATATCAAAACACAACCATATCACTATGTCGCAATTGTGACACGCTGTGTAGATAGTAGAAGTATAAAATAAGATTAGAGTGGTTAAACTGATTGTTCTATATCGGGTGGGTCCCGACCCACAGGTTGAGAACAACTGCTTTAAAATACTGTGATGTGCACTGTGAGTACAGCAGAGAGAGTTTTCAGAGATTTGGTGTAGGGTGGGAAAAGGTTTTGCAGATTCTAAGGTTTAAGTGGTTAATGTCGATGAAGCACGTGCCATAAATGAACCGTGGTGCGATCACATAGCGGCGTGATCAAAGAGAGTCGTAACTCTGTCGATGGCCTCTCTGTAAACACACACATCGTGACTCCAGTGTTTCATTGACCTATGGCTACTCAGCAATGCAGTCAGTGGTTCTCAAAGAGGGGTCCGGGGGTCAGGGGCCCTGGAATTCTTTTTTTAAACATAGCATCAAAGTAGCCTCGGTCTCAGCCTTACTCATCTGCGAAGAGAAAAGCCTGGTCACAACCTAACACCAGGGCTCCACCGGACGTGTTGCGTCTCCGTCGCGTGCGTCAAAAAACGCACCGGTTCAATTTGAATGCACCTGTCACGCGTCACGCAACGCGCCCGGTGGAGCCCTGGTGTAAGGCAGAGAGTGCATAGCCGGAAGTGTTGGGCCGGAACATCCGTCAGATGCATTTCCCCCCGATTCGATATTTTCCGACCAATCACAACACTTGTTTCATACACGGAGAATGTAAACAGATTTGTAAAGCGTCAATCTTGTGAAAAAGTTTGAGAACCACTGCTCTACTGCAGAAGTGGGTGCCGTGGCATCCTAGGGTAGCCTGGCTAATAAGCCAGACTAATATCACACAACACTGTCGCGGTATATTAGTCTGGGCTGGCTCCACTTGGATTTCATTTCCCGGGGGGCGGGTTCAAACATTTTCAGCAATTGGTCAGAGCTACTGTCAGTCAAAGGTCTCAAGCATTGAACGTCACTGTACCAAAGCCCGCCCATATTGCATACCGTGTCCCGATTGGCCCGACCTGTTCTCGGTTGTAGGAAAGAGGCGTGCTACTGAGCCTCGCCAGACCCTAATCCGCTGGCAGGCAAACATTTTTTTGCCAACGGCTGATTCGGTCTGGTTTATTAACCAGGCTAATCCTAGGGTGCCGTGATGACGCAAGTCCACACTCCAGGGGTGCCTCAGAATACTTTGAGAATATTTGGAATCTATCGATGTCACTTCAGTTTAATCACTTAGACCCTCTAGACCTGAGTTAAACTGTACTTGGTGCATTCTTTTTCAGCCTATGGTATGGCAAGTCGGCTATTTTTGGTGAATGTTCCACCCAGGAATGTTAGGATTTAAGTGGTTAGTTATTAATACCAGTGCTCTCTCTACTCCTAACCTCTGTCCCCTGCAGGTGTTCAACGCTAAAACAGCAGAGCTGATCAGCCACCATCAGGTGGAGATCACCCAGAGCTTCCCTAAAGAGGGGTGAGTTCACACACTGAGTTGGCCTGGCCTAAAATGTAAATGGCCTAAAACAAATGTTCCCCTTCAACGAGTTTGACCTTTTAAGCTAGGTACTGTACAACAATAAGACCATTATTGTTATTACAGTAGTAAACTATTGGTCAAATACTAATGATGGTATCTTTGAGTTAATGATACAACTGAAACATGTTGGCGGAGGAGGAAAACCCACCTCTTCAGACTCCATCTTAGCCCGTAGCAATTGTATTGTCATGTTGTATTGGATGCTGTGTTTCTCTATATTATGTTTAGGAATAGAGCTGTATGACATGCATTCTCCCATAGATACATCCACATTCCACACACAACACAACCTTAGTATTATGTAAATGAAGATCAAACCATTATTGTGTTTGGTAAGTGTACATCACATGTTCAATGTTTATGCGTGTGTGTGTGTGTGTGTGTGTGTGCGCGTACGTTTCATGTTTCAATCAGATGGGTGGAGGAGGATCCTATGGAGATAATCCAGTCAGTGTACGAATGTCTGGAGAGAACCTGTGAGAAACTGCGACAACTCAAGATTGATGTATCCAATATAAAAGGTTTGGGGTGTGCGCGTGTGTGCGTGTGTGTGTGCGTGCGTGGGTGCGTGCGTGTGTGTGTGCGTGCGTGGGTGCGTGCGTGCGTGCGTGTGTGCGTGCATTTGCGTGCGTGCATTTGCGCCGTGTGTGTATTATAGTTTGTGTCAGTGCTTTACGACAGCTACAGCAGCAGTCTACAGTACATGTAAGTCGCTCAGAGTTTTCTACCTATTTATATGTCTAGTGACATCTATTTTCATTCAATGTAATGGCTAGAACTGGGTGTAAACAATGGTGGTCCCATTTATAACCAGATGAAAATCAAGGTACTGTAGTAAAGTTAGTAAAGTCTTTCACTCTGTCCTTGGATAGCACTTTGTGTGGATAGCTAGATGTGATTGTGTGTGTTTTGTCTCCTCAGCGGTGGGAGTGACAAATCAGCGGGAGACAACCTTGGTTTGGGACAAGAAGACAGGAGAGCCTCTGTACAATGCTATCGGTGAGTTGACAGACAGACAGACAGACAGACAGACAGACAGACAGACAGACAGACAGACAGACAGACAGACAGACAGACAGACAGACAGACAGACAGACAGACAGACAGACAGACAGACAGACAGACAGACAGACAGACAGACAGTTTGGGACAAGAAGACAGGAGAGCCGCTGTACAATGCTATCGGTGAGTTGACGGACAGACAGACAGACAGACAGACAGACAGACAGACAGACAGACAGACAGACAGACAGACAGACAGACAGACAGACAGACAGTATAGTTAATGGTTAATTCATGATACAATATATACAACTAATAACAATCTAGGTCGATGCCCATTGGGAATGATGGTTGGTGCCTGGGGGTCCAGATTGGGGCTGCCGTCAAATGCACATAATGAAATGCACATAATATGGAGTCAAATGGACATAATATTGAGTCAAATTCACATATATGGAATCAAATGCACATACTATAATATATTTTATAGATCTGCTAGCTTTGCTATTTTAGAATTTGAATCCTGAAATCCAAAAGATGTTCCACCCGACACAGACGATATACTGTATCTGCTGCTTAGCAGAAATGGGAATTAAAAAATATATCTTTAAAGATATTTTTCTGAATGTATGTGACGTGTGTGTGTGTGTGTGTGTGTGTGTGTGTGTGTGTGTGTGTGTGTGTGTGCGCGTGTGCGTGTGCACTGCAGTGTGGTTGGACATGCGGACTCAGTCAACCGTAGAGAGACTCATTAACAGAACGCCTGGCAGAAACAAGGACCACCTCAAGGTAGGACTATCACCTTTTGTTCGATTTAGTTTTATTCATTGTTTTTTAAATTATAGATTATTTGACCTGCTGCCGCAATTATTACATAATCTGTGTGTGTGTGTGTGTGGTGTGTGGTGTGTGGTGTGTGTGTGTGTGTGTGTGTGTGTGTGTGTGTGTGTGTGTGTGCGCGCGTGCGTGTGTGTGTGCGTGTGCAGCATAAAACAGGTCTTCCTATCAGCACGTACTTCAGCGCAGTGAAGCTGCGCTGGATGATGGATAACGTGGAGGAAGTGAGACAGGCGGTGGCGGAGCAGAGGGCCATGTTCGGCACCGTCGACTCCTGGATCATCTGGGTACGCAACACAGGCAGGCGGGCAGGCAGGCAAATACGTCATAAAAAAAAGTAGTTTCCACTCAGAGTCCCACGCCACAACTGCAACCACAGTGGGTGAACGATATCGTTTGATCCAAATGGGTGGCCAGGCGTGTGGCCAGACTGTTGCCTCTCGCAATTTTCAAATGCTTCCGTCATACAGTCTGAAGAACGGAAGCGCTGTCCATGAGTAAACGATAAAGCGGATGTGCCGCATCCCATCACTTGATACAGTGGCAAAAACAAGTCATACTCAAAGCAAAGCACTATCCGCGCACAAATAACATGAATCTCCCGCTCGTTTGACTCTGGTCCCGTCTCGTTTGTGTTTCCAATGCAACAGTTCCGTGAGCATCGTGATTGGTCGAATATCTTTCCGGTCTGAGAAGCAGAGACAGCTTCTGTTACTCGGCTCTTGGGAGCTGTAATTCCAGACTGTATATAGCATTCCGAGATTGTGGAATAGTTGTCTACGCGAGACTACTTTCAGAGCGATTTCTGACATAATTATCGGTTTTCGCTATAGTTATCATCATGCTTGGTTGTGAACGCTGAACGGACCATATTAATGTGTCTTTTATTTTGCATATCAGTGTCTGACAGGAGGCAGAGACGGAGGGGTCCACTGTACGGATGTCTCTAACGCCAGTCGTACCATGCTCTTCAACATCCATGACCTGGAATGGGACCCCGAGCTCTGCAGGTATCCTACAGATATATTAGTGCTTCCCAAACACTGGTTTGGGACCTATTTGTGGGTCGTGGACACCTTTTTATGGGTCCCTTTTATTTATTTTTTTGTTTCCTAGATTTGTTTTTAATTATTGCCAAAAAACAACATTTTTATTTGGTTTTCTTTTGTAATTTCATGAAGAAATGTTATATGTTTTTAGGACTTACATTTTTAGGATCTCCCACTAGAGTGTTTTTGGTAGTTAGCATGTATGTCTGATCTTTATGGGATTTTGACATTTATTATTGTCCTATTTTTATGCACGGAACTTGTGAAACATTCCTGTGAAAAAGTCTCTTTTGCAAGTGTAACGCCCGGGATTCGAACCCCCGGTTCTCCCACGTGGAAGGCCAACATCATTAGCCTAAAGAGGAACTCCACTGAGCCACTAGACAAGTATGCACATACTTGCAAAAGAGTTTGTCTTAATGTATTTTTAGTACTGCTTTAATAAAGGTTAGTAGGTAGTAGGTTAGTAGGTTCAATGCTCAATGCTTTTACTCCACTGGCATCAAAATATTCTTCAATTTCTAAACGTAAAAGTGAAACGCTTTCAAATTAATTCATCAAAATCCTTCAAAATATGATCAACGCTTTGTGAGCTTGTACTGCAGTACAGACGTGCCATTCTGTGAGCTTGTACTGCAGTACAGACGTGCCATTCTGTGAGCTTGTACTGCAGTACAGACGTTCCATTCCAACTCTTCATGCTTTGTGAGCTTGTACTGCAGTACAGATGTGCTGCCATTCCAACTCTTCATGCTTTGTGAGCTTGTACTGCAGTACAGACGTGTACTGTGAGCTTGTACTGCAGTACAGACGTGCCATTCTGTGAGCTTGTACTGCAGTACAGACGTGCCATTCTGTGAGCTTGTACTGCAGTACAGACGTGCCATTCTGTGAGCCTGTACTGCGGTACAGACGTGCCATTCTGTGAGCTTGTACTGCAGTACAGACGTGCCATTCTGTGAGCCTGTACTGCGGTACAGACGTGCCATTCTGTGAGCTTGTACTGCAGTACAGACGTTCCATTCCAACTCTTCATGCTTTGTGAGCTTGTACTGCAGTACAGACGTGCTGCCATTCCAACTCTTCATGCTTTGTGAGCTTGTACTGCAGTACAGACGTGTACTGTGAGCTTGTACTGCAGTACAGACGTGTACTGTGAGCTTGTACTGCGGTACAGACGTGCCATTCTGTGAGCTTGTACTGCGGTACAGACGTGCCATTCTGTGAGCTTGTACTGCGGTACAGACGTGCCATTCTGTGAGCTTGTACTGCGGTACAGACGTGCCATACCAACTCTTCATGCTTTCCTGATATTTTCCTGAAGTTGTTCTGAAAATGCATGTTCTCCCTGCAGGTTTTATTCACTGATTAGCTTTCCTATTTTGCTGCTTTGCTACTGAAATGAAGTGTCCAGAAGAGGACCTCTATCTATTCAGGGAATCTGAATAGAATTAACATATAACACCTTGGCAGTAGGCTACTTGAGTAAATGTACTTAGTAGTTACCTTCCAACACTGGTAATTAATAACACATAATATAATATGTCTGTTTTCAGATACTTTGATGTTCCCATGGAAATCCTCCCTAACGTTAGAAGCTCTTCTGAAATCTATGGGTGGATGGTACGTTCATAAACCCGTGTGTGTGTGTGTGTGTGTGTGTGTGTGTGTGTGTGTGTGTGTGTGTGTGTGTGTGTGTGTGTGTGTGTGTGTGTGTGTGTGTGTGTGTGTGTGTGTGTGTGTGTGTGTGTGTGTGTGTGTGTGTGTGTGTGTGTGTGTGTGCGCGCGCGCGTCTGTGTCTGTCTGTTTGTTTTGGGGACAGATTCGCATGTGTTTGACTTCACTACATGCTTCCAACCACCAGCGTTTGTTGGGACAGGGTTGTCAATCACTCCAAAATTACGTCATTCAGAACTTTGTTTGACTGTACATCCGATATGTTCTGACTATCCAAAAGAAGTTTGGACGGTGTGATTGGCCAGCGGTTTTCAGACGTTCAAGGTTGCCACAATAGTCTTTAAAATTGTTTTGTTGCAAGGAGTTGTGAGTAGTTGCATTGGTGTGGTTTGGGCCTAAGATTTTGAGTCGACTAACACTAGACTAAGAACTCAGACCTGCAACTCAGTACTGAGGCAATATAAAAACACTTTAGTATTGATTCTCTCTGTGAAGCATGTAGTGGCCTTTGGAGGACAGTAAAGTCTCCAATAAGGAAAACAACATTACGGTTACGGTGTCATAAAATAAGATGACCTCATTAACCCTGTTCTGAACTGATAAAGACAGTAAAGATTATAAAAGACTGTAAAAGTCTGACCCAAGAAGAATTCTAAACCTCCTTTGATCTGTCAGGGAAATTAAATGTTGCAATCAATCAATCAATCGCACGCGATGATAAACGAATGTTCGCAGCGTTTGACCCAAGAAGAAGTCTAAACCTCCTTTGATCTGTCAGGGAAATTAAATGTTGCAATCAATCAATCAATCGCACGCGATGATAAACGAATGTTCGCAGCGTTTGTTTATTGGTGTGTGTCAATACAAAAGTGAACATGTTGAGTACAAGCTCAACATTTCTAAGCGCGCTTGTAGATCTGCTATTTTCAAAATATTTGTATACATTTGAAAACCTGAAATGGGTCATTCTGCACATTTCGATGCCAATACTTTTGCACTTTGCACTACATTTTAAATTCCAGACTTTTACTTGTAGTATTTCTATACTGCAGTATTGATTATTTTACAGTACAGTAAAACATTTGGGTACTTTTTCCACCACTACTTACATATTCACTTTTACTAGTTGTTTTTTGGATCATTCACTGAATCACTGCGTTCCTCTGTTTTCTTCTTGCAGAAATCCAGCTCTCTGGAAGGCGTTCCCATCTCAGGGGTAAGAGAACATCTCATTTTATCAAATTTCACACATTACATACATTGTTGATTTTGACAGCAAACTTTTCGTCATATTTTGGTCATCTGAAGTGTTTTAGTTCTAGTACTCGACGAAATCAATCAATTACAGAGGAGTCAAAAAGAGAGTACAGATGTGTGACAGTGTCTACTGTAGGTAGAGAGTACAGGTGTGTGACAGTGTCTAGGACAGGTAGAGTACAGATGTGTGACAGTGTCTAGGTAGAGTACAGATGTGTGACAGTGTCTAGATAGAAAGTACAGATGTGTGACAGTGTCTAGGTAGAGTACAGATGTGTGACAGTGTCTACTGTAGGTAGAGAGTACAGATGTGTGACAGTGTCTACTGTAGGTAGATAGTACAGATGTGTGACAGTGTCTTGGTAGAGAATACAGATGTGTGACAGTGTCTAGGTAGAGTACAGATGTGTGACAGTGTCTAGGTAGAGTACAGATGTGTGACAGTGTCTACTGTAGGTAGAGAGTACAGATGTGTGATAGGGTCTAGGAGGTAGAGTACAGATGTGTGTGACAGATGTGTCTTCTTGTCATGACAGTGTCTAGGTGACCAGTCAGCAGCTCTGGTTGGTCAGATGTGCTTCAACAACGGCCAGGCCAAAAACACGTAAGCTATCCGACCGACTCCATTCATCTCCCTCACAAGCATTTACTTCCAGTACTGTACTTAAAAACATCATCAGGGTGGTGCTGCCGACGTATTTCAGCAACGATTGTACGCTATTTCAGCAGTAAAATATGGCGCCCCAAGGGGGTGCAGACGTTTATCCGACATACCAAACATCCGACAGTCATTAGTCCGACAACATGTCGCTCCCGACATGTGTTGCCGGTTACAAATCACCCATGCTGCGGGTTACAAATCACCCGTGGCGCCCGCGTGCGGTTAGAGTTAGGTTAGTGTTTGGGTAGGGTACTCTTGGTATGTCGGAACAAGTGTGTTTGTGCGTCCATGCATGCGAGTCCATTACCATTCCTGCTGAATGTTGGTAAAGACGGCTGTCTGTTTACAATATAGGAGTGTGTTGAGTTTCTATCCTGTAAGATGATGACTCGAGTTATATTATTTACATTAAGACTTGAATAACCTCATCTTGTCTGTCTGTCTGTCTGTCTGTCTGTCTGTCTGTCTGTCTGTCTGTCTGTCTGTCTGTCTGTCTGTCTGTCTGTCTGTCTGTTGTGTGAAGGTACGGGACCGGCTGCTTCTTGCTCAAAAACACAGGCACCAAGGTGAGACACAGTGGTGGAAACAGTAGGCTACTCACACATTTATCAATACAAGTATCAGAAATGCAATGTAGAAACTAGAAACACTCTGTTACAAGTAAAGTAAGAGTAAAAGTACAAAGGTATTTGGCTATGTTTGTCTCTGAGGTGAAGTGGAGTAGAAGTAAAAGTATAGAACATTGGAAATACTCCTGTAATAAGTAAAAACTAAGTAAAAATAAAACAAATCTCAAACTTTTACTTAAGTACACTACTTTGTTACTTTATACTGGTGAGATGTATGGTGTATGGACACATTCAAAAAATAATGTTATTATTAGTGTAAGTGGGAGTTGGCTGTGATTTTGTGCAACATGTTTCGAAGTTTGGACTACAAACATGGCCTCTTTCCTCTCTGCTGTCCCCTCCCATTGGACTGCAAACATGGCCTCTCTCCTCTCTGCTGTCCCCTTCCATTGGACTGCAAACATGGCCTCTTTCCTCTCTGCTGTCCCCTCCCATTGGATTGCAAACATGGCCTCTCTCCTCTCCGCTGTCCACTCCCAGCCTGTGATGTCGGACCACGGCCTGCTGACCACGGTAGCCTACAAACTGGGGAAGGACCAGCCAGCATGCTACGCACTAGAGGTGTGTACCAACCTACCTGGGTACCAAGTTTATATGTTTAATTTATCATACAATTTGAATATAGGATGAATCTGTAAATCTAAGCTTGTCCCTGGCATGAAATATTTTCAGATGGGGGTCTGTGGCCAAATACAAAACTAATTTGGAGGTCCTAGAAACGACCGCGTTAACAAAAACCCCATACGGCCCCAGCCCTAGTTGTTTCAGGGTGCTGACTTGTGATGGTTGTTTCAGGGTTCTGTGGCCATAGCGGGGGCTGTGGTGCGGTGGCTGAAGGATAACATGGGGATCGTCCAGTCCACCTCAGAGATAGGTAACTAACTACAATTTAGCAGACGCTCTTAAGTAAGGATGTCCCTGATCTTCTGTTTTGTTTCTCCCGATCTGATTCCGATCATTTGATTTGGAGTATCTAGCCGATACTGATTTTTCCCTATCCGATATTTATGTTTTTATAGAACACTTATGCCATATCACAATAGTACAATATCCCAAATCACAGACGAGACGATATCCAGTCTAATATCATCAAGTAGGGATGTTCTTTTCTTGATGATTTGAAAATGACACGATCGGCCCCGATTTCTGTTCACGTGATCGAATCAGGAGAATCCTACTCTTGATCCAGAGCGATTTACAGTTAGCAAGAACAACACAATGGTAATACATCAAATGCTTCTTAATTTGTGTCATCATAAATTGGTTTTCATTAGTCGATTGTCATAGTTTTATCGACGAAATCAATTCTGATTCATATTAGAAGACATTGATTATAGATTCCCCTCCTCCGTCTCTCTCTCTCTCTCTCTCTCTCTCCCTGCAGAGCAGCTAGCAGCAGCAGTAGGAACGTCGTACGGGTGTTATTTTGTCCCAGCGTTCTCTGGACTGTATGCGCCATACTGGGAGCCCAGCGCCAGGGGGTGAGACAGCTCAATCTCTGCAGATGACACAACTTAAACACAGTGTTGATTTCAAAATGTAAAACCTGCAGTTTCTATTAGCTTGGATTCCCCCATCGATGATGTCACTTGCAGGCGGGTTTCTGAACTGTCCACAGCCCTCCTCTGAGACACATAACAGAGTAAACAAAAATGGTACCATATATAATGAGCATTAGTGAGGACCAATCAGGTGAAGTAAACCTTGAAGATGCTTTGCGACAAGCAGAATCTTCTAGAGCTACTTACAGGTTTTGCAAGTTCCTCCTCTTGCTGGTAATCCTTGGTGGCAGGATGGTCTGAGCATTACGAGTACCAGCTGGGAGCTGAAGATACAGTATGTTGAAAATGGGTCCTTTAACCCATTGGTTCCCAACTTTTTTAGTACTACCTAAGAAAATATTTGGCTCTCCATGTACCACCACTTTTGTGCGACACTCTTGTATGATAGTAGTAGGGCATTCATTTACAAACAAACAAAAAAAATAAAACATTTAAACAGTTGAAACATGAAGATATTGCGGTTTGCGTCCAACAGCAACAATATAGGATAGTTAAAATCTACAATGACGCCTTCCCAGATTGAATGGTATAAACTATAAAGTAAATAATCAGGGCACTTCTTCTCGTGTAGGATCATCTGTGGCCTGACCCAGTTCACCAACAGGAACCACCTGGCGTTCGCTGCGCTGGAGGCCGTCTGCTTCCAGACCAGAGAGGTGAGTTTAGAGACACATTTACACAACATGGAGGCCGTCTGCTTCCAGAACAGAGAGATGAGTTTAGAGACACATTTACACAACATGGAGGCAGTCTGCTTCCAGACCAGAGAGGTGAGTTTAGAGACACATTTACACAACATGGAGGCCGTCTGCTTCCAGACCAGAGAGGTGAGTTAGTTAGAGACACATTTACACAACATGGAGGCCGTCTGCTTCCAGACCAGAGAGGTGAGTTAGTTAGAGACACATTTACACAACATGGAGGCAGATTTATGGCAGATTTGTCTAGTTTCCAAGTTAGTCAGATGGGTGGGCTGCGTGCATTTTCAGAGCATGTTTACTTAAATTATCAATCTTGGTGCGTTACAGCTTTTCACCTTTTCACCTCTGTTATGAGTCGGTCTGTCTGTCTGTCTGTGACACTTTGTCCTTAATTACTCAGTACACCGTAACACCATCTAGTCGAGACAACACACGGCCCTGAGACTTCATATATGACTCTATAACTTTCACATATTGCTCCATATATGACTCAATGTCTAACATAATTAGACATTGAGCAATTCTGTTGGTCAAAGTTCAGGAAGTTTGGTTATTGACTAACTCATGTGTGTCTCAGATCCTAGATGCTATGAACCAGGACAGTGGAGTTCCTCTCACTCAGCTGCGGGTGAGTTTGTTTGTGTTCTTCTGCATTTTTTTATTTGACCTTTTATTTAACCAGTAAAAACACATTGAGAGACAAAGTCTCTTTTTCAAGTGAGAACTGGCCAATCCTTGGTGGCAGCATTACGAGGCAGTAATACAATTTCACTTCAATGCATCATCGTGATCATCCATGATACACCTCAAAGTACCTATAAAATACAATACAAAAATGACAGGGCGCAAAGCTGTGCATAGAGAACATACACAATGTACAATATGTACAGAAATAATACATATGTAGGCCTACACAAAGGTACAGAAGTAAATGAGGGTACTACACACCGTGGCCAAAAATGCACTTGTGTACATCTTGCAGTACTTTATCTTAGACCCTGATGTAAACAAGTCTTAGTGCTTTTGTTTGGTCTCATCCTCGTAGCAGTTTTGTATTGACCTGTACTTTCGTTGAAGTGCCCATTCTACTGTCTGTCTGTCTGTCTGTCTGTCTGTCTGTCTGTCTGTCTGTCTGTCTGTCTGTCTGTCTGTCTGTCTGTCTGTCTGTCTGTCTGTCTGTCTGTCTGTCTGTCTGTCTGTCTGTCTGTCTGTCTATTAGGTGGATGGAGGCATGACGCGTAACAAACTGTTAATGCAGCTGCAAGCTGATATACTGTGCATGCCTGTTGGTAAGATTCATGCAGACACACACACACACACACACACACACACACACACACACACACACACACACACACACACACACACACACACACACACACACACACACACACACACACACACACACACACACACACAAAATGAACATGAAATGGAATAATGGATGCATAGTTACACAATGTAAAAAAAAAAGCTGTCCCAAATCCCAATAATGTTGATGTCCTCTATGTTGAAGAATAGTCAAGAAACGTGTGTGCGCGTGTCTGTGTGTTTGTGCATACGTGCGTGCGTGCGTGCAGTTTGTCCCACCATGGCAGAGACCACCGCTCTGGGCGTGGCCATTGCGGCGGGGGCGGCGAAGGGGGTGGAGGTCTGGAGTAACAATCCTGATCATCTACCTGACGTAGACACGGAGAAATACCATCCTCAGATCAACCCTGAAGGTAGCACGACACCACCACCTCACTGTACAGTGTCACATCCTACAGTAGCACGACACCACCACCTCACTGTACAGTGTCACATCCTACAGTAGCACGACACCACCTCACTGTACAGTGTCACATCCTACAGTAGCACGACACCACCTCACTGTACAGTGTCACATCCTACAGTAGCACGACACCACCACCTCACTGTACAGTGTCACATCCTACAGTAGCACGACACCACCACCTCACTGTACAGTGTCACATCCTACAGTAGCACGACACCACCACCACCTCACTGTACAGTGTCACATCCTACAGTAGCACGACACCACCACCTCACTGTACAGTGTCACATCCTACAGTAGCACGACACCACCACCTCACTGTACAGTGTCACATCCTACAGTAGCACGACACCACCACCTCACTGTACAGTGTCACATCCTACAGTAGCACGACACCACCACCTCACTGTACAGTGTCACTGTGTCACATCCTAAAGTAGCACGACACCACCACCTCACTGTACAGTGTCACATCCTACAGTAGCACGACACCACCACCTCACTGTACAGTGTCACATCCTACAGTAGCACGACACCACCACCTCACTGTACAGTGTCACATCCTACAGTAGCACGACACCACCACCTCACTGTACAGTGTCACATCCTACAGTAGCACGACACCACCACCTCACTGTACAGTGTCACATCCTACAGTAGCACGACACCACCACCTCACTGTACAGTGTCACATCCTACAGTAGCACGACACCACCACCTCACTGTACAGTGTCGCATCCTACAGTAGCACGACACCACCACCTCACTGTACAGTGTCGCATCCTACAGTAGCACGACACCACCACCTCACTGTACAGTGTCACATCCTACAGTAGCACGACACCACCACCTCACTGTACAGTGTCACATCCTACAGTAGCACGACACCACCACCTCACTGTACAGTGCCGCATCCTACAGTAGCACGACACCACCACCTCACTGTACAGTGTCGCATCCTACAGTAGCACGACACCACCACCTCACTGTACAGTGTCACATCCTACAGTAGCATGACACCACCATCTCACTGTACAGTGTCACATCCTACAGTAGCATGACACCACCATCTCACTGTACAGTGTCACATCCTACAGTAGCACGACACCACCACCTCACTGTACAGTGTCACATCCTACAGTAGCACGACACCACCACCTCACTGTACAGTGTCACATCCTACAGTAGCACGACACCACCACCTCACTGTACAGTGTCACATCCTAGAGTAGCACGACACCACCACCTCACTGTACAGTGTCACATCCTAGAGTAGCACGACACCACCACCTCACTGTACAGTGTCACATCCTACAGTAGCACGACACCACCACCTCACTGTACAGCGTCACATCCTACAGTAGCACGACACCACCACCTCACTGTACAGTGTCACATCCTACAGTAGCACGACACCACCACCTCACTGTACAGTGTCACATCCTAGAGTAGCACGACACCACCACCTCACTGTACAGTGTCACATCCTAGAGTAGCACGACACCACCACCTCACTGTACAGTGTCACATCCTACAGTAGCACGACACCACCACCTCACTGTACAGCGTCACATCCTACAGTAGCACGACACCACCACCTCACTGTACAGTGTCACTGTGTCACATCCTACAGTAGCACAACACCACCACCTCATTGTACAGTGTCGCATCCTACAGTAGAAAATGTATATTTGTTTCCAGTCGCTCCAATCGCTTCACATTGGTGAGTGGTCAGTGTTGGCGGTCAGTTCAGTTAGAACTGGGTGAATAGGCCTGGGCCATGGCTCAGTGGTCCAGGCACCTTGGCTGGTAATCCAGTCTGGCAGTGTGCCACAGGTTCGACTCCCGATCCCGACGGCCTTTACTGCATGTCTTCCCCCCATCTCTCTCCCCATTTCCTGTCAGCCTACTGTCTGTCCCTCCATAAAATATATAAAATAAAGGCGAAAGCCACAAAAAAAAAACGTCTTTGCATTGACTTTGTATGTAATCACAAGCTCTAACTATTCAAGTCTGAACGCAGCTTAAGAAGTCTGAACGTATCACGACACCACCTCACTGTATACAATACCAGCCTCAGATCAGCTAAACTATGACAATAAATGTTGGTTGACTACCTTTTTTCACTGACGAAAACTAAATAAAAACTAAGCTATGACTAAAAATATTGTCTCCACTTAGGCCTTCGGCCTGGTGCAGACAATAATGGATATTTGCAGACCTTTTTAATTTGGTCATATCCAGACAGTGTTCACAAGCCTGGCATGGAATTACATGGTTATTGATGATCCACTACCACCAAGTGGAAAGGTTTAGTCATTACACTATCTCAGCATCATGTAGATTTATAGGATACACAAACCAGATTTCAAAGAATTGCCCAGATGACTTGTGTGTGAATTCAATATGTTATCTTAAAAGCAGATAATATTTAAAATGTCTCAACGTTTCCCAACCTGGGAGAAACTTTGTTATGATTTTCAAAGTTTTGCGTTAGTATAAAAACTTCCTGCCGTAGTCCGACGTCTAGCCCTAGCACACAAGCCCCTAGCACTTCACTCTCCCTGATCCCTTTCTACCACTTTTGACTGACCAAGATATGGCGACCAAGCAGACATGTCTTGGTCACTCGTTCTCGTGTCTTTTGTTTGTTTCTTAAAGGTATATTCAGTGATTTTACTTAATTCAAATATCACTTATTTTTTCTGGATAATCCTCCCTACTATAGAGTGTGCTGACCATATAAGGAGTTCCTCCCTGTCCCCAGTGAGCCCCTGGGGTCAAAAAACCCTAGTTTCAGTTATGGTGGCGGGTGGCAAAGCCTTCATCCAATCAGGATGAGAGGGGCCTTCCTCCAATCATGATCGACTGGGGGCGGGCCTTGGTGCACATGCTGTTGGCCTGTTGCACTTCCCCCCACTGTAGAGCGTGCATGTGCACATTTTGTTACCGGGGCGGACTGGGTGGTTTTCCAAATCACCCAAATCACTGAATGCTCCTTTAAGTTTGTTTTTCTTGACCACAGATGTGCATGTTATTTAGCCAGATGTCTCATCTGTCTCTAAACTTTATGCAGAGGCTTATTGTTTACCTGGTAACCTATATCAAATGTACAGGATGTTATTTAGATCAGTGGTTCCCAAACTTTTTCATGTCAAGGACCCCCAAATTGACACTCATTAGACGGCGGACGCCCTTTTGAAAATATATGCCAAGGAAGCCCCATAAGACCTGAATTAGGCTACGGACCCCCATTAAATGGCATTTCTATCTCTGGGACCCCAATGTATATTGTAAAATCTACATTTACGTAAAAAGTTAATTTAACTCTGGGAGTGTACAAATGGAACCAAATTCCATTTGTATACTCTCTGAGTTACCGTACACTACACTGTTCTCTCTGCAATTCTGGATAAAACATCTGCTAAATGCCAAAAATTGTAAATGATCAGTGTCTGTCTGTCTGTCTGTCTGTCTGTCTGTCTGTCTGTCTGTCTGTCTGTCTGTCTGCCTGCCTGCCTGCCTGCCTGCCTGCCACAGAGAGTGAGTTCCGGTTTTCTCGATGGAAGAAGGCTGTCCAGAGGGCCATGAACTGGGAGACCACAGAAGAGCCCTGCTGTGACTCCAACAACGGTACAAACACCACCCACACAACCCTGTTAACTTGTACCACGAGAGTGTAATGTAATGATACATCCACGCCCTGTTATGTTAGCTTAAATCATGATAATATATTATTCTGGCTGTCTTCAAATCATGATAATCTTAATGTTCTCTTCAATAATAATATGGTTGCTGTCCAAAAACCGTTACTTTTCAGAAGTAGTTATTATTTTTGCTCCTCTTAATACTTTTCATTGATTCATTATTTATAAACCACTTTCATTCTTTTTGATACTTTTGTGCGACACTCTTGTGCAACGAAGTCGGGCATTAATTTATGAGAAAAGTTGAAATATGGAGATACAGGGTTTCTGCCCGGCAACCGCGATGTTACTGTTTTCATGAATCATCACAGCTTTGACTGTAGCCTTATTGATTAATTCCGTCAAATCCGTCAACGGGAGTTCAAGGGTTAAGAACACATTTCTTATCATCTCAGCTGTGACCGTAGCCTTAAAGGAGAGTTCCGGACAACTCGTTGTATTACTGTAATATGATGACGATAATCCATTGATCACTGGAAAATTTGCAAAATAAAAAAATAAAAATCCATGCTTTTTACCCGCACAGGTGGTCAAACGCTAGATCTCTTCTTTGGGTTGTCCGGAACTCTCCTTTAAATACACATTTCTTATTAAAGGTAGGGTAAATTTTATATATATATATATATATATATATATATATATATAATTTACCCTATATTATCTATATAATAATTATTTTATTTTTTTACATTTATTTCTTTTAAAGGTTAAATCACTATATGATAGTAATCATTGCTATTGTTCAGTAAGATCAAACAATCAATCAATCAATCAATCAATCAATCAACCATTTATCAGCTTAATTTGTAGTGTTCCAGCTCCAATTGTGTCTGCTCCTTTCTTTGTGTCATCACTTACAATTCCACCACGTTTATCTGTATCCTGACTGAGTTCTCTATCCCGATTGGATCAAATTGGAGTGTTTACTCTATAGCAATAATTACCATCAAAATATAGAGATATTTTAACACTGTTACTGAACAAACACTCTATAGCAATGAGTACTATCACAATATACGTAGAGCTTTTTAACACTTAATTTTAACCACAGAAAATCACTTACCCTCTTCTTGAAGAACGGTTGGTGAATGAGGCACTATTTATTCTTCTTCTGAATCATAATACTAATACTAATAATCATAAGCATGATCATGATCATAATCCTAATAATAATTATAATCATAATAACCATCCGCAGGTTTAGCAGAGAAGGTGACCGGCTCTCCGTGGGGGGTCCCCTCCAGGCCTCCCTCCAGCAGGGTGGACCACTAAGGTCCGATAATTATAATTATGAATAAATATGCATGCTAACAACGTCACCATACTAACGTGCACCGCTGGACAGTAACTCAGTACCATTACTCAATGCACTGGTACTTGTGTACACTTTTGAGTTACCTTTACTTTACTTACTAAATCGGATTACTTCTTCAACAGAAGACACATTAGCAGCTAACGTGTCTTCTTAACCCATTCAAACCAAGGAAGCTTAGAGAAGGAAAGGTCATGGTCACGTGACTCTGCTGTGCCATGACTCTTTCATGGGAGCCAAATCTCGCACCGGAAGTTACATGAATACATGGCAGTGAATGGAGCCAGCTTCACCAGCTCAACATTATTATGAACCATTGAGACCTGTGTCATATAATCGGTTCAGGAATATGAAAGAAGACATATCAAAGTTTGGCTCTCACTGACTCCAATGCATTCCACCGAACTTCCGGGTGTAGTTTGGCTCCCATGATGCGACGAATCTGCCGTCTGGATTTGCATGATAGCGAAAATGACGTTGGTGACCTTACCTCCATTCCATCTACCTTGATTCAAACCAGGAAAGCACCTGTGTAACTAACCTGACTCCGCCAGATGGGGGGGCGGTATTGAAGTAGCTTGTGAAACAAGAGTGAAGCAAGCTTCTTTCATCTGGCGGAGTCAGGTTACTGTGTAATCAACCACTTTAACCATTATTTTATACTTTAGCTATTCGAAAATAGCACAATCTCATAATTTTGTGACAAATCTTTGTTTGTAAGTTTTCTGAAAAACAAAAGGGTTTCCTGTCCATATAGAGCACTTCGCCCATTATCAACCATGGTCCTAACCAATGCTCAGTGGTGGAAAAGGTACTCACATTTTTTATTTAAGTAAAAGTATAAATTATTTCAATACTCAATACTCTGTTACAAGTAAAAGTCCAGAATTAGTTTAGTAGCCTACTATTCATTTAGAATTCGTTTAGTACTAATTTTGCAGAATGTCCCATTTAAAGTTTTCAAATGTATAAAAACCTTTGAAAATCTACAAGCTCACAACATGTCACGCCAAGCACATTTTAAATACCGGACTTCTACTTGTAATGAGAAGATGAGTATTTCTAGATTGTGGTTTTGACAGTTCAGTACTTTTCCCAGCACTGCTAGGTTTTCTATAAGCTGTCCTCCTGCCCTCCTCTGAAACACAGAGTGAGTAGACAGGTTTTCTAAACTGTCCACAGGCCTCCTCTGAGACACAGAGTGAGTAGACAGGTTTTCTAAACTGTCCACAGGCCTCCTCTGAGACACAGAGCGAGTAGACAGGTTTTCTGAACAGAGTGAGTAGACAGAAAATGGTGCCTTCATTATACTGAGCTTAGTGAGGTACCAATTATATATGTTGAAAATGGACGAAGCGCTCCCTCTAGGATTTGGCTTGTTGTTGGCTGACGGTTGCATCAGTGGGCATAACTAACTCTGTGTGTGTGTGTGTGTGTGTGTGCGTGCGTGCGTGCGTGCGTGCGTGCGTGCGTGCGTGCGTGCGTGCGTGCGTGCGTGCGTGCGTGCATGCGTGCGTGCGTGCGTGCGTGCGTGCGCACTTGCATAAGAGTACACATGGGCATGCATGTTGCCCCATCAGCATGCTTCACGTCGACAACATATTTAATGCTGCTATCTGTGCAATCTTGTATGTCCTATACCTGGTATTTGAACCAGGTCCCACATTTCTACCGTTACTGTATACACACAACTACAGTATGGTCTATTGTGCTTAGACCTTCATGCAATACGTCTTGTCAACCAGTAGGTGTCCACAGCATATACTGTAAAAGTCTTGATAGAAGTTAGTTATAGTGTAAACAAAAACAGTTATTGACTACATCTATGCAACGTCTATCCAGGCTTGTGTGTGCAGTACTGTCACTGTGCACTGTGCAGTTGCTTGACTCAATGTCTATATATTTTATATAAATGTGATCAGACACGCCCATGTACTTCCTATATAAACCTGTTCTTCTACTTAAAACTCAGTTTTAACCATGTTAAAGCCAGTCCGAACCAATGCAACTCCTTGCAACTGCAATTTGGGATAATGGCTGCAAGGAGTTGCAAGGAGCTGCATCATATGGCACGTTGCAAGGAGTTGACTCATCGCATGTTGCAAGGAGTTGTATCGCAAGTCATTGGGTGTGGACTGTACAGTTCTGGTGACTGTAGTACTGTCCTAATGCGCAATGGTGCTACATTTTTTTTTACCTTTTATTTAGCCCCTCCTATGTCCAGCTTTAAGAGAACACAAATATTAAATGCCATTGATAATGAATGGCCAGTTTTGAGTGTTTGTGTAAAGACAAATATAAGAGTGCCCCTCACTTCACATGGGTGTGATTTTTTAGGTAAAAAATTAAATGCCATTTAAAACTAAAAATGAATTAATAATGGTCACCTCACGCATTAGAAGGATAATATCACTCACCAGAACCAGGGACGTAGGCCTATGTTTTCAATGTGCCTCGCATGTTTCAAATGGAGTTTGATGTTGAATGGGCAGATGTTGATGTTAGAGCAGGGGTCTTCAACAGGGGGTCCGGGACCTCGGTGTCAATGTTACTAGAGGGGGGCCGCCAATATTTGTGTGATAGGATTTCCTTTCATTTTCTTATTTGTTTTTAGGACCACCTGCATTGCTTTGGAAGATCACATCATATGGCAGCCTATAGTCTAGGGACTTTGAGGATATAATACAATGTTTGTTTAGAGCACTTATGACGTAAATCGTTTGCCAGCCAAGTCTAGGGACTTTGATGATATTACAATCCCACTGAGCATTTCTCAGGCTATTAGACGTCTAAAATACGTCTAAATGGTCTAAAAATTGTCTAAAAATGAATGCTTAGATTAGAGGTTGAAACAACGCAGTTTCAACAGCTATGTATATAGACGTTTAAAAAACAGATGAACCGCTAAAAAAACTTTCACTTTTAGACCAGTTATATCCCGACTATTGCTCAGTGGGATGTTTGTTTAGTTTATTGACGGTTTAAGTGCATACATGTCTGAAAATACACATCAACATGAACCAACATACACTGAGCATAGTGCTGTCAAACATGTCCATGAAGCTATCTATGAAATCTAATGAAAAAGTTCAATCTGCGACACAATTTTATAGATCGATTATATCCCTCCTTTGTCTCTCTCTCAGCCAAGGGGGTCCCTGCTTCATCTCTCTCTCAGCCAAGGGGTCCTTGGCCTGAAAAACTTTGAAGACCCCTGGCTTATTAGGAAGGGAGCGTGTCTATGAACATCAAATGTCTACACATTGAATATAATATCTAAATATTGAATCAAGCATCTTGTAAACCATCTGGATTTGCACACAAAAGCCAGAGTATATGTTAAAATGATCCCCAGAAGTGTTTAAAAGAAAAATACCACTTTAATTGATTCATATCACCCAGCCATCAGTAAAGTTACGTTTGTTCCGTCAGGTTTGAAGTAACTTCTCTCTCCTTTCTCCACAGATCACCAGAAATAACACCGTCGCCATGGACACATGGAGGATTATTATGGGATGTTTACTTGAAGTGAACAGCACTCTATTATCTACTGTGATACTTAATGGCTTCTGTTGAAGAGAAGCTTGACACATTATTAGTATTATTAATTATTATTATTATGCCAGGATTGACACTGTGCCATGACCCAACTTGTGCCATCTTCGGTTTAACCACTTTCACCGTGGCGTCACAGGTTTAAGGCCAGTCCACAACGATGCAACTCCTTGCAACATTCATCCCCAATGGCAGTTGCAAGGAGTTTGCATTGCCTTAAAACAGTTTTGTTGCAACTGCCATTGGGGATAGTAGTTGCATGTTGCAAGGAGTTGCGTGGTGAATCCTTGGTGCAGTTTGGGCTTAAAACAGGGCATGAATGGCTGAAGCTCAATGAGGGTAAAAAAGAGAGGCTGGTATAGACCCCTGGGGGACTCCAGCCAGCAATGTAGGATTTTAATGATTGCCGTTAAGTTGCACTGATTATTCAAAGATGTACCGTCCTGTTATAAATAATTTGATCTCTTCTGTATAGTTTGTGATTTTCTTTTAGTTTGCATTAGATCCGACTCCGACATTGCTTGAATGTTGGGCGTGACTGTGAATGAATGACGCGCTGCTGTTTATCGCATCAGTCAGAGACGTTTTGTGAATTTACCGTACTGTAGAGAGCTGTGGTTCATTCAAACTAGCGGATTCGAATGAAAATCTACCGATAATCACCTTACCATATCGACCTACTGCATGTGTACTGGGAGCCTACTGGCTGTGATTAGGAAACGCGGAGACATCCGACGTGGCGTTGGCCAGTTTTAACTGGCCACGTTTGTCCCCTAACCTCATATCAGGTTTAACCGGCCACGTCAGAGCCGGACTTACCGTTGGGCTAGGGTGGGCTGAAGCCCGGGGGCCCCCGACTAGGGGGGGCCCCAATTTTTTTTGTGTGTGTATTGTTATTGTATTTAGTTGTATTATGGTTAAACCATTGAGAGCTTCTGCCTGCCTGCCTCTCTTTTTAGGGGCCTGGGTACCCCAAAATGAAAACAAAATAGCCCAAATCGCGGGACGCACAGCTCTGCCGCACTCCCCAAGGGGGGCCCTCAAATTTGCTCCAGCCCGGGGGCCCTCAGCAAGGTAAATCCGGCTCTGGGCCACGTACAGTAAGTCCCCTAACCTCATATCATTCTTAACCGGCCACGTAAGTTCCCTAACCTCATATCAGTCTTATAACCGGCCAACGTAAGTCAGTAGGCTCTCAGTATATCAGTATCACCAGTAGGTTGCTTATCAAGACGATCTTATCGACCTACTGCATGGTTGATAAGATTGTCTTGCCACCTATACCTATACCTACTTGACAGAATCGCCAGATTTTTGGAACACAGTTCTTATATTTTTACTTGATTTAAAAAGAATATCTATGGGATTTTGAATGGGAAACAATCTTCATGAGAAAAGGATGGAAACTACTGAATTAGAGGCCCGAAGAGATTCAATGTCAAACACCTTTTGTTTTCAAGGACAACCAAAAGTAAATCTGAATAGTACAAAAGTCATGTTGAACATGTCTTCAAAACTGTAACTCTTAAAACTTTTGTATCTTATTTAAACACGTCCAGTTGTCTAATGTTCTAAAGGGAACATGTGAGGTTGATTAATTATTATATTGTTAATTCTCAAACTGAAAGATTATCTATGTAATATAAATTAGTGCTAATCTTCTGACCTTTTGTTTGTATTGTAATTTGATCAAATATTTCTACTGTATATCCTGAAGGTGTACTGCAATGGTCCCCTCAATATCGGTGAAATGTACACAAATGAAATACAAATTTACAATAAACCTTTTTGAAAGTCTGTCTCCTTTAATAATGTACAGTATGATCACTAGCAGTGGACGGTTTATTCCTGTATTGTGCTTAACCCATTAAGACCGGGCGGGAACGCACCTGACCTGTGTCACTTTAGCGTGTGTCAGTCCGTCCGTTACCAGCTAATCTCCGCCACCGTTGGCCCGATCCATGCCAAACTTTGCACACGCACTCCCTGGATGCCAACGACGAACCTCTGCCCCAAATATTCCTCAACGGCCTGTTATAGCGCCACCATGAGGCCGATTTAGCAAAAACACATTTCTGTAGATTACTCGTACACATTTTATCCATACATCAAACAATTCGGTATACACTATCTCCATAGTCATGTGATCAACACGGATCTGCACCATTTCCCATCCCTTCCATCCTGATTGGCTTCCAAAGCTCACATGATTGGTCCGTTTCGAACAAAATGCTACAAATCACAAACAGTGTGCAATTTCCGTGAAATTATACACGCACATTTCCATTAGGCAGAGGACA
The DNA here is from genome assembly GCF_951216825.1 of Electrona antarctica. Classification (NCBI taxonomy): domain Eukaryota; kingdom Metazoa; phylum Chordata; class Actinopteri; order Myctophiformes; family Myctophidae; genus Electrona; species Electrona antarctica. The sequence goes on along the minus strand of NC_136794.1, from coordinate 33,569,013 downwards.
ACATGCCACTATTTTTTTTCCCAAATCAGCCTCACGGTGGCGCTATAACAGGGCAATTCCTGTTTTTACCCATAACTGCATCATCTGTATACAACTTATGTATGCACACTCTCTAGAGGCCATGGAAAAACATTTTCCCTGCATCCCTCCACATCTGCTGGTTATAGCGCCACCATGAGGCCGATTTCTGCAAAACACATTGTTTATGTTAGTAGCACAGATTTCATCCAAATCGGTACACATGATCTCTGTAGTCATGTGATCAAGACGAGTGTTGGAGGATTTCTCAGAAATGCTGCACATGTCCTGCTCATCCAGAATTCTATCCTCAGAGATGCTATGAGTGATCTGGCTCTGCATTTCCTCAACAAAATTAAGAAAATTGTTGCAAAAAACAAACAAATATATTATATTACTCCTAAACATTTTGCCAAACATCACACACACTCCTATCCTCCTGGTGGAGAGGAGGATACCTCAGACCTGTGCCCAGAAGGGCACTTTTCTAGTTCACATCTGCTTTCTGAGTATTTGTGTTTTTGGATACTTGACTTTCACTTTCAAAGACAAATATATTGTGTTTTTGACTCCATACCGACGTACATTATGAATGAACTACTTAAACCCTATTACACATGCAGTGAAAATAGCAGGTCTACAAGCTCACAACACATGGTGACATGTGAGTTTGTAGATCTGCTATTGGGGACTTGCCATGTCCTACATGGTTCCCTATAATGACTTGATGCTAGCATCTGAACACCAGTAAACACTGTCCTCTCTAAACTAAACCGTGACAGTAACAGTTCATACTCCCTGAGCCTTGTGTTCTGTGCCGAATACGACTGTTTATAAGTTCATAAGCAGGAATAAAAGTTTAAAGATATGATGTAACAAAGAAACCTTTATTGGTCAATACCTTCAGAATCACACACGCGCGCACACACACACATGCACACACACACACACACACACACACACACGCACGCACGCACGCACGCACGCACATAGAGTATGTATTGGCTTGTTTACACATGAATGGCATTTGCTACATTAAACAACACAACTCATTTTGAAATGACATCATTGTACAGCATATGTTCTGTTTATAGTCATATTTCTGACTCATATTTTCATGTATGTATTGTGTATGTATGCATGCATACATACTTATATACACATGCATTCTTTGGATGCATTTTGACAAAAGAAAAAACAAAGGACAACTAAAGCAATATTGGTACATGCCATGGACCCTGCTACAACTCAACTAAATTCACTCTAATATATCCACTATCCTATCCACTAATAGTAAATGTTCTTAGATGATACACTTGCTCGCCTGTCTGTCAGAGCATTGATTTCTAAATATTACAGTAGTTTTATAAAGCATTGAATGAATGGTTTAGATTTAGAGCCAACATACATGTGGAGAGATGCAGTGTTCAGTTTTTGATAAAACTGCAGGTCTGCTGCAACTCATTCACAGGTACAACAAAGATGATTACTTTTCTGTCTGCCACTGCTGTTTGTTAAGGCTTTCGATTCATTTATTCTGCTGCACTGCAATGTTATTCTCTTATCTGTTTCATTTCAGCGTATTCTTTATATTCTTAACTCTTTAATAACCTTTTAATTTAACTCATTGTCCTTTTATAATGTGTTTCTTTTAAGCCCAAACCGCACCAATGATTCGCCATGCAACTTCTTGCAACACGCAACTACTTGCAACCATTATCCCCAATGGCAGTTGCAAGGAGATGCATTGGTGGGTGCGGTTGACGTTAAAACAGTTTTGTTGCGACTAGTTGCAGGAGTTGTGACTGTTGTTAATGTGTTTTTGTAAGTTAACCATGAAAATCATGGTGGTTTCTTTAATGCTATTAATGATTATTGATTTGTGTCTAAAGCACTTTGAATTGCCTCATTGTTGGAAATGTGCTACAGAAATAAACATGCCTTGCCTATGCCATGTAAATAAAGCAACACATTAAAAAAAAATCACACCTGTGTGAACTGAGTGGTGCAAGGTCTTATATAACCTGATCAGCTATGTCAGTGACGTCACACACTAACCATAGTAACCATGCTCACCTGTGCACGGACACGTACACAGGTACACGGACACGTACACAGGTACACAAACATACAGACAAAGCTGGTTGTTGGAGTGATTTGCACCACTCAAAAAAGAAAACAACTTAAATTGTTTTTGTTTTAAATGGGACACAACGGTCAAGGTTTTGAACATTTCAGACCAGCGGTAGCATCTCTTCCTCTATCTTAATCATCTGAGGCTCAAACTCCGGTTTGGTCTCCAGCGCCTGGCTGGCGGGCTGGGAGCTGGCGTCGCCCAGTCTCTCCTGCTCGTGGTGGTGGTGGTGGTCTCCCTGCCCCTGGAATCCGCCTCCTCCCGGTGGTGGGTGTGGCCTCTGACCACGCGTGGCCACTCTCCTCATCATCTCCCACTTCTGGATCCTCCTCCCTATGCCTCGGTTCCTCCTCTCCAAGAACCGCTGACGGCGCGAGGGGGACGCGTTCATCTGCAGACAGGTTAGCATGGTTAACCAAAACTAACCAAATAACCAAAACTAACCAAATAACCAAAACTAACCAAATAACCAAAACTAACCAAATAACCAAAAATGTTATTGAAAGAAAAAAAACACATTTTCGTTAAAAAATATAATAAAATAATAATAATAGATAGATAGATAGATTATTTATGTGTCATGCACCAGAGGTGCCCACTGCCCAGCCTACATAGACTTATAGGACAAACAACATATATATATAAATCATCCGCTGTACCAGTTTTACACCAGCTTTCGGCACCACCATAGCACCTTGCGGTCCGTGCATGACATCACTTGTTTACAATCTGACAAATAACAATAATAAATACTATACTACTGTACTAACTGGCCTTGTGGTTAGTGTCTGCCCTGAGACTGGGAGGTCGGGGTTCAATCCCCGGCCGGGTCATACCAAAGACTCTAAAAATGGGACCCAGTGCCTCCCTGCTTGACACTCAGCATCAAGGGTTGGATCGGGGGTAAGTCCCTGCGACATACTAGCGTCATGTCCAGGGGGTGTACTTGTACATCAAGCTGCCTCATGCTACAGAAACAGAGATATGCTCCTGCCCTATGGGCCTCATGGCTCGGCAAGGCTACTTACTTACTGTACTAACTATACTAAACTTAAAAAACTACCAGTAAGACACCCTGAGGGCGAGAAGCGACCTCGCCCCAAAGGGCCCTAAAGGGCCAGGGTGACGGAAGACTGCTGGGCTGGCACTTTGGCATGGTTTTCATAGTAATCTGCGACCTATGGTCGCAATTAGAATTTTCAAAAAACTACAAAAACTAATGAATTAAAACGAACTGAATTAGAAAATATAGATTCAATTTCAAAACAAACTAAAACTGAGAAATCCAAAACTGTTATAACCTTGTAATTCTGCAGACAGATGGCGGCGTCCTGCTCTCTGGCGTAGCCGCGGAACTGATGTCCGCTTTCCCCCGAGGCAGCGGTGGCGGCGTGAGAGACGAGAGACGCCCGGCCTCCACGTCGCCTCAGCAGTGCGTCCTCCTCAGCCGCCTTGAAGACCAGGTCCGTGATGTCCCGCCGCAGACGCATGAGCACCAGGGGGTCTCGGATCTGACGCATGTCGGACAGCATCACCTCGGAGAACTGATTGAGCACGTCGTGGTGTTGTCTGGGTGCCGCCGCCGCCTCCTCCATTGTCCTCTCCTCTCGCGATGGATGGACCGCGATGTTGTCGTCGCTCTGGTGGGTGTTCCCGGAGGAGGCCATATTGATGACCGCCTCTGTCACCTGGAGGGTTGTCAGTCACCATCATGAACAATGTTGATGTTCATACGAATTATTGCAGTCAATGATTTCATAGTTTTTTGGCATTGAACTTTTCAGGGCTAAGTATAACCAGAGTCATGTAGGATGAGAGAGTTGCGACCATCTCCGTTCAGTTCGAGTAGAGAAGGCAGTAAAGGCATGAACAAATATAGTTTTTTTAATGACTGTGACCTTTTTAAAAATAGTCGATTTAGATAAATGAAAGAAAACATATCAGGTTATTTTCGGATACCTTGTTTTCTGATTTGTAAACAATATAATTATATTTATATTGGCGTCTCCAAAGAGCACAATATAAGTTTCTGCAAAGCTGCAGCTCTGAGTGGGCAGTATCGTAAAAATACTGCCCGCGAGAATACTGCCTTTCAGTTACTTCAATGAATAAAAGGCAACAGCCCAGCTTTAATGATCTTAAATCACTTTATTTTAGATCGTTTTTTAGTAATAATAGTATAACATAAACATTACAGAGACTTTAGTTGTCACTGTACAACAGTTTAAAACAGTTGTCATGTTGCACAGATTGCTGATATTTGCACCACCCTAATTGAAAACAATGTATTTAAAATTCCAGCTTATCACAACGTGACCGCGTTGTTTTCTGCCCCCTCAATGGCGCAACTCTCTCATCATATGACTCTGGGTATATAACAAAGAAAAAAATAGACAAAGAAATGGCTGACAAAGATCGACGGTACCAATAATAATAATAATACAACTAGTAGTGACCTGGGGTTGAGAGGGAGGACACAGGAGCTGTGGGGTGATGCTGGGAGTGGAGTCCTGCGAGCGGGCCTCGTAGACGGGGTCCGGTCCCGAGACGTCTGCGTCCAGCAGGCTGCCGAACATGCTGCCGGTCTCCTGGTCGATGCTTCCCTCCGTCTCTTCGCCTTCATCGTCGTCATCGTTGAAATTATCCTCCTGCAGAAGGACAGCGGAGAGACCACGTTCATTCATACACAGTTGGATTTGATGAGGGTGGGGGACGGTTAAGGGGGTCCTTGCAAATTAAACATTTTAGAACCACTAGTACTAGTTGGACTCCTAGAGGGCAGTATTATGCGTGTCTTAAGTACCAGGTCTTATTACTTAACTTAAGACCTGGAGGCGTGGCCAATGCTGTTTGGCCACTCAGAATAGCCAAATGGCATTGATCACGCCTCCAGGTCTTAAGTTAAGTAATAAGACCTGGTACTTAAGACACGCATAATACTGCCCCTAATGTGCCACAGTGTGGTAGTAAATAAGTGTCCTACATATCGATATATACTCCAGACGATATGTGAATCGATACAGAGGCTGCTAGATCGATTGTGAGGGCGATGCAGTTTTGACATATAAACACATGGTGTAGGTGCAATGCACAATAAAGCCACGAGGTGGCTTTTATTTTAATTTAAAGATACAGAATGATAAAGAAGAGCTCTTGTAGTAAATACATCATTATTTTAAATCAACGCATAGTATCGTATATCGATATAATATATCGTATCGTGGCCTCTGTATCGTGATAAGTATCTATCCTTAAGTATAAGTATCTAACCTTTTTTACGCTCCTTTTATTCTCCCTTTTTATATTCTTTACTCTTAAACTGGAGGACTGAACAAATAAGAATGAAATCTCACGTTCAGCTGTATTTGTGTTGTGACAATGAAATGTGATCGTGTGTGTGAACTGTGAAACAGTGTTGGATAAAGTACTCACATTTCTTACTAACATTATCAATACTGCAATATAGAAATACTCTGTTAATTTAAAATGTACTTGAGTAAAAGTACAAAAGTATTGGTATCAAAATGTACTTACAGTAGAAAGTACTCATTATGCAGAATGCAGAATGTCACATTTCACAAATGAAATGTGATCGTGACATGAGTGTGAAAGTCACACACACACACACACACACACACACACACACACAGAAATGGAGTCTCACCTCGCCTCCTCTCCTGCGGATGATGTACGGTTTGAGGAAGTCCAGCTTCTCCTTCAGCATGGTCTGCTGGAAGGTCTTGATCCTGTCGGGACGCCACAGCAGCCTCCCATACTGAGTCCGCAGGGATCTGGACCGTCTCTCTACATCAGACACTGCATGAGAACACAGACAAAAGCCATGTGTTCTGTTAATACCAATTCATTAATCAAGTTAATTGATTTATATATATGCGCGTGACATCATCATCATCATACCGGGAGGTAATGCGGGAATGCCTCAAAAACAACTTTCTGCCTGGCCTTGACAGCCCATACATGATAGGGTTAAAGTCCCATCAGCTAGTTTCACATGTAAGTGATCTTTGAGAGCGGTTTTGAAGGAGACAGTATAGGGATTCACAGTTCACACTCCTTTATTATGACTGTTGGTATATTCCACATTTTTGTGGCATAATAGCAGGAGAACGAATTTAACACCAAATCTGAGCAAGCTACAAGCTTGTAGATCTGCCATTTTCACTATTTTTGCATAAATAAACCCATGTGCAACAAAATATAATGTGCAAGTGGTTAATCAATTCAGTGCCTATAGTACATAATATTTGTAATGGAAAATAGGCTACTTCCTGAATATCTAACTTATTGTCTGTCTGTCTGTCTGTCTGTCTGTCTGTCTGTCTGTTTATAGCCTTGTATAAGAATATGGATGCACCGATGTATCGGACACATAATGGTATCGGCCAATATTTGCCGTTATCGGTCGATATCGGTATCCATAAGTATACATTTTGCATTGGCTATGTTGGTGTGTTGGTTATCTTTCTTGTATTGTATTGAATATGTACAGTATGTAGGCTACTTGTGTCCCTGGCAGAAAAGGGAGAAATAAAAACAACTAAAAACTAAATAATCATAAATTAATTGGTGTCACTATCGGCTTTCGACTAAATTATCATTTTGCGGTACTTAGTTTAGACAGTTTGTGGTTTAGACTAGTGGTTAGACCAGTCATTAGTCCTACAACTACAACCTATCTCAAACCCTCACCCTAAACCCAACCTCCCACGGGGCAGCACACCTAAACCTATAACCTTAACCCATGTCTAACCATGTGACTATAGTCTAAACTAAGTATGCACCCCTTTTAAACATCTGTATCGTCCACGAATTTCCATATCAGTGCATCCTTACAATAAGACTGTCATCGTTCATAAAATATACATCTATCAGGCTATACGACAAGAGACAGTCACATAGGTAATAATAAACCTTGTTATTACTATGTCTGGTGGTGAAGAAGTGAAGACGATATAGTGTCAACAAACAGTTCAACTTGTCTCATCTAATTATTAATAACAGTATCACTGACATATAAGTATTAAACTAGACAAAGTGTTATAACAGCAGCCATGCAGGCTATAATACTTGCCTTACAACAGTAGCCTACAATAATTGATAACCAGTAGGCTACTCACCAGGCTTGCCAATGGACTGGGCGAACTGGGACCACAGCTTGGTCTTCAGGTGCTTGTCATAGTAGGACTCTATGGATGAATTAAACAGACAGTCGTGCTGACGCCAGAACTCGATGAGCAGATTGTCCATGGTCGGTCCCCAGTGAGGTCCGCGGATCTGTCCTCGGAAATGTGTCATCATCATCATTATGCCATAGTTTTTTTTTGTTTTTTTTTGTAATAAATGAATGTTTTAAATCATCACTGAAATTACGTTTAAAAATGGTCGTGCGTACAGTACAGTAACGCAGCTTGACACCATTTCACCTAAAACATAATCCTCCTGTCCCTCTTCCTTGAGAAGCGTTGCCAGATATTGCGAGAGAAATAAGTAAGCAGGTCTGGGAGAACATGCCTAAAGGCTATGCAGTCACCATCATGCAACTCCTTGTAAGAAGTTGCAACTCCTTGCAACATTTAAAGCAGTGGTTTTCAACCTTTTTGATGTCAAGTCACATTATTTATTCGGCATTTGGGCCACGGCACGGACCACCATTTGATGACATTTAGCCTCTCCAAAAATGTTGTTGTTGGATAGGATTTTGTCCACAATTCCATGCTGTATTGATGTTGGTAGTAAGAGAGATAACAGAGAGATAACAGACAAACGTTGATCAAAATAACAATTAATCTAATTGTGTAGACTTCTTGTTGTGTTTAACAATAATTGAATTCTTGAAAGCATATCATTTTCATTTTTAGGGTCCAAAACCTAAAGGGACTAAATTAATTTCACTGCTATGCCACCAATATTTTGGAACGCCCTACCATCAGCCATTAAGACATGTGAATCCCTTGACTCCTTCAAAACTGCGCTCAAAGGGCACCTACGGACGGCTGCAATTCGAAACTGCATGGCCCCCGGAAATAAGGTCTGAGTTCCGCCCACCCCCTTCTAAATGGTAAATGGTGCATTTATATAGCGCCTTTATCCAAGGCGCTTTACATAGATTGTGCATTACATTCACCCATTCACACACACATTCATACACAGATGGCAGCGGAAACCATGCAAGGTACCAAGTACCAACTAGCACATCGGGAGCAATTAGGGGTTCAGTGTCTTGCTCAAGGACACTTCGACAGTAACTCTGGGGGAGCCCGGGTTTGAACTGGCAACCTTACGGTTACCATCCAGGCACTCTACCCCTGAGCCACCGCCGCCGCCCCCCTTCTCTCCTTACTGTATATGTTTTTGCCTTTCTACTTCCTTTATATGATGATTTCCTGTTTTTTTTTGTTTTTTTTATAGAAGTATATATATTTGTACGTCTCTAAATCGCCCTGTTGTAAACAAGTGTAATGCTTTATCATGGTGTCGTCCACAGTAACAGCTTTTGTATTGACTTTCGTTTGAAATGTACCTGTTACGAAGGCTTTCACTTAGAGCTCCATATATGGGGATAACCTATAGTCCCATATATGGAGACAGCGGCGATATCCAGCACTGACATCACATTAATGTAGAAACCCCAAAGATGGATATACACAGTGGTGACATCATCGTGACACTAGACTTTATGCACAGCATGAAAGGCAGATCCCAGCTCCTAAACCTCATATTCCAACCAACGCCCACGGTATCTCCAACGATCTCAAATACCCAGTCTACAGGACCCAAGCAAGACACAAGATACAGAACATAGGACTGAAGACTGAAGACTCAAGATCACCTCAACACATACGAACCAAGGTGTCTGGCCCTACAACCCAGACCCCTTCGTACCGTATACGACTCCTACACTCAGTGGTCTTGGTGAAGCTATTCAAGGTATCGTAAAGCCAGATACCGGCTTTACGATACCTTGAATAGCTTCACCAAGACCACCATTCCAATTACACCTGTTAAACATCCCGGTTTAAGTTCTAATCGGACACCACCGAGGCGATCCCTAAATCTAACCTTTGAATAACAGTCCTTATCGATCCTATTTAACAGTACCCATTCTGCATACTGTGAAATATCAATCAATCAATCAATCAATCAATCAATCAATCAATCAATCAATCAATCAATCAAACAAACAAACAAGCCCAAAGTCACTTATAATGACCAGACATGGCAACACTGTCCTGGTGTTCTTCAAGCATTATATGCATGAAGGAGAAGACAAAACGTCATGTTATATTTCGTCAGGCCCTTTAGAGACGGAAGTTCCACGGAACGCCCGTAGAAAGCCAGTCTTATCCTTCATTTTATAATCCTTGTGAGTAATTTATACTCTATGGGCACACCGCCCTGCTGCACAGTAGAGTAGACTCATACCGCCACCTACTGAATCGGATTGATTGTAACATTTTTTTTCTCATGGTGCAAAAAAAAGAGAAGAAAACTAAATATGCTAAATCAATGCACGCAAAAATAAGTACTACAAACCACAGAGTTAAAATATATTCCAATCCATGTCCTTTCTTTTCCTTTCAGGCGAACGACAGCGCCGACCTCTTCCAGCTGGTGGGGTCCTTCAGTCTCACGTCGACACACGTGTCTGCGCGTAGCTACGCTCGAGCCTCCAGCAGTAATAATCATGGACCTTCCCATGAAACTCCTCAAGAAGAAAATCACAAAAAGAAACGAAAAGAACAAAGAACGAAAACTCAACAAGAAGCTGAAACAGGAGCAGCAGGACCAGGATGACGGAGAACACGGTGCGTTTTATCTGTGTTTTTATTTAAAGACTAAACACCAGTATAAATGCTAGGCTAGCTGTCTATGCTAAGTGCTAAGCCCTTAGCTAGCATGCATGCTCTAAATGTGCACGCCACGGCCGTACTAGTCAGTCAGTACCACCATATATATTTTATAATTGTCAATTATGTCATATGAATCAAGATAATAGGTATGTCCTGTAATGTGTGGGGAAAAAACACGTAATGACAAGTTAATTACTTGCACAATATATGTACATTACAAAGTACACATCGTTGCTGACTAGCCCAAGATTTAGAGACTCGTGGAGTGATCGTCAGAATCGAAAAAACTCTAAATCTTGGGCTAGTTGCTGACAGGGATTCTTCTGAAAACGTAATTTACTTTAATTGTCAAGGTCTTCACACACTGGCTATTATCATTTTTTTGTTTGTTTTGTGAAGCACTTAGTTTGGCCTGGTACAAACTGAATTACCGGCATTATTTTTCTATTTTTCTACCGTTAATTAACTGTTTTGCACTTTTAGCCAAACATTATTAATTTTCTTCTCTAGTACGTACGTCCAATTTGAAATGCTTAAAGGACCACTTCACCACTTTTCAACTTCTCTTCCTATAATTGGTCCTAACTAATGTTCATGATAAAATACCACCATTTTTTCCTACTCGGTCTGTAAAAATCTAAATATATTTTTAAAAAAATCAAAAAAAAAAAAAATCTGCCTAATGATGATGTCACTGGTGGACTGCCCAAAGCCCTCCTATGAGACACAGACTGAGTAGGAAAAAATGGTGGTGTTTTATCATGAACATTAGTGAGGACCAATTATATGAAATGTTGAAAAGTGGTGAAGTGGTCCTGAAAATGATTCTGATCAGATCAGCGATGGGCTGTAGTGAGGATATTGCAACTGGTTTGGCTGGGCCGACATAGCCCAAGATTTAGACTCTCGTAGAGTTTTTTTTTAGAAAGATTCGTCACAATCGAAAAAAACTACGAGAGTCTAAATCTTGGGCTAGGGCCGCCAAATGATTTGTAAAACAAATTGTCATTGTAATACAGAAACACAGTATACTGCCAAGGAGGAACATAAATCAACTGATTAATAATAAACAAACTGTGAAAACGCACACCACAGTCCACTCATCTGACCAGTAACGTGGCAGCCACCTGGCTACCGTGTTAAGTGGTCAAATGGGTGGGCCATGAACACGGTTGAGTTTTTCCAGAGGGCCTCATTTATAACAGAAATAGTAATTGTACAATGCCTTTAGTGTTGCCTGTTCGTTTTGTGGTAATGAACAGGGTGTCAACTAGGGCAGACAGTGACTCTTGTGGTATTCGATGAAAGGATTCTTATCAGTGATTCCTGTCTAGAATTATTACAAGAACACACCGGCTTTGGAGCTTTTCTCTGGCCTGTAAACAAACCATGAATCATATTTTGCAACTATCACTCAAACTTTCATTAAAATTGATTATCAATTTCATATTTGTAATGTTTGTGTTCCAGAAGAATCCAGTGTACCGTCGGAGGAGTGCTGTGAGGAGACCGTGCAGGAAGCAGAGAAGATTAATGACGTTGCAGAAGAAGATTCTGTGGCAGAGGAAGATGCCGTGAAGAAGAAAAAGAAGAAGCGGAAGCTCGGGGACGTTGCTGAAGCAGCAGGTACACATGGTGACAGAAATGGAGCTGTCCCCGACTCCCCATACCAGTATCGATATTGACTGCTCATACTGCCCAAATGTTATCGGCCAGTCTATGCCAATCCGGATCGATACAACTTAATGTATCGGATGATGACATATCATTTATAGTAAATCAATTCAGTTGAACTTGCACTCATAATTTACTACTAATAATAATAATCATCAATGCTTTTTATTTATAAAGCTTATAAATCAGCATAGCAGGCAACAATGTCATGGGACCTAGCTAGGCTAAACTAAGTTAAAACTAGGTAAAAGTGCATTATTAAAAAGGTAGATTTTTAGTCTTTAGTTTATATTGTTTTACTAACCAAGATGTTATATACTATTCCCAGATGTTTTTGATACACATTGATTTTCGGATCGGTACATTGTCTGCCGAGTCGCAAGTTTTTGATACACGGATCGGGTGACGGGAAAAATCGTATCGGGACATCTCTAGACAGAAATAGTAATTGTACAAATGATTATGCATAAATGCCTTTAGTGTTGCCTGTTCGTTTTGTGGTAATGAACAGGGTGTCAACTAAGGCAGACAGAGACTCTTGTGGTATTCGATGAAAGGACTCTATCAGTGATTCCTGTCGAGAATTATTACAAGGACACACCGGCTTTGGAGCTCCAGTGAGATTGACTTGATCTTTTCTCTGCCAATCACTTTTGGCATCTTCACTTTTCCGCCATCACTTTTATCTTCAATATATACTTGGTTCAGCCAATCAAATCATTGCTGTGGGGTGATCAGCCAATCACAAGCCCGAAAGGCTGGGTATAGGAGGGGCTAGTGCCCATCAAGAACAGCGCATGACGTGACGTCATGTGGCAGCCAAGCCAAAAGACGAAGTTTATTGATATGAGAATGGATCGCATGGCTCTATAGCCCAGGAGCGCCTGTTGGGCGATCCTCGGTGACGCGCAAGAGTGAGACGTCATCGAAAAACTCCCTCCCCCGTTTAGCTGAAAATCTTAAAACGTTCATAACTCGCGATCTAAATCATCCCGTCTAATTATGAAAAAAGATCCTGTGTTAGACGGCGCTCCGCGGTCTCGATAGATTTATTCTTGTCTCCCGTTGTTGTCGATCGACTCTAGAGTGGTGTGGCTATTGTTAGCTGCTACACACACATCAACAACTTCCGCCGGTCCGTCCAGAAAAGGGGTCCGTGTTTATAAATCGACTGGGCGCTATAATGTAATGGATTAAATAACCCCGGGCAATTAAAGTGTTAATGTTGGCTTTAAGCAGTGATGAGTGTGATTCTTTTGTTTGTTTTCTATTTAGCTCTCCTTACTTAAATGTATATATCAATGACAACGTTGAACCAACACAAAATAAATACACTCTTGTACAAATCTTGTGGGTCTTTTAATTTTGTCTAGGAGTAAAAAAGCTAAAAACAGACTCGACAGAGGAAGACATCACAGCTGAGGATGATGATGGTGACAGCGATAAAGAGGTGGAGGAAGGTGACGATGAGGAAAAGGCTGATGATGAAGATGCAGATGGACCTGAACTACCAAGTGGTTTGATGGGTAACAAACTGTTGCTAATCAATGAATCATTACAATAAGTGGCTTACCTGTGTTTCGGCAAAAACATTGCAGATCTACAAGCTCACAGCGCCTTACGTTGTGAACTTTATTTATTATTTATTTATGTCGAGGGGCCCCTAGTATAGAGCCCTAGGGGACTCCGGACCAACTAAACATATATGGTTTGTTCCATGTTTAACACACCAATAACCCAATCAGCGCCGGGATTCCTTCAAAATAGAAGCTTGGGGTGCCAGGAAGATATGGCCACCTTACTCTGCACTCTGTACTCTGCACCCCCCCCCCCCCGGAAAAAACAGACACATTTTTGCTTGCTTACCTCGCTGAGATTCCGATAATAATCGCTGATGATCCCCCCGCATTCATATTTTTGAGCGAGAGGCAGGTGAGAAGTCGGAAATGAAGAGCTTAGTATATCCATCTGATCAAAACCACGGAGAGCGCTAGCCCTAGATTAAGAGATACGAGGCATTCTTTATGCAGCGGTAAACTAGGAAGTGACTGGGACCGCAGGCGCAGATGAGCGAAGAGTATGGTGGCCTTGGAGGCCAACTCAAAAAAAAGAAGGAAAAAAGTCAGAATATTCTTCTCTTGTTTGATATCATTGAAAATGCACTAGGACGATACGTCCTAGCAACCCGTCGGTTGGATTGCTTATGACGTGCCCACACGTCGTACGGTCTGAACCAGTTAATATCTGACCTGTGTTTTGATCAAACAAATAATGCAAAGCTTATTTTTAGAGACTCACCGATGACACATGTCTTGGGTTTCGATTTAGGAGAGCCTGCTGGAGGACTGCTGATTACACATGTTTTGTCAAAATTATGCTAAATCAATTTGAGAAACTTAGATTTGATAGGTTTTTTAAAAGGATAGAAAATTCAAACTTGTGACTGGCTGCGAGCTTGTAAATCTACTATTTAATCTACAGATATTCTACTGTTAGACAGATGTTAGGTTCTTGGCTTATTTATGATTCATGATCATGTATTTGATGGTATTACCATGTGGTGTTCTTGCTTACTGTAAATCACTTTGGATTAAGAGCATCTGCTAAATGCCTACATTGTAATTGTAAATTGTATGAAATGCCTTCAAGTGTTGCCTGTTCGTTTTGTGGTAATGAACGGGGTGTCAACTGAGGCAGACAGAGACTCTTGTGGTATTCAATGAAAGGAGTCTTATCAGTGATTCCTGTCAGGAATTATTGCAAGGACAACAGCTTTTATTTATCACCAGTAAGACAACATTTAAAATGGGGCTTAAGTGGTGATCATGATGTATTGTTTTGGTGATCGTTTGAGAGGAGATGAAAAAGTCTATAAACACACAAGATATGTCTAAACACCTGAACGTGGCCGGAACGCTCCGTCTTCTGGTCTGTGGAATGTGTAATTAGAGCACGGTTGACCAATAATGTGCCGTTTAATCATAGAGCCCCAGAAAGTAAATAAATAAATAATAATATATATATTTTTTGTTCATTCATTTCAGGGGCGTTTGAGGACACGTCGTTTGCGTCCCTGGAGAGCCTGGTGAGTGAGAGCACACTGAAGGGAGTGAAGGACATGGGCTTTGAACACATGACTCCAATCCAGCTCAAAACCATACGCCCTCTGCTGGAGGGAAGGTACGTCGACAGCACATTCTCTCCCTGTTGGGTTGTGAGTGTAGAGTATGAGTTGGGTTGTGGGTAGATGTGCGTGCGTGCGTGCATGCATGCGCACACAAACGGTTTTGGGTTATTATGTGAACGTGGGGTTGTGAGTTGGGTTGTGGGTTGATGTGAATGTGGGGTATGAACTATGTATGAAGGTGCCTAGTTAGAAAAACTAACTAGGTCATGTTGCTGGACTGAAACACTCTCCTCTAATAATTTCTCCTTGTGGGTGGCCATCACAAACTTAACATACCCATATAGATTATTAAAGACCACTTTAAACTATATTTACAGGCTTGAAAAGTTCATAAATGACACTGACTGTTCCTGTTGTCACTTCAACCACAACTATATTGTGTATTGATTGTCTTGTCTTGTCTTGTCTTGTCTTGTCTGTCTGACTGCCTGTCTGCAGGGACGTCTTGGCAGCTGCAAAGACGGGTAGTGGTAAAACATTGGCCTTCCTGATCCCCTCTATAGAACTCATCTATAAACTCAAGTTCATGCCCAGGAATGGTACGTATTTCACTTTATTAGCATTATGATTTATTATCGAAGAACCCTATAGCAGATCTTGTGAGTTTGCAGGTGTGTGCGTGCATGGCTGCATGGACATGCATGCCGTCTCAGCTTTTGTCACATGTAAGAAGTCGGAGTGCTCATAAGAACGTTTTAAGAGCCACTGACTGAAAAGTCACCTGATATGAGCTGAGTTTGCCACAGTGTTGATCTCGTCGACTAAAACTATTGACAAAAACGAAATAAAATCTAAGCTATGATGGCTACATTTATAGAACTTTATTCAACAAATAAAAACTAGACTAAAATGTTAGGGAGCGATCAGTGGAGAAGAGATCCAGTAGAACTAAAAGACATTTTATGTTTGCAGTGTTTCCTGCAGGAAAAAGCTTTGGCATGGAGCTGGGCACGACGTGTCGTAAGCTTGTAGATCTGCTATTTTAAGCATTGAACCAAGTGTAAAATCAGGCATTACAACGCTATCAAGGCCTGCCAAAATAACATTTGTCGACAAAATCAACTACATTTAGTCGACTGAAATATATTTAGTCAACTAAAACTAAAACATTTCAGATGACAAACGCATGGCTGGAAGTTCTCAGTCACCACGGTCAGTCATTTTGGATTACATATAGTAGCCGTGTCTTCTATGAATTAAATCATGTTGTGCAGCAAAAATAGCTTATCTACAAGCTCTCAATGAGCTTGTAGATAGGCAATTTTCAGAAGCATCATCCATAAAATCCAAGGTTTAAGCGTCAATCTGTGATTTCTTAACCTGCTTGGTAGTATAAAGAACAGCAGGAACAATGTTACTAGAAAATCATCATTTTACATATTGTGTTAATTGTTTAAGAATCAGCGCTAGTGTGTTGGGGGCTCATAATGTTTCACAAATCGTACATTATGGACTTGGTCATAGAAGCATTTTCAGCCATGAGATTTTATTTTTGCTTTAATCCATGGAAACATGACTAAAACTAAATCAAAAGTTGCTCTCAATATCAACACCGGTCTGCCGCTTCCAATCAGGTACTGGGGTGGTGATCCTGTCCCCGACCCGTGAGCTGGCCATGCAGACGTACGGCGTGATGAAGGAGCTGATGACGCATCACGTGCACACCTACGGCCTCCTCATGGGGGGCAGCAACCGTTCGGCAGAGGCCACGAGGCTGGCCAACGGGGTCAACATCATAGTGGCCACGCCGGGGAGGCTGCTGGACCACCTGCAGGTGAGCTGGGACACGCAAGCACGCCACGCACGCACGCACTCACACATGCTGTGATTGTATTACTACACTTGTGAGTAGGGTTGGGACCCGGAACCGCTTCTTTTTCAGACGCGGTTCAAAAATGGACCCCTTAAGGGTCCATTTTTGTGTGTTTATTTTCTATCCCTGAAAAGTTGTTGTGGGCTTATTTTTGTTGCCCGACACCGGCTTGCAACTACCTATAAATAAGGAATAGCCCTAACCTCTAAATGTAGGCCTCATTTTTAAAGCACAGCTCAAGACCTGCTTCTTCACTTTTGCTTTGCCTTTTAGTCGAGCTTTTAAAATCCTTGTTATTCATGTCCTCACTGTATTGCCTTATTCACTACTAATGTTTTTAGGGCCTTGCTTTTCTTTTGTCATTGCTCTGTAACGCACTTTGAGCTGCATTTCATGTTATGAAAGGTGCTATACAAATTAAGTTATTATACTTTTTTGTGTGTTTTGGTGAGCCTCATGTCAGGAAAATGTCGATTTGATGCTTTTAGATTCTAAACTAAATGGCTTGTAACTGTCCTCCCGTGTGCAGAACACTCCAAACTTCATGTACAAGAACCTGCAGTGTCTGATCATAGACGAGGCCGATCGTATTCTGGAGGTCGGCTTCGAAGAGGAACTCAAACAGATCATCAAACTTCTGCCCAGTGCGTATATCTGACTGCACCACGGCGACACACACCATTACTGGCATTTCAGCTATTTTCAACCTACTCACTAATTGTCATAAGATAAGATGGCACCATTTTTGTCTACTGTGTCTCAGATGAGTGCAGGGGACAGTTCAGATACCTGCCTGTATACCAGTGATTGACATTCTTCGCATATTTGGTCGTTTCAAACAAAATTAGATTTTTTTCAGCATGCCATCAACGTTCAGTAAGAGAAATGTGTAGTTTCTGTTAGCTAGGAATCCTGTCGAGACTGTCGAGACACAGAGAGTAGACATACATTGTGCCATCTTATAATTAGTGAAGAAGAATTACATAAAGAAATGGGTTCTCCTTTAGTTCTCCTTTAATAACTTATAACATTTTGATTCTGTACTTTTTATTATACTTTAGTGATTCAGGCTGGTGCAGAGTATCGGACCCAAACATCCCAGTGTGTCTAAGGATAAATTAACTGTGTAGCTGCACTAGTAAATGCCTTTAGTGTTGCCTGTTCGTTTTGTTGTAACGGACGGGGTGTCAACTAAGGCATACAGTGACTCTTCCAGTCTTCAGTGAAAGGAGTCTATTGGTGATTCCTCTCGAGACGAATTGGAAGAACACATCATCACATTGTAGATTTGATTCTGAGTAGAGGTGCTCCGATAGTTCAGTGATCGGCAATTTACCCTATCTGGAGAAACCGATCTTTTGTACCAGTATAAAGTCAATCAGATGTATAGTATAGTATCGTTTTTGCATCTTTGTGACAGGCTTAAACATTCTCCCCTTCCTCCCCACACACAGGAACAGTTTTTTTGTCGTGTGTTTTGACATATAATTTAGAAATATTCGAATTTACCCCTTACACACAGAACGTTATCGGCTGATCTTAAGAAAAACAATCGGGATCGGGCCCAAAAAGCCTGATCGGAGCACCTCTAATTCTGAGAGTCTGTGTTTGGCGTGGGCTGGGTGGCGACATGAGCTTCCTTCTCCTGAACTGGTGTTTTTAAATGACTGTTTGCGTCAGAGAGGAGATGCTGTTCTGAACTTGTGTTTTTAATGACAGAGAGGAGACAGACCATGCTGTTCTCGGCCACGCAGACGCGCAAAGTGGAGGATTTGGCTCGTATTTCCCTGAAGAAGGAGCCACTGTACGTGGGAGTGGACGACAACAAGGAGCAGGCCACAGTCGACGGACTGGAGCAGGTACTGGACCAGTCACTAGTAGATTTAGGGGGTTTTGTTTTTGTGAATTAATTTATGCTCCACTAGTCCACTTCCTCATACAGCAGTGTCACACAAAATTTGTGAAAATGTATTCAGAATTGTAGCTTTAAGCATCTCTCCTAGCAAGGTTTGGTAGTGGATAGGAGGATTTTTTTAGGTGGTGTCGGTGAGTTTGACCTCATGGTTTGTGGTTTTGTTGCGTTTGTGCCGGTGTTGTTCAGGGCTACGTGGTTTGTCCGTCGGAGAAGCGGTTCCTCCTCCTCTTCACCTTCCTGAAGAAGAACCGTAAGAAGAAGATGATGGTGTTCTTCTCCACGTGCATGTCGGTGAAATATCACTACGAGCTCCTCAACTACATCGACCTTCCCGTCTTGGCCATTCATGTAAGACTGTGGTTCGTCCTTGTCCTGTCTGTGGTTCCAGTTCTGAACCAACATTTAGGTATCTAAACCAATTAATTTGGTTCAAAGTTAAGCGGGGGGAAAAGGAACGGAACCGGTTCAACCCTGGTGGAGTAGAGCGTCGCAGTCCCGCCCCCTACCCTGGACCAGGAAATGATTCTCCGTTCATTTTCCTCATAGACATTTCAGAAAGTATTTATTTAAAAACGCTTACGCCGCGGACAAAGCCAACTCGAGTCGTGACAAATCATGACGACAAACAAATAATAAACAAATAATTAGAAAGAAGAAAAAAACGGCAGGTTACAACACTTTTTTTGTTGTTTTTCTTCTTTGTAATTATTTGTTTGGTCCAAAATATTGTTTGTGTTGTCATGAGTTGTCACGACTCGAGTTGGCTTTGTCCGCGGCGTAACCGTCTTTAAATAAATACTTTAAGAAATGTCTATGGGAAAGATGCATTGGGATTCATTTCCTGGTCCATGTTAGGGGGCGGGACTGCGACGCTCTAGGGGGCCTCTGTAAATCATGACTTCCTTTCATCCACTTTCAACCTAGCATCAAACGTTTGGGCTTTTTAAAAAAATTGTAATTGTAGTTTTTGCTATTCATATAATGTGTGTGCATAGTACACACGTCTCAGCTTCTGTCAGATGTAAGAAGGGGTGTGGGAGTCTTCAAAAGGTTGGGAACCATTGAGATGATCTTTCCGTGTTTGTGTGTCCATCTCAGGGGAAGCAGAAGCAGACAAAGCGAACCACAACATTCTTCCAGTTCTGCAACGCTGACTCTGGCATCCTGCTGTGTACGGACGTAGCAGCCAGAGGGCTGGACATCCCTGAGGTGGACTGGATAGTCCAGTATGACCCCCCTGATGACCCCAAGGTGGGTGTTGTGCTCTGTGTTGGTAGGACTCTGGAGTACATCCAGTGTGTGTGTGTGTGTATAAAACAGTCATGCAACATCAACCAAAATATTAAAAATAAATGAAATATCATGTGGTATATGAATGGCATTGACTGCCATACTCTAAACCGATACCAGCATCTTGGCCAGTATCGGCAGCTTCTCCGATACTGATATCGGAACAACTCTTCACCTCCACAGTGTGTGTTGACGGCATTGTGCTGTGTTTCGTTTGTAGGAGTACATCCACAGGGTGGGCAGGACGGCCAGGGGTATTAACGGAAGAGGACACGCCCTCCTCATCCTCCGACCTGAGGAGCTGGGCTTCCTGCGCTTCCTCAAACAGGCCAAGGTAACACACACACACACACATGGGTGAGTTTTTGAGCTGATCATTACAATGTCCTTATGGGAAAGAAAATATTTCAAAAGGAGAAAACATTGAAAATCTGTTAAAAATATATTTTGATCTGTTCTCACATCACATTATTTCAGCACGATCACCGAGCGTGCGTCTGACAGTGGCTGATAGGAATACTTTGGCACATCATCCAACCTTAGTAGAAATCCAAAGTCTTAGTCGGGGTGTCGCATAACTTAGTTTGAGACCAGTCTCCTTGAGCTGTTATTTGACGCTGCCATTCTCTCTGCTGCTTCCGTAAACATTAATCACAGGCACCCAATGCACATGTCACATGACAGGATTTGTCCGACGAAACCGTATTACACCGTATTACACCCGTAAAAAAAATGGAAATAATATAATACTTACTTACTCTCCTTTGTCTGCTGGAATGTAGGGCAGCAACAACATAGGATTTAAACTCCTTGCTGCTAATATTGATCATAGTATGTTGTTGTATATATGATCTTGTTATCTTAAAGGTGTCTTTTTTTTTAGGTTCCCCTGAGTGAGTTTGAATTTTCCTGGGCTAAAATATCCGACATCCAGCCCCAGGTAAAAAATCCTTTCAGGTTGAATCTCAACGGTTTCATTTCTATGGTTATATATTTTAGTTGTTTGACGTGCGGAACTGTTTTGTGTTTCTCAGATGGAGAAGTTGATAGAGAAGAACTATTTCCTCCACAAGTCGGCCCAGGAGGCCTACAAGGCGTACGTCAGGGCCTATGACTCGCACTCGCTCAAGCAGATCTACAGCGTCAATACCCTCAACCTCCCCATGGTGGCGCTGTCCTTCGGCTTCAAGGTCCCCCCTTACGTCGACCTCAGTATCCTTTCCCCGGTCTGGGGGCACATGTTTTGTGACAGCATGGTCCACTCCCAATGTTTGTTTGAAATTAGGCTGCAACAGTTAAACAAACTATTTCAATTTAAACAATTATAAAAATTACTTCTATAATTTTTTGAATTGATTAATAATCCATCCCATCCAATGTCAATGTCATTATAGGCAAAACGTTGAAAAAATATTTCAAACTAAATTGTTCTGCTTTTTGTCTCTTTTTGCTGGCGATAAAATAAATGCTAAGAAAATGTTCGATTGTTGCAGCAGTAGTAGTCTGTGTATTTGTGTTTTAAATCAGATTGTACAAGTTTAGATCAGATGGTACAAATAAATGAATGGACCTGTCTTACAGGTCCATTTGGTTCCATGGCGATACCGATACCTGCCGCTGAGAAGCAGTCGACCAAGGAGTTTTTTCCTGCAAAACAAATGCTTTCAATGGTGGTGTTTTCCTCAACCAGCCTTCCTCCCAGATGTTATGAGCAGCAAAGGAGTGAAGGTGCAGAAGAGAGGAGGGGGAGGGGGCTTTGGCTACCAGAAGAACAACAAGAACGTCCACAAGTCCAGGATCTTCAAGCACGTCAACAAGGGCAAGCGAGACGGCAGGCAGTTCTCCCGCTAAAAGCTGCTAGAATGAACTCATGTAATTTCTTCAACTGCAATCTATGTGTAAATGTCTACTTCTAAACCAGCCGGTTTAGCTTTACCGTAAATCCTCCCAATAAAGTCATCCTTTCTATAAATTACTGTGCCCCTATTAATCACCGGGAATGGCGCTGGATTAAGTATATAAATTCCGGTCTCCTTTTATTAGCCGGGTTTTTTTTTCATTTGCCGTATATGTTACCTTCGCTGCTCTGGCTGGCTGTGCCTGTCAAGTCAGTGTCCAGATGCTTGTGGTCGTGCTGCTCGGCTTGTACACAACAACAAAGTTAACCTCGGGAGAGAACGCCAATAAGCACTGTTCATGGCTATGGACAATAAATCTACCGGTAATGAGAGCAGCAGTCTTAACTGCGGAGGAGGCAGGCAAATTACACAAAACCAAGCAAGTGAAATCTATCCCACAGCCTACTAGGCTACTACAATGAGTGAGTAATGAGTTTGTGACACGATGTGCTGTGCTCCCGCATATCTGCTGCCCTTCATGCAACGAACGTTCTATAAAACGACAGATCTACGACAGATCTGCCTGCAGCAGCCCCATGCGCCTAGCCAATCCATCATTATGGATCATGGAACGAACGTGTGAGCTTAGCTTGGTTGTTCAAGTTAAATTTATGTGTTTATTTTATTATGGTATTTACCATAGGCAATATGCCAATATTGTTAAAATGACCAGTGAGCACTTGCTTGTTTAATATTCCATGAGGACTTGGTTTCAATACATGAGCCCAGCACATTTTACTGGGTTCTAACTAATTATGAGTGGTTTGAAAAGTAGAAATATAGGCCTTCTTATAGCTGCCTCCTTCCAATAAAAGCCTGATATCGGTTGAGACAAATAAAAGCCCGGGTTTCTAAAAGAGGATTTACAGACTACAGTAGACACCCAAACATCATTATTCCACTAACTACATATTGTGCTAATTGTTAAGGAAACGCATTTGCAATGTTTCTAATTTCAGCTGGTTTGAGCTGAAGCAAATTTCCGCGGTGGGAGCAAGTAGGTCAATATTATTGTGAAGTACTCCTTTCACACTGAACTTGGCCAAACAAACACAACAATGTTTATTTGTTTTTGCTTGCATTTTGTACTGTGTATATAGTCCATTGTTTATAGGGTATTGTGTTTCTTCAAACCTAATTTTGTTCCTGTGAGTTGGAACAGGTATTTTGTAATTGTCACTTATTGTAAAGACGGACCCTGTATTCTTCACTGTCTTTATTAAATATATTTACTTGGAGCTTTGTGCGACTAAGTGGGGGTTGGGTATCATGGTCTCAGATTTATTTGCCTGTCGGACAACTATACAGGTCATGTTCTACTTGCCCAAAGGTCGTGCCCACTTGCCTGGAAAGTTAATCGTCCGTTGTGAAATGATAGGTAAAATGTTACGCTTGTAGAACAAATAAATCTTAAATCCACTCGATAGCTTCAGACAGTAATTTTGAATAAAGCAGAATGAGTGCAACTGCTAGTTGTAGAAAAGGTAGCATGCACTTGCCATGGGCAGTCGGGCAAAAGTTGGTGTCAACCACTGTTCCAGTCTAAACAAGATTGCTGCGTACTACCCATCCAGATGAAGGAATCATATAGGGATTTATACAATCCTTAAGGGTCGAGTGAAAATCAAGAAAAAGGCCATTAGGCCTATAGTATGACGTTTTTCATGGTTTTCACCATCAAAAATGATGAATCGTTCCTCTGTCTCATCAGCTATTGTCTATAGAGGGTATGCGCATGACATCATCGTACCTGGAAGTTATGCGGGAACGCCCACTGAGTTGCAAAAAACTACTTTCTGGCCTTGACAGCCCATTCATCCAAACAGAAAAGTCCTGTCTGATTGCATTAAACAATGTTAAACTCACCATTGCAGCTGTACGAAAAGCTTGAATTATCCTCTTAAAGTTTTTCTTTCATAAAAATCCACCATAGAACATGACAACGTTATGAGCTACTTTCTGTCAAGAAATGCCCTGCATTTGATTATTTTTCTAAGTGTCAGGGTTTGGAAGTGCTTGTTTTCAATAACACAACGGTTGACAACGAGCGCTTCCAAACTCCAACACTCCATGCTGCTCAATGTTTTGCCACTCAGTCTAGATGAGGGGGACGTGTCCTGA
Organism: Electrona antarctica; assembly: GCF_951216825.1. Taxonomy (NCBI): domain Eukaryota; kingdom Metazoa; phylum Chordata; class Actinopteri; order Myctophiformes; family Myctophidae; genus Electrona; species Electrona antarctica. The sequence goes on along the minus strand of NC_136794.1, from coordinate 33,545,092 downwards.
TGGGGAAATCATGCATGTGCATATTCTCTATACATGTAGCAACATAACTATTTATGCCCTAGAAGGCGTTCCCAGATTGGACCTCAGGAGAAGAGATGAAAATCATGAAAAACGGCATACTATAATCATGGTTTTCGACGACATACTATAGCAGGGGTGTCCAAAAGGTAGATTGCGGTCTACCAGTAGATCACTAAGGTGCAGGGAGACCACATGACATGGCTTAAAAAATATGTAATTTAAATCACCCGTGTGAAGGGAGAGGCGCACTTATCATCATACATCATCTCATTCCGGCCAATCACAATTCTCACTTTTGCCTTCAATGACAAACAATTGTTGTTTGTGCCCCTCAAAGAATAGCAAAAATAGCAGATCGACAAGCTTAAAACTTGGCGCTTCACACTGCATTTTGAGCTTATGGATCTGCTACTTGTTATGCTTTTGTGTGACGTTGTAGTATTATCTAAGTATGCAAAGATGATTTTAAACTGGTAATGGTGAGTGATGAGGTACTCAAGAAACGGAGTGCCCTGCAACCCAACACGGCCACTGGCCATGACAATATTCCCTCCAAATTTCTTGCTATGGAGACCCAGCCATCTCCTCCATAGCTCCAATTATCACCCACATCATAAACCTCTCCAACAAACGAGGACTTGGCCATATCACCTGATGAAGGACTACTATGGGCGAAACGTATTTCTGTTTGTGGATGCCGGTGTGTCCACAGTAAGATGAACCTAATTAGAAATTTGAAAGCACTATATTTCTAAAACTATGAAACATTGTCCACCGTAAGATGAACCTAAATAGGTTTGAATGGGGTTTCTAGGTGTAAGTATGTAGGACTAGTAGCATGCCAAAGTTTGTGCTATTGCCATTGAAAATGCAATGGGCGTTAAAGTTAAATAACTCAGAAACTACAAAACATTTCAAAGTAAAACATTCCAGCATGTGTCTCCACAGTAAGCTGAATTATAAAAAGTGTGAATGGAGTTTCTAGGTGAAAGTGCTTTTTTGACATGCCAATATCTGCCATTGAGCCCCATTGTTAAATTCTCAAATTTGAAAGCACTATATTTCTAAAACTATGAAACATTTCAAAGATTCCTTTTCAAGCAAACATGTCCACCGTAAGATGAACCTAAGTAGGCTTGAATGGGGTTTCTAGGTGTAAGTATGTAGGACTAGTAGCATGCCAAAGTTTGTGCTATTGCCATTGAGAATGCATTGGGCGTTAAAGTTAAATAACTCAGAAACTACAAAACATTTCAAAGTAAAAAGTTCCAGCATGTGTCTCCACAGTAAGCTGAATTATAAAAAGTGTGAATGGAGTTTCTAGGTGAAAGTGCTTTTTTGACGTGCCAATATCTGCCATTGAGCCCCATTGTAAAATTCTCAAATTTGAAAGCACTATATTTCTAAAACTATGAAACATTTCAAAGATTCCTTTTCAGGCAAACATGTCCACCGTAAGATGAACCTAAGTAGGCTTGAATGGGGTTTCTAGGTTTAAGTATGTAGGACTAGTAGCATGCGAAAGTTTGTGCTATTGCCATTGAGAATGCATTGGGCGTTAAAGTTAAATAACTCAGAAACTACAAAACATTTCAAAGTAAAAAGTTCCAGCATGTGTCTCCACAGTAAGCTGAATTATAAAAAGTGTGAATGGAGTTTCTAGGTGAAAGTGCTTTTTTGACGTGCCAATATCTGCCATTGACCCCCATTGTAAAAGTCTCAAATTTGAAAGCACTATATTTCTAAAACTATGAAACATTTCAAAGATTCCTTTTCAGGCAAACATGTCCACCGTAAGATGAACCTAAGTAGGCTTGAATGGGGTTTCTAGGTGTAAGTATGTAGGACTAGTAGCATGCCAAAGTTTGTGCTATTGCCATTGAGAATGCATTGGGCGTTAAAGTTAAATAACTCAGAAACTACAAAACATTTCAAAGTAAAAAGTTCCAGCATGTGTCTCCACAGTAAGCTGAATTATAAAAAGTGTGAATGGAGTTTCTAGGTGAAAGTGCTTTTTTGACGTGCCAATATCTGCCATTGAGCCCCATTGTAAAATTCTCAAATTTGAAACTATGAAACATTTCAAAGATTCCTTTTCAGGCAAACATGTCCACCGTAAGATGAACCTAAGTAGGCTTGAATGGGGTTTCTAGGTTTAAGTATGTAGGACTAGTAGCATGCGAAAGTTTGTGCTATTGCCATTGAGAATGCATTGGGCGTTAAAGTTAAATAACTCAGAAACTACAAAACATTTCAAAGTAAAAAGTTCCAGCATGTGTCTCCACAGTAAGCTGAATTATAAAAAGTGTGAATGGAGTTTCTAGGTGAAAGTGCTTTTTTGACGTGCCAATATCTGCCATTGAGCCCCATTGTAAAATTCTCAAATTTGAAAGCACTATATTTCTAAAACTATGAAACATTTCAAAGATTCCTTTTCAGGCAAACATGTTCACCGTAAGATGAACCAAAGTAGGCTTGAATGGGGTTTCTAGGTTTAAGTATGTAGGACTAGTAGCATGCCAAAGTTTGTGCTATTGCCATTGAGAATGCATTGGGCGTTAAAGTTAAATAACTCAGAAACTACAAAACATTTCAAAGTAAAAACTTCCAGCATGTGTCTCCACAGTAAGCTGAATTATAAAAAGTGTGAATGGAGTTTCTAGGTGAAAGTGCTTTTTTGACGTGACAATATCTGCCATTGAGCCCCATTGTAAAATTCTCAAATTTGAAAGCACTATATTTCTAAAACTATGAAACATTTCAAAGATTCCTTTTCAGGCAAACATGTTCACCGTAAGATGAACCAAAGTAGGCTTGAATGGGGTTTCTAGGTTTAAGTATGTAGGACTAGTAGCATGCCAAAGTTTGTGCTATTGCCATTGAGAATGCATTGGGCGTTAAAGTTAAATAACTCAGAAACTACAAAACATTTCAAAGTAAAAAGTTCCAGCATGTGTCTCCACAGTAAGCTGAATTATAAAAAGTGTGAATGGAGTTTCTAGGTGAAAGTGCTTTTTTGACGTGCCAATATCTGCCATTGAGCCCCATTGTAAAATTCTCAAATTTGAAAGCACTATATTTCTAAAACTATGAAACATTTCAAAGATTCCTTTTCAGGCAAACATGTCCACCGTAAGATGAACCTAAGTAGGCTTGAATGGGGTTTCTAGGTTTAAGTATGTAGGACTAGTAGCATGCAAAGTTTGTGCTATTGCCATTGAGAATGCATTGGGCGTTAAAGTTAAATAACTCAGAAACTACAAAACATTTCAAAGTAAAAAGTTCCAGCATGTGTCTCCACAGTAAGCTGAATTATAAAAAGTGTGAATGGAGTTTCTAGGTGAAAGTGCTTTTTTGACGTGACAATATCTGCCATTGAGCCCCAATGTAAAATTCTCAAATTTGAAAGCACTATATTTCTAAAACTATGAAACATTGCAAAGATTCCTTTTCAGGCAAACATGTCCACCGTAAGATGAACCTAAGTAGGCTTGCATGGGGTTTCTAGTTTTAAGTATGTAGGACTAGTAGCATGCCAAAGTTTGTGCTATTGCCATTGAGAATGCATTGGGCGTTAAAGTTAAATAACTCAGAAACTACAAAACATTTCAAAGTAAAAAGTTCCAGCATGTGTCTCCACAGTAAGCTGAATTATAAAAAGTGTGAATGGAGTTTCTAGGTGAAAGTGCTTTTTTGACGTGCCAATATCTGCCATTGACCCCCATTGTAAAAGTCTCAAATTTGAAAGCACTATATTTCTAAAACTATGAAACATTTCAAAGATTCCTTTTCAGGCAAACATGTCCACCGTAAGATGAACCTAAGTAGGCTTGAATGGGGTTTCTAGGTGTAAGTATGTAGGACTAGTAGCATGCCAAAGTTTGTGCTATTGCCATTGAGAATGCATTGGGCGTTAAAGTTAAATAACTCAGAAACTACAAAACATTTCAAAGTAAAAAGTTCCAGCATGTGTCTCCACAGTAAGCTGAATTATAAAAAGTGTGAATGGAGTTTCTAGGTGAAAGTGCTTTTTTGACGTGCCAATATCTGCCATTGAGCCCCATTGTAAAATTCTCAAATTTGAAACTATGAAACATTTCAAAGATTCCTTTTCAGGCAAACATGTCCACCGTAAGATGAACCTAAGTAGGCTTGAATGGGGTTTCTAGGTTTAAGTATGTAGGACTAGTAGCATGCGAAAGTTTGTGCTATTGCCATTGAGAATGCATTGGGCGTTAAAGTTAAATAACTCAGAAACTACAAAACATTTCAAAGTAAAAAGTTCCAGCATGTGTCTCCACAGTAAGCTGAATTATAAAAAGTGTGAATGGAGTTTCTAGGTGAAAGTGCTTTTTTGACGTGCCAATATCTGCCATTGAGCCCCATTGTAAAATTCTCAAATTTGAAAGCACTATATTTCTAAAACTATGAAACATTTCAAAGATTCCTTTTCAGGCAAACATGTTCACCGTAAGATGAACCAAAGTAGGCTTGAATGGGGTTTCTAGGTTTAAGTATGTAGGACTAGTAGCATGCCAAAGTTTGTGCTATTGCCATTGAGAATGCATTGGGCGTTAAAGTTAAATAACTCAGAAACTACAAAACATTTCAAAGTAAAAAGTTCCAGCATGTGTCTCCACAGTAAGCTGAATTATAAAAAGTGTGAATGGAGTTTCTAGGTGAAAGTGCTTTTTTGACGTGACAATATCTGCCATTGAGCCCCATTGTAAAATTCTCAAATTTGAAAGCACTATATTTCTAAAACTATGAAACATTTCAAAGATTCCTTTTCAGGCAAACATGTTCACCGTAAGATGAACCAAAGTAGGCTTGAATGGGGTTTCTAGGTTTAAGTATGTAGGACTAGTAGCATGCGAAAGTTTGTGCTATTGCCATTGAGAATGCATTGGGCGTTAAAGTTAAATAACTCAGAAACTACAAAACATTTCAAAGTAAAAAGTTCCAGCATGTGTCTCCACAGTAAGCTGAATTATAAAAAGTGTGAATGGAGTTTCTAGGTGAAAGTGCTTTTTTGACGTGCCAATATCTGCCATTGACCCCCATTGTAAAAGTCTCAAATTTGAAAGCACTATATTTCTAAAACTATGAAACATTTCAAAGATTCCTTTTCAGGCAAACATGTCCACCGTAAGATGAACCTAAGTAGGCTTGAATGGGGTTTCTAGGTGTAAGTATGTAGGACTAGTAGCATGCCAAAGTTTGTGCTATTGCCATTGAGAATGCATTGGGCGTTAAAGTTAAATAACTCAGAAACTACAAAACATTTCAAAGTAAAAAGTTCCAGCATGTGTCTCCACAGTAAGCTGAATTATAAAAAGTGTGAATGGAGTTTCTAGGTGAAAGTGCTTTTTTGACGTGCCAATATCTGCCATTGAGCCCCATTGTAAAATTCTCAAATTTGAAACTATGAAACATTTCAAAGACTCCTTTTCAGGCAAACATGTCCACCGTAAGATGAACCTAAGTAGGCTTGAATGGGGTTTCTAGGTTTAAGTATGTAGGACTAGTAGCATGCGAAAGTTTGTGCTATTGCCATTGAGAATGCATTGGGCGTTAAAGTTAAATAACTCAGAAACTACAAAACATTTCAAAGTAAAAAGTTCCAGCATGTGTCTCCACAGTAAGCTGAATTATAAAAAGTGTGAATGGAGTTTCTAGGTGAAAGTGCTTTTTTGACGTGCCAATATCTGCCATTGAGCCCCATTGTAAAATTCTCAAATTTGAAAGCACTATATTTCTAAAACTATGAAACATTTCAAAGATTCCTTTTCAGGCAAACATGTTCACCGTAAGATGAACCAAAGTAGGCTTGAATGGGGTTTCTAGGTTTAAGTATGTAGGACTAGTAGCATGCCAAAGTTTGTGCTATTGCCATTGAGAATGCATTGGGCGTTAAAGTTAAATAACTCAGAAACTACAAAACATTTCAAAGTAAAAAGTTCCAGCATGTGTCTCCACAGTAAGCTGAATTATAAAAAGTGTGAATGGAGTTTCTAGGTGAAAGTGCTTTTTTGACGTGACAATATCTGCCATTGAGCCCCATTGTAAAATTCTCAAATTTGAAAGCACTATATTTCTAAAACTATGAAACATTGCAAAGATTCCTTTTCAGGCAAACATGTCCACCGTAAGATGAACCTAAGTAGGCTTGCATGGGGTTTCTAGGTTTAAGTATGTAGGACTAGTAGCATGCGAAAGTTTGTGCTATTGCCATTGAGAATGCATTGGGCGTTAAAGTTAAATAACTCAGAAACTACAAAACATTTCAAAGTAAAAAGTTCCAGCATGTGTCTCCACAGTAAGCTGAATTATAAAAAGTGTGAATGGAGTTTCTAGGTGAAAGTGCTTTTTTGACGTGCCAATATCTGCCATTGAGCCCCATTGTAAAATTCTCAAATTTGAAAGCACTATATTTCTAAAACTATGAAACATTTCAAAGATTCCTTTTCAGGCAAACATGTTCACCGTAAGATGAACCAAAGTAGGCTTGAATGGGGTTTCTAGGTTTAAGTATGTAGGACTAGTAGCATGCCAAAGTTTGTGCTATTGCCATTGAGAATGCATTGGGCGTTAAAGTTAAATAACTCAGAAACTACAAAACATTTCAAAGTAAAAAGTTCCAGCATGTGTCTCCACAGTAAGCTGAATTATAAAAAGTGTGAATGGAGTTTCTAGGCGAAAGTGCTTTTTTGACGTGACAATATCTGCCATTGAGCCCCATTGTAAAATTCTCAAATTTGAAAGCACTATATTTCTAAAACTATGAAACATTGCAAAGATTCCTTTTCAGGCAAACATGTCCACCGTAAGATGAACCTAAGTAGGCTTGCATGGGGTTTCTAGTTTTAAGTATGTAGGACTAGTAGCATGCCAAAGTTTGTGCTATTGCCATTGAGAATGCATTGGGCGTTATAGTTAAATAACTCAGAAACTACAAAACATTTCAAAGTAAAAAGTTCCAGCATGTGTCTCCACAGTAAGCTGAATTATAAAAAGTGTGAATGGAGTTTCTAGGTGAAAGTGCTTTTTTGACGTGCCAATATCTGCCATTGAGCCCCATTGTAAAATTCTCAAATTTGAAAGCACTATATTTCTAAAACTATGAAACATTTCAAAGATTCCTTTTCAGGCAAACATGTCCACCGTAAGATGAACCTAAGTAGGCTTGAATGGTGTTTCTAGGTTTAAGTATGTAGGACTAGTAGCATGCGAAAGTTTGTGCTATTGCCATTGAGAATGCATTGGGCGTTAAAGTTAAATAACTCAGAAACTACAAAACATTTCAAAGTAAAAAGTTCCAGCATGTGTCTCCACAGTAAGCTGAATTATAAAAAGTGTGAATGGAGTTTCTAGGTGAAAGTGCTTTTTTGACGTGCCAATATCTGCCATTGAGCCCCATTGTAAAATTCTCAAATTTGAAAGCACTATATTTCTAAAACTATGAAACATTTCAAAGATTCCTTTTCAGGCAAACATGTCCACCGTAAGATGAACCTAAGTAGGCTTGAATGGGGTTTCTAGGTTTAAGTATGTAGGACTAGTAGCATGCGAAAGTTTGTGCTATTGCCATTGAGAATGCATTGGGCGTTAAAGTTAAATAACTCAGAAACTACAAAACATTTCAAAGTAAAAAGTTCCAGCATGTGTCTCCACAGTAAGCTGAATTATAAAAAGTGTGAATGGAGTTTCTAGGTGAAAGTGCTTTTTTGACGTGCCAATATCTGCCATTGAGCCCCATTGTAAAATTCTCAAATTTGAAAGCACTATATTTCTAAAACTATGAAACATTTCAAAGATTCCTTTTCAGGCAAACATGTTCACCGTAAGATGAACCAAAGTAGGCTTGAATGGGGTTTCTAGGTTTAAGTATGTAGGACTAGTAGCATGCCAAAGTTTGTGCTATTGCCATTGAGAATGCATTGGGCGTTAAAGTTAAATAACTCAGAAACTACAAAACATTTCAAAGTAAAAAGTTCCAGCATGTGTCTCCACAGTAAGCTGAATTATAAAAAGTGTGAATGGAGTTTCTAGGTGAAAGTGCTTTTTTGACGTGCCAATATCTGCCATTGAGCCCCATTGTAAAATTCTCAAATTTGAAAGCACTATATTTCTAAAACTATGAAACATTTCAAAGATTCCTTTTCAGGCATACATGTCCACCGTAAGATGAACCTAAGTAGGCTTGAATGGGGTTTCTAGGTTTAAGTATGTAGGACTAGTAGCATGCGAAAGTTTGTGCTATTGCCATTGAGAATGCATTGGGCGTTAAAGTTAAATAACTCAGAAACTACAAAACATTTCAAAGTAAAAAGTTCCAGCATGTGTCTCCACAGTAAGCTGAATTATAAAAAGTGTGAATGGAGTTTCTAGGTGAAAGTGCTTTTTTGACGTGCCAATATCTGCCATTGAGCCCCATTGTAAAATTCTCAAATTTGAAAGCACTATATTTCTAAAACTATGAAACATTTCAAAGATTCCTTTTCAGGCAAACATGTTCACCGTAAGATGAACCAAAGTAGGCTTGAATGGGGTTTCTAGGTTTAAGTATGTAGGACTAGTAGCATGCCAAAGTTTGTGCTATTGCCATTGAGAATGCATTGGGCGTTAAAGTTAAATAACTCAGAAACTACAAAACATTTCAAAGTAAAAAGTTCCAGCATGTGTCTCCACAGTAAGCTGAATTATAAAAAGTGTGAATGGAGTTTCTAGGTGAAAGTGCTTTTTTGACGTGCCAATATCTGCCATTGAGCCCCATTGTAAAATTCTCAAATTTGAAAGCACTATATTTCTAAAACTATGAAACATTTCAAAGATTCCTTTTCAGGCAAACATGTCCACCGTAAGATGAACCTAAGTAGGCTTGCATGGGGTTTCTAGTTTTAAGTATGTAGGACTAGTAGCATGCCAAAGTTTGTGCTATTGCCATTGAGAATGCATTGGGCGTTAAAGTTAAATAACTCAGAAACTACAAAACATTTCAAAGTAAAAAGTTCCAGCATGTGTCTCCACAGTAAGCTGAATTATAAAAAGTGTGAATGGAGTTTCTAGGTGAAAGTGCTTTTTTGACGTGCCAATATCTGCCATTGAGCCCCATTGTAAAATTCTCAAATTTGAAAGCACTATATTTCTAAAACTATGAAACATTTCAAAGATTCCTTTTCAGGCAAACATGTTCACCGTAAGATGAACCAAAGTAGGCTTGAATGGAGTTTCTAGGTTTAAGTATGTAGGACTAGTAGCATGCCAAAGTTTGTGCTATTGCCATTGAGAATGCATTGGGCGTTAAAGTTAAATAACTCAGAAACTACAAAACATTTCAAAGTAAAAAGTTCCAGCATGTGTCTCCACAGTAAGCTGAATTATAAAAAGTGTGAATGGAGTTTCTAGGTGAAAGTGCTTTTTTGACGTGCCAATATCTGCCATTGAGCCCCATTGTAAAATTCTCAAATTTGAAAGCACTATATTTCTAAAACTATGAAACATTTCAAAGATTCCTTTTCAGGCAAACATGTCCACCGTAAGATGAACCTAAGTAGGCTTGCATGGGGTTTCTAGTTTTAAGTATGTAGGACTAGTAGCATGCCAAAGTTTGTGCTATTGCCATTGAGAATGCATTGGGCGTTAAAGTTAAATAACTCAGAAACTACAAAACATTTCAAAGTAAAAAGTTCCAGCATGTGTCTCCATGCCAAAGTTTGTGCTATTGCCAGGCACGTGCAGAGGGGGGGGGGGGGGGGGGGGGCTAGGGGGGCTTGAGCACCTGCCCTTTTGCAGAAAGTGCCCTTTCCCTAAAATGAGGGCTTATATGGGGGGCCAATAAGGGCTTGTGTGGGGGGCCAGTAAGGGCTTGTGTGGGGGGGCAATAAGGGCTTGTGGTGGGGGGCCAATAAGGGCTTGTGTGGGGGGGCAATAAGGGCTTGTGTGGGGGGCCAATAAGGGCTTGTGTGGGGGGCCAATAAGGGCTTGTGTGGGGGGGGGCAAATATGGGCTTGTGTGGGGGGCAAATAAGGGCTTATGTGGGGGGAGGCTTATGTGGGGGGCCAATAAGGGCTTGTTGTGGGGGGCCAAATAGGGCTTGTGTGGGGGGCAAATAAGGGCTTATGTGTGGGGGGCCAATAAGGGCTTGTGTGGGGGGCAAACAAGGGCTTTTTTGGGGGGCAAATAAGGGCTTATATGGGGGGCCAATAAGGGCTTGTGTGGGGGGCCAATAAGTGCCATTGGCCCTTCAAGACAAACATTTGACAAGTAATGATAATTCCACTATCATAATGAATTATCTGCCAAACTGCCATCAGTCAATTTTAGTTTCAGACTAATGAGAACATATTGCTTATTTTACTGTCCAATGACATGAAATGGCACAAGGGACGGACTCCACAAAAAGACCACCCCAAAACCTCCGAAACCGTGAAAAATGCCACCCTGTAGCATGTGCTCCGAGACCATGGACTATAGCCTGTCGCTTTTCAGTGATTTTCACCTTTTTTTCAAATCCTCCGAAACCGTGAAAAATGCCACCCTGTAGCATGTGCTCCGAGACCATGGACTATAGCCTGTCGCTTTTCAGTGATTTTCACCTTTTTTTCAAATCCTCCGAAACCGTGAAAAATGGCACCCTTTAGCATGTTCTCCGAGACCATGGACTATAGCCTGTCGCTTTTCAGTGATTTTCACCTTTTTTTCAAATCCTCCGAAACCGTGAAAAATGGCACCCTGTAGCATGTGCTCCGAGACCATGGACTATAGCCTGTCGCTTTTCAGTGATTTTCACCTTTTTTTCAAATCCTCCGAAACCGTGAAAAATGCCACCCTATAGCGTGTGCTCCGAGACCATGGACTATAGCCTGTCGCTTTTCAGTGATTTTCACCTTTCTTTCAAATCCTCCGAAACCGTGAAAAATGGCACCCTGTAGCATGTGCTCCGAGACCATGGACTATAGCCTGTCGCTTTTCAGTGATTTTCACCTTTTTTTCAAATCCTCCGAAACCGTGAAAAATACCACCCTGTAGCATGTGCTCCGAGACCATGGACTATAGCCTGTCGCTTTTCAGTGATTTTCACCTTTTTTTCAAATCCTCCGAAATTGTGAAAAATGCCACCCTATAGCATGTGCTCCGAGACCATGGACTATAGCCTGTCGCTTTTCAGTGATTTTCACCTTTTTTTCAAATCCTCCGAAACCGTGAAAAATGCCACCCTATAGCATGTGCTCCGAGACCATGGACTATAGCCTGTCGCTTTTCAGTGATTTTCACCTTTTTTTCAAATCCTCCGAAACCGTGAAAAATGCCACCCTATAGCATGTGCTCCGAGACCATGGACTATAGCCTGTCGCTTTTCAGTGATTTTCACCTTTTTTTCAAATCCTCCGAAACCGTGAAAAATGCCACCCTATAGCATGTGCTCCGAGACCATGGACTATAGCCTGTCGCTTTTCAGTGATTTTCACCTTTCTTTCAAATCCTCCGAAACCGTGAAAAATACCACCCTGTAGCATGTGCTCCGAGACCATGGACTATAGCCTGTCGCTTTTCAGTGATTTTCACCTTTTTTTCAAATCCTCCGAAATTGTGAGAAATGCCACCCTATAGCATATGCTCCGAGACCATGGACTATAGCCTGTCGCTTTTGAGTGATTTTCACCTTTTTTTCAAATGCTCCGAAACCGTGAAAAATTCCACCCTGTAGCATGTGCTCCGAGACCATGGACTATAGCCTGTCGCTTTTCAGTGATTTTCACCTTTTTTTCAAATCCTCCGAAACCGTGAAAAATGCCACCCTATAGCATGTGCTCCGAGACCATGGACTATAGCCTGTCGCTTTTCAGTGATTTTCACCTTTTTTTCAAATCTCCGAAACCGTGAAAAATGCCACCCTATAGCATGTGCTCCGAGACCATGGACTATAGCCTGTCGCTTTTCAGTGATTTTCACCTTTCTTTCAAATGCTCCGAAACCGTGAAAAATACCACCCTGTAGCATGTGCTCCGAGACCATGGACTATAGCCTGTCGCTTTTCAGTGATTTTCACCTTTTTTTCAAATCCTCCGAAATTGTGAGAAATGCCACCCTATAGCATATGCTCCGAGACCATGGACTATAGCCTGTCGCTTTTCAGTGATTTTCACCTTTTTTTCAAATGCTCCGAAACCGTGAAAAATTCCACCCTGTAGCATGTGCTCCGAGACCATGGACTATAGCCTGTCGCTTTTCAGTGATTTTCACCTTTTTTTTAAATCCTCCGAAACCGTGAAAAATACCACCCTGTAGCATGTGCTCCGAGACCATGGACTCTAGCCTGTCGCTTTTCAGTGATTTTCACCTTTTTTTCAAATCCTCCGAAATTGTGAAAAATGCCACCCTATAGCATGTGCTCCGAGACCATGGACTATAGCCTGTCGCTTTTCAGTGATTTTCACCTTTTTTTCAAATCCTCCGAAACCGTGAAAAATGCCACCCTATAGCATGTGCTCCGAGACCATGGACTATAGCCTGTCGCTTTTCAGTGATTTTCACCTTTTTTTCAAATCCTCCGAAACCGTGAAAAATACCACCCTGTAGCATGTGCTCCGAGACCATGGACTATAGCCTGTCGCTTTTCAGTGATTTTCACCTTTTTTTCAAATCCTCCGAAATTGTGAGAAATGCCACCCTATAGCATGTGCTCCGAGACCATGGACTATAGCTTGTCGCTTTTAAGTGATTTTCACCTTTTTTTCAAATGCTCCGAAACCGTGAAAAATTCCACCCTGTAGCATGTGCTCCGAGACCATGGACTATAGCCTGTCGCTTTTCAGTGATTTTCACCTTTTTTTCAAATCCTCCGAAACCGTGAAAAATGCCACCCTATAGCATGCGCTCAGAGACCATGGAATATAGCCTGTCGCTTTTCAGTGATTTTCACCTTTTTTTCAAATCCTCCGAAACCGTGAAAAATGCCACCCTATAGCATGCGCTCAGAGACCATGGACTATAGCCTGTCGCTTTTCAGTGATTTTGACCTTTTTTTCAAATCCTCCGAAATTGTGAAAAATGACACCCTATAGCATGTGCCCCGAGACCATGGACTATAGCCTGTCGCTTTTCAGTGATTTTGACCTTTTTTTTAATCCTCTGCCATTGAGCCCCATTGTAAAATTCTCAAATTTGAAAGCACTATATTTCTAAAACTATGAAACATTTCAAAGATGTCCACCGTAAGATGAACCTAAGTAGGCTTGAATGGGGTTTCTAGGTGTAAGTATGTAGGACTAGTAGCATGCCAAAGTTTGTGCTTTTGCCATTGAGAATGCATTGGGCGTTAAAGTTAAATAACTCAGAAACTACAAAACATTTCAAAGTAAAAAGTTCCAGCATGTGTCTCCACAGTAAGCTGAATTATAAAAAGTGTGAATGGAGTTTCTAGGTGAAAGTGCTTTTTTGACGTGCCAATATCTGCCATTGAGCCCCATTGTAAAATTCTCAAATTTGAAAGCACTATATTTCTAAAACTATGAAACATTTCAAAGATTCCTTTTCAGGCAAACATGTCCACCGTAAGATGAACCTAAGTAGGCTTGAATGGGGTTTCTAGGTGTAAGTATGTAGGACTAGTAGCATGCCAAAGTTTGTGCTATTGCCATTGAGAATGCATTGGGCGTTAAAGTTAAATAACTCAGAAACTACAAAACATTTCAAAGTAAAAAGTTCCAGCATGTGTCTCCACAGTAAGCTGAATTATAAAAAGTGTGAATGGAGTTTCTAGGTGAAAGTGCTTTTTTGACGTGCCAATATCTGCCATTGAGCCCCATTGTAAAATTCTCAAATTTGAAAGCACTATATTTCTAAAACTATGAAACATTTCAAAGATTCCTTTTCAGGCAAACATGTCCACCGTAAGATGAACCTAAGTAGGCTTGAATGGGGTTTCTAGGTGTAAGTATGTAGGACTAGTAGCATGCGAAAGTTTGTGCTATTGCCATTGAGAATGCATTGGGCGTTAAAGTTAAATAACTCAGAAACTACAAAACATTTCAAAGTAAAAAGTTCCAGCATGTGTTTCCACAGTAACCTGAATTATAAAAAGTGTGAATGGAGTTTCTAGGTGAAAGTGCTTTTTTGACGTGCCAATATCTGCCATTGAGCCCCATTGTAAAATTCTCAAATTTGAAAGCACTATATTTCTAAAACTATGAAACATTTCAAAGATTCCTTTTCAGGCAAACATGTCCACCGTAAGATGAACCTAAGTAGGCTTGAATGGGGTTTCTAGGTGTAAGTATGTAGGACTAGTAGCATGCCAAAGTTTGTGCTATTGCCATTGAGAATGCATTGGGCGTTAAAGTTAAATAACTCAGAAACTACAAAACATTTCAAAGTAAAAAGTTCCAGCATGTGTTTCCACAGTAACCTGAATTATAAAAAGTGTGAATGGAGTTTCTAGGTGAAAGTGCTTTTTTGACGTGCCAATATCTGCCATTGAGCCCCATTGTAAAATTCTCAAATTTGAAAGCACTATATTTCTAAAACTATGAAACATTTCAAAGATTCCTTTTCAGGCAAACATGTCCACCGTAAGATGAACCTAAGTAGGCTTGAATGGGGTTTCTAGGTGTAAGTATGTAGGACTAGTAGCATGCCAAAGTTTGTGCTATTGCCATTGAGAATGCATTGGGCGTTAAAGTTAAATAACTCAGAAACTACAAAACATTGCAAAGTAAAAAGTTCCAGCATGTGTCTCTACAGTAAGCTGAATTATAAAAAGTGTGAATGGAGTTTCTAGGTGAAAGTGCTTTTTTGACGTGCCAATATCTGCCATTGAGCCCCATTGTAAAATTCTCAAATTTGAAAGCACTATATTTCTAAAACTATGAAACATTTCAAAGATTCATTTTCAGGCAAACATGTCCACCGTAAGATGAACCTAAGTAGGCTTGAATGGGGTTTCTAGGTGTAAGTATGTAGGACTAGTAGCATGCCAAAGTTTGTGCTATTGCCATTGAGAATGCATTGGGCGTTAAAGTTAAATAACTCAGAAACTACAAAACATTTCAAAGTAAAAAGTTACAGCATGTGTTTCCAAAGTAACCTGAATTATAAAAAGTGTGAATGGAGTTTCTAGGTGAAAGTGCTTTTTTGACGTGCCAATATCTGCCATTGAGCCCCATTGTAAAATTCTCAAATTTGAAAGCACTATATTTCTAAAACTATGAAACATTTCAAAGATTCCTTTTCAGGCAAACATGTCCACCGTAAGATGAACCTAAGTAGGCTTGAATGGGGTTTCTAGGTGTAAGTATGTAGGACTAGTAGCATGCCAAAGTTTGTGCTATTGCCATTGAGAATGCATTGGGCGTTAAAGTTAAATAACTCAGAAACTACAAAACATTTCAAAGTAAAAAGTTCCAGCATGTGTTTCCACAGTAACCTGAATTATAAAAAGTGTGAATGGAGTTTCTAGGTGAAAGTGCTTTTTTGACGTGCAAATATCTGCCATTGAGCCCCATTGTAAAATTCTCAAATTTGAAAGCACTATATTTCTAAAACTATGAAACATTTCAAAGATTCCTTTTCAGGCAAACATGTCCACCGTAAGATGAACCTAAGTAGGCTTGAATGGGGTTTCTAGGTGTAAGTATGTAGGACTAGTAGCATGCCAAAGTTTGTGCTATTGCCATTGAGAATGCATTGGGCGTTAAAGTTAAATAACTCAGAAACTACAAAACATTTCAAAGTAAAAAGTTCCAGCATGTGTTTCCACAGTAACCTGAATTATAAAAAGTGTGAATGGAGTTTCTAGGTGAAAGTGCTTTTTTGACGTGCCAATATCTGCCATTGAGCCCCATTGTAAAATTCTCAAATCTGAAAGCACTATATTTCTAAAACTATGAAACATTTCAAAGATTCCTTTTCAGGCAAACATGTCCACCGTAAGATGAACCTAAGTAGGCTTAAATGGGGTTTCTAGGTGTAAGTATGTAGGACTAGTAGCATGCCAAAGTTTGTGCTATTGCCATTGAGAATGCATTGGGCGTTAAAGTTAAATAACTCAGAAACTACAAAACATTTAAAAGTAAAAAGTTCCAGCATGTGTCTCCACAGTAAGCTGAATTATAAAAAGTGTGAATGGAGTTTCTAGGTGAAAGTGCTTTTTTGACGTGCCAATATCTGCCATTGAGCCCCATTGTAAAATTCTCAAATTTGAAAGCACTATATTTCTAAAACTATGAAACATTTCAAAGATTCCTTTTCAGGCAAACATGTCCACCGTAAGATGAACCTAAGTAGGCTTGAATGGGGTTTCTAGGTGTAAGTATGTAGGACTAGTAGCATGCCAAAGTTTGTGCTTTTGCCATTGAGAATGCATTGGGCGTTAAAGTTAAATAACTCGGAAACTACAAAACATTTCAAAGTAAAAAGTTCCAGCATGTGTCTCCACAGTAAGCTGAATTATAAAAAGTGTGAATGGAGTTTCTAGGTGAAAGTGCTTTTTTAACGTGCCAATATCTGCCATTGAGCCCCATTGTAAAATTCTCAAATTTGAAAGCACTATATTTCTAAAACTATGAAACATTTCAAAGATTCCTTTTCAGGCAAACATGTCCACCGTAAGATGAACCTAAGTAGGCTTGAATGGGGTTTCTAGGTGTAAGTATGTAGGACTAGTAGCATGCCAAAGTTTGTGCTATTGCCATTGAGAATGCATTGGGCGTTAAAGTTAAATAACTCAGAAACTACAAAACATTTCAAAGTAAAAAGTTCCAGCATGTGTCTCCACAGTAAGCTGAATTATAAAAAGTGTGAATGGAGTTTCTAGGTGAAAGTGCTTTTTTGACGTGCCAATATCTGCCATTGAGCCCCATTGTAAAATTCTCAAATTTGAAAGCACTATATTTCTAAAACTATGAAACATTTCAAAGATTCCTTTTCAGGCAAACATGTCCACCGTAAGATGAACCTAAGTAGGCTTGAATGGGGTTTCTAGGTGTAAGTATGTAGGACTAGTAGCATGCCAAAGTTTGTGCTTTTGCCATTGAGAATGCATTGGGCGTTAAAGTTAAATAACTCAGAAACTACAAAACATTTCAAAGTAAAAAGTTCCAGCATGTGTCTCCACAGTAAGCTGAATTATAAAAAGTGTGAATGGAGTTTCTAGGTGAAAGTGCTTTTTTGACGTGCCAATATCTGCCATTGAGCCCCATTGTAAAATTCTCAAATTTGAAAGCACTATATTTCTAAAACTATGAAACATTTAAAAGATTCCTTTTCAGGCAAACATGTCCACCGTAAGATGAACCTAAGTAGGCTTGAATGGGGTTTCTAGGTGTAAGTATGTAGGACTAGTAGCATGCCAAAGTTTGTGCTATTGCCATTGAGAATGCATTGGGCGTTAAAGTTAAATAACTCAGAAACTACAAAACATTTCAAAGTAAAAAGTTCCAGCATGTGTCTCTACAGTAAGCTGAATTATAAAAAGTGTGAATGGAGTTTCTAGGTGAAAGTGCTTTTTTGACGTGCCAATATCTGCCATTGAGCCCCATTGTAAAATTCTCAAATTTGAAAGCACTATATTTCTAAAACTATGAAACATTTCAAAGATTCATTTTCAGGCAAACATGTCCACCGTAAGATGAACCTAAGTAGGCTTGAATGGGGTTTCTAGGTGTAAGTATGTAGGACTAGTAGCATGCCAAAGTTTGTGCTATTGCCATTGAGAATGCATTGGGCGTTAAAGTTAAATAACTCAGAAACTACAAAACATTTCAAAGTAAAAAGTTCCAGCATGTGTTTCCACAGTAACCTGAATTATAAAAAGTGTGAATGGAGTTTCTAGGTGAAAGTGCTTTTTTGACGTGCCAATATCTGCCATTGAGCCCCATTGTAAAATTCTCAAATTTGAAAGCACTATATTTCTAAAACTATGAAACATTTCAAAGATTCCTTTTCAGGCAAACATGTCCACCGTAAGATGAACCTAAGTAGGCTTGAATGGGGTTTCTAGGTGTAAGTATGTAGGACTAGTAGCATGCCAAAGTTTGTGCTATTGCCATTGAGAATGCATTGGGCGTTAAAGTTAAATAACTCAGAAACTACAAAACATTTCAAAGTAAAAAGTTCCAGCATGTGTTTCCAAAGTAACCTGAATTATAAAAAGTGTGAATGGAGTTTCTAGGTGAAAGTGCTTTTTTGACGTGCCAATATCTGCCATTGAGCCCCATTGTAAAATTCTCAAATTTGAAAGCACTATATTTCTAAAACTATGAAACATTTCAAAGATTCCTTTTCAGGCAAACATGTCCACCGTAAGATGAACCTAAGTAGGCTTGAATGGGGTTTCTAGGTGTAAGTATGTAGGACTAGTAGCATGCCAAAGTTTGTGCTATTGCCATTGAGAATGCATTGGGCGTTAAAGTTAAATAACTCAGAAACTACAAAACATTTCAAAGTAAAAAGTTCCAGCATGTGTTTCCACAGTAACCTGAATTATAAAAAGTGTGAATGGAGTTTCTAGGTGAAAGTGCTTTTTTTACGTGCAAATATCTGCCATTGAGCCCCATTGTAAAATTCTCAAATTTGAAAGCACTATATTTCTAAAACTATGAAACATTTCAAAGATTCCTTTTCAGGCAAACATGTCCACCGTAAGATGAACCTAAGTAGGCTTGAATGGGGTTTCTAGGTGTAAGTATGTAGGACTAGTAGCATGCCAAAGTTTGTGCTATTGCCATTGAGAATGCATTCCGTTAAAGTTAAATAACTCAGAAACTACAAAACATTTCAAAGTAAAAAGTTCCAGCATGTGTTTCCACAGTAACCTGAATTATAAAAAGTGTGAATGGAGTTTCTAGGTGAAAGTGCTTTTTTGACGTGCCAATATCTGCCATTGAGCCCCATTGTAAAATTCTCAAATTTGAAAGCACTATATTTCTAAAACTATGAAACATTTCAAAGATTCCTTTTCAGGCAAACATGTCCACCGTAAGATGAACCTAAGTAGGCTTAAATGGGGTTTCTAGGTGTAAGTATGTAGGACTAGTAGCATGCCAAAGTTTGTGCTATTGCCATTGAGAATGCATTGGGCGTTAAAGTTAAATAACTCAGAAATTACAAAACATTTCAAAGTAAAAAGTTCCAGCATGTGTCTCCACAGTAAGCTGAATTATAAAAAGTGTGAATGGAGTTTCTAGGTGAAAGTGCTTTTTTGACGTGCCAATATCTGCCATTGAGCCCCATTGTAAAATTCTCAAATTTGAAAGCACTATATTTCTAAAACTATGAAACATTTCAAAGATTCCTTTTCAGGCAAACATGTCCACCGTAAGATGAACCTAAGTAGGCTTGAATGGGGTTTCTAGGTGTAAGTATGTAGGACTAGTAGCATGCCAAAGTTTGTGCTTTTGCCATTGAGAATGCATTGGGCGTTAAAGTTAAATAACTCGGAAACTACAAAACATTTCAAAGTAAAAAGTTCCAGCATGTGTCTCCACAGTAAGCTGAATTATAAAAAGTGTGAATGGAGTTTCTAGGTGAAAGTGCTTTTTTAACGTGCCAATATCTGCCATTGAGCCCCATTGTAAAATTCTCAAATTTGAAAGCACTATATTTCTAAAACTATGAAACATTTCAAAGATTCCTTTTCAGGCAAACATGTCCACCGTAAGATGAACCTAAGTAGGCTTGAATGGGGTTTCTAGGTGTAAGTATGTAGGACTAGTAGCATGCCAAAGTTTGTGCTATTGCCATTGAGAATGCATTGGGCGTTAAAGTTAAATAACTCAGAAACTACAAAACATTTCAAAGTAAAAAGTTCCAGCATGTGTTTCCACAGTCACCTGAATTATAAAAAGTGTGAATGGAGTTTCTAGGTGAAAGTGCTTTTTTGACGTGCCAATATCTGCCATTGAGCCCCATTGTAAAATTCTCAAATTTGAAAGCACTATATTTCTAAAACTATGAAACATTTCAAAGATTCCTTTTCAGGCAAACATGTCCACCGTAAGATGAACCTAAGTAGGCTTGAATGGGGTTTCTAGGTGTAAGTATGTAGGACTAGTAGCATGCCAAAGTTTGTGCTATTGCCATTGAGAATGCATTGGGCGTTAAAGTTAAATAACTCAGAAACTACAAAACATTTCAAAGTAAAAAGTTCCAGCATGTGTTTCCACAGTAACCTGAATTATAAAAAGTGTGAATGGAGTTTCTAGGTGAAAGTGCTTTTTTGACGTGCCAATATCTCCCATTGAGCCCCATTGTAAAATTCTCAAATTTGAAAGCACTATATTTCTAAAACTATGAAACATTTCAAAGATTCCTTTTCAGGCAAACATGTCCACCGTAAGATGAACCTAAGTAGGCTTAAATGGGGTTTCTAGGTGTAAGTATGTAGGACTAGTAGCATGCCAAAGTTTGTGCTATTGCCATTGAGAATGCATTGGGCGTTAAAGTTAAATAACTCAGAAACTACAAAACATTTCAAAGTAAAAAGTTCCAGCATGTGTCTCCACAGTAAGCTGAATTATAAAAAGTGTGAATGGAGTTTCTAGGTGAAAGTGCTTTTTTGACGTGCCAATATCTGCCATTGAGCCCCATTGTAAAATTCTCAAATTTGAAAGCACTATATTTCAAAAACTATGAAACATTTCAAAGATTCCTTTTCAGGCAAACATGTCCACCGTAAGATGAACCTAAGTAGGCTTGAATGGGGTTTCTAGGTGTAAGTATGTAGGACTAGTAGCATGCCAAAGTTTGTGCTTTTGCCATTGAGAATGCATTGGGCGTTAAAGTTAAATAACTCAGAAACTACAAAACATTTCAAAGTAAAAAGTTCCAGCATGTGTCTCCACAGTAAGCTGAATTATAAAAAGTGTGAATGGAGTTTCTAGGTGAAAGTGCTTTTTTGACGTGCCAATATCTGCCATTGAGCCCCATTGTAAAATTCTCAAATTTGAAAGCACTATATTTCTAAAACTATGAAACATTTCAAAGATTCCTTTTCAGGCAAACATGTCCACCGTAAGATGAACCTAAGTAGGCTTGAATGGGGTTTCTAGGTGTAAGTATGTAGGACTAGTAGCATGCCAAAGTTTGTGCTTTTGCCATTGAGAATGCATTGGGCGTTAAAGTTAAATAACTCGGAAACTACAAAACATTTCAAAGTAAAAAGTTCCAGCATGTGTCTCCACAGTAAGCTGAATTATAAAAAGTGTGAATGGAGTTTCTAGGTGAAAGTGCTTTTTTAACGTGCCAATATCTGCCATTGAGCCCCATTGTAAAATTCTCAAATTTGAAAGCACTATATTTCTAAAACTATGAAACATTTCAAAGATTCCTTTTCAGGCAAACATGTCCACCGTAAGATGAACCTAAGTAGGCTTGAATGGGGTTTCTAGGTGTAAGTATGTAGGACTAGTAGCATGCCAAAGTTTGTGCTATTGCCATTGAGAATGCATTGGGCGTTAAAGTTAAATAACTCAGAAACTACAAAACATTTCAAAGTAAAAAGTTCCAGCATGTGTCTCCACAGTAAGCTGAATTATAAAAAGTGTGAATGGAGTTTCTAGGTGAAAGTGCTTTTTTGACGTGCCAATATCTGCCATTGAGCCCCATTGTAAAATTCTCAAATTTGAAAGCACTATATTTCTAAAACTATGAAACATTTCAAAGATTCCTTTTCAGGCAAACATGTCCACCGTAAGATGAACCTAAGTAGGCTTGAATGGGGTTTCTAGGTGTAAGTATGTAGGACTAGTAGCATGCCAAAGTTTGTGCTTTTGCCATTGAGAATGCATTGGGCGTTAAAGTTAAATAACTCAGAAACTACAAAACATTTCAAAGTAAAAAGTTCCAGCATGTGTCTCCACAGTAAGCTGAATTATAAAAAGTGTGAATGGAGTTTCTAGGTGAAAGTGCTTTTTTGACGTGCCAATATCTGCCATTGAGCCCCATTGTAAAATTCTCAAATTTGAAAGCACTATATTTCTAAAACTATGAAACATTTCAAAGATTCCTTTTCAGGCAAACATGTCCACCGTAAGATGAACCTAAGTAGGCTTGAATGGGGTTTCTAGGTGTAAGTATGTAGGACTAGTAGCATGCCAAAGTTTGTGCTATTGCCATTGAGAATGCATTGGGCGGTAAAGTTAAATAACTCAGAAACTACAAAACATTTCAAAGTAAAAAGTTCCAGCATGTGTCTCCACAGTAAGCTGAATTATAAAAAGTGTGAATGGAGTTTCTAGGTGAAAGTGCTTTTTTGACGTGCCAATATCTGCCATTGAGCCCCATTGTAAAATTCTCAAATTTGAAAGCACTATATTTCTAAAACTATGAAACATTTCAAAGATTCCTTTTCAGGCAAACATGTCCACCGTAAGATGAACCTAAGTAGGCTTGAATGGGGTTTCTAGGTGTAAGTATGTAGGACTAGTAGCATGCCAAAGTTTGTGCTATTGCCATTGAGAATGCATTGGGCGTTAAAGTTAAATAACTCAGAAACTACAAAACATTTCAAAGTAAAAAGTTCCAGCATGTGTCTCCATGCCAAAGTTTGT
The DNA here is from genome assembly GCF_951216825.1 of Electrona antarctica. Taxonomy (NCBI): domain Eukaryota; kingdom Metazoa; phylum Chordata; class Actinopteri; order Myctophiformes; family Myctophidae; genus Electrona; species Electrona antarctica. The sequence goes on along the minus strand of NC_136794.1, from coordinate 33,522,521 downwards.
GCTATTGCCAGGCAAGTGCAGAGGGGGGGGGGGGGGGGGGGGGGGGCTAGGGGGGCTTGAGCACCTGCCCTTTTGCAGAAAGTGGGCGTTAAAGTTAAATAACTCAGAAACTACAAAACATTTCAAAGTAAAAAGTTCCAGCATGTGTCTCCACAGTAAGCTGAATTATAAAAAGTGTGAATGGAGTTTCTAGGTGAAAGTGCTTTTTTGACGTGCCAATATCTGCCATTGAGCCCCATTGTAAAATTCTCAAATTTGAAAGCACTATATTTCTAAAACTATGAAACATTTCAAAGATTCCTTTTCAGGCAAACATGTCCACCGTAAGATGAACCTAAGTAGGCTTGAATGGGGTTTCTAGGTGTAAGTATGTAGGACTAGTAGCATGCCAAAGTTTGTGCTTTTGCCATTGAGAATGCATTGGGCGTTAAAGTTAAATAACTCAGAAACTACAAAACATTTCAAAGTAAAAAGTTCCAGCATGTGTCTCCACAGTAAGCTGAATTATAAAAAGTGTGAATGGAGTTTCTAGGTGAAAGTGCTTTTTTGACGTGCCAATATCTGCCATTGAGCCCCATTGTAAAATTCTCAAATTTGAAAGCACTATATTTCTAAAACTATGAAACATTTCAAAGATTCCTTTTCAGGCAAACATGTCCACCGTAAGATGAACCTAAGTAGGCTTGAATGGGGTTTCTAGGTGTAAGTATGTAGGACTAGTAGCATGCGAAAGTTTGTGCTATTGCCATTGAGAATGCATTGGGCGTTAAAGTTAAATAACTCAGAAACTACAAAACATTTCAAAGTAAAAAGTTCCAGCATGTGTCTCCACAGTAAGCTGAATTATAAAAAGTGTGAATGGAGTTTCTAGGTGAAAGTGCTTTTTTGACGTGCCAATATCTGCCATTGAGCCCCATTGTAAAATTCTCAAATTTGAAAGCACTATATTTCTAAAACTATGAAACATTTCAAAGATTCCTTTTCAGGCAAACATGTCCACCGTAAGATGAACCTAAGTAGGCTTGAATGGGGTTTCTAGGTGTAAGTATGTAGGACTAGTAGCATGCCAAAGTTTGTGCTTTTGCCATTGAGAATGCATTGGGCGTTAAAGTTAAATAACTCAGAAACTACAAAACATTTCAAAGTAAAAAGTTCCAGCATGTGTCTCCATGCCAAAGTTTGTGCTATTGCCAGGCACGTGCAGAGGGGGGGGGGGGGGGGGGCTAGGGGGGCTTGAGCACCTGCCCTTTTGCAGAAAGTGGGCGTTAAAGTTAAATAACTCAGAAACTACAAAACATTTCAAAGTAAAAAGTTCCAGCATGTGTCTCCACAGTAAGCTGAATTATAAAAAGTGTGAATGGAGTTTCTAGGTGAAAGTGCCTTTTTGACGTGCCAATATCTGCCATTGAGCCCCATTGTAAAATTCTCAAATTTGAAAGCACTATATTTCTAAAACTATGAAACATTTCAAAGATTCCTTTTCAGGCAAACATGTCCACCGTAAGATGAACCTAAGTAGGCTTGAATGGGGTTTCTAGGTGTAAGTATGTAGGACTAGTAGCATGCGAAAGTTTGTGCTATTGCCATTGAGAATGCATTGGGCGTTAAAGTTAAATAACTCAGAAACTACAAAACATTTCAAAGTAAAAAGTTCCAGCATGTGTCTCCACAGTAAGCTGAATTATAAAAAGTGTGAATGGAGTTTCTAGGTGAAAGTGCTTTTTTGACGTGCCAATATCTGCCATTGAGCCCCATTGTAAAATTCTCAAATTTGAAAGCACTATATTTCTAAAACTATGAAACATTTCAAAGATTCCTTTTCAGGCAAACATGTCCACCGTAAGATGAACCTAAGTAGGCTTGAATGGGGTTTCTAGGTGTAAGTATGTAGGACTAGTAGCATGCCAAAGTTTGTGCTATTGCCATTGAGAATGCATTGGGCGTTAAAGTTAAATAACTCAGAAACTACAAAACATTTCAAAGTAAAAAGTTCCAGCATGTGTCTCCACAGTAAGCTGAATTATAAAAAGTGTGAATGGAGTTTCTAGGTGAAAGTGCCTTTTTGACGTGCCAATATCTGCCATTGAGCCCCATTGTAAAATTCTCAAATTTGAAAGCACTATATTTCTAAAACTATGAAACATTTCAAAGATTCCTTTTCAGGCAAACATGTCCACCGTAAGATGAACCTAAGTAGGCTTGAATGGGGTTTCTAGGTGTAAGTATGTAGGACTAGTAGCATGCGAAAGTTTGTGCTATTGCCATTGAGAATGCATTGGGCGTTAAAGTTAAATAACTCAGAAACTACAAAACATTTCAAAGTAAAAAGTTCCAGCATGTGTCTCCACAGTAAGCTGAATTATAAAAAGTGTGAATGGAGTTTCTAGGTGAAAGTGCTTTTTTGACGTGCCAATATCTGCCATTGAGCCCCATTGTAAAATTCTCAAATTTGAAAGCACTATATTTCTAAAACTATGAAACATTTCAAAGATTCCTTTTCAGGCAAACATGTCCACCGTAAGATGAACCTAAGTAGGCTTGAATGGGGTTTCTAGGTGTAAGTATGTAGGACTAGTAGCATGCCAAAGTTTGTGCTATTGCCATTGAGAATGCATTGGGCGTTAAAGTTAAATAACTCAGAAACTACAAAACATTTCAAAGTAAAAAGTTCCAGCATGTGTCTCCACAGTAAGCTGAATTATAAAAAGTGTGAATGGAGTTTCTAGGTGAAAGTGCTTTTTTGACGTGCCAATATCTGCCATTGAGCCCCATTGTAAAATTCTCAAATTTGAAAGCACTATATTTCTAAAACTATGAAACATTTCAAAGATTCCTTTTCAGGCAAACATGTCCACCGTAAGATGAACCTAAGTAGGCTTGAATGGGGTTTCTAGGTGTAAGTATGTAGGACTAGTAGCATGCCAAAGTTTGTGCTATTGCCATTGAGAATGCATTGGGCGTTAAAGTTAAATAACTCAGAAACTACAAAACATTTCAAAGTAAAAAGTTCCAGCATGTGTCTCCATGCCAAAGTTTGTGCTATTGCCAGGCACGTGCAGAGGGGGGGGGGGGGGGGGGGGGGGCTAGGGGGGCTTGAGCACCTGCCCTTTTGCAGAAAGTGGGCGTTAAAGTTAAATAACTCAGAAACTACAAAACATTTCAAAGTAAAAAGTTCCAGCATGTGTCTCCACAGTAAGCTGAATTATAAAAAGTGTGAATGGAGTTTCTAGGTGAAAGTGCTTTTTTGACGTGCCAATATCTGCCATTGAGCCCCATTGTAAAATTCTCAAATTTGAAAGCACTATATTTCTAAAACTATGAAACATTTCAAAGATTCCTTTTCAGGCAAACATCTCCACCGTAAGATGAACCTAAGTAGGCTTGAATGGGGTTTCTAGGTGTAAGTATGTAGGACTAGTAGCATGCGAAAGTTTGTGCTATTGCCATTGAGAATGCATTGGGCGTTAAAGTTAAATAACTCAGAAACTACAAAACATTTCAAAGTAAAAAGTTCCAGCATGTGTCTCCACAGTAAGCTGAATTATAAAAAGTGTGAATGGAGTTTCTAGGTGAAAGTGCTTTTTTGACGTGCCAATATCTGCCATTGAGCCCCATTGTAAAATTCTCAAATTTGAAAGCACTATATTTCTAAAACTATGAAACATTTCAAAGATTCCTTTTCAGGCAAACATGTCCACCGTAAGATGAACCTAAGTAGGCTTGAATGGGGTTTCTAGGTGTAAGTATGTAGGACTAGTAGCATGCCAAAGTTTGTGCTTTTGCCATTGAGAATGCATTGGGCGTTAAAGTTAAATAACTCAGAAACTACAAAACATTTCAAAGTAAAAAGTTCCAGCATGTGTCTCCACAGTAAGCTGAATTATAAAAAGTGTGAATGGAGTTTCTAGGTGAAAGTGATTTTTTGACGTGCCAATATCTGCCATTGAGCCCCATTGTAAAATTCTCAAATTTGAAAGCACTATATTTCTAAAACTATGAAACATTTCAAAGATTCCTTTTCAGGCAAACATGTCCACCGTAAGATGAACCTAAGTAGGCTTGAATGGGGTTTCTAGGTGTAAGTATGTAGGACTAGTAGCATGCGAAAGTTTGTGCTATTGCCATTGAGAATGCATTGGGCGTTAAAGTTAAATAACTCAGAAACTACAAAACATTTCAAAGTAAAAAGTTCCAGCATGTGTCTCCACAGTAAGCTGAATTATAAAAAGTGTGAATGGAGTTTCTAGGTGAAAGTGCTTTTTTGACGTGCCAATATCTGCCATTGAGCCCCATTGTAAAATTCTCAAATTTGAAAGCACTATATTTCTAAAACTATGAAACATTTCAAAGATTCCTTTTCAGGCAAACATGTCCACCGTAAGATGAACCTAAGTAGGCTTGAATGGGGTTTCTAGGTGTAAGTATGTAGGACTAGTAGCATGCGAAAGTTTGTGCTATTGCCATTGAGAATGCATTGGGCGTTAAAGTTAAATAACTCAGAAACTACAAAACATTTCAAAGTAAAAAGTTCCAGCATGTGTCTCCACAGTAAGCTGAATTATAAAAAGTGTGAATGGAGTTTCTAGGTGAAAGTGCCTTTTTGACGTGCCAATATCTGCCATTGAGCCCCATTGTAAAATTCTCAAATTTGAAAGCACTATATTTCTAAAACTATGAAACATTTCAAAGATTCCTTTTCAGGCAAACATGTCCACCGTAAGATGAACCTAAGTAGGCTTGAATGGGGTTTCTAGGTGTAAGTATGTAGGACTAGTAGCATGCGAAAGTTTGTGCTATTGCCATTGAGAATGCATTGGGCGTTAAAGTTAAATAACTCAGAAACTACAAAACATTTCAAAGTAAAAAGTTCCAGCATGTGTCTCCACAGTAAGCTGAATTATAAAAAGTGTGAATGGAGTTTCTAGGTGAAAGTGCTTTTTTGACGTGCCAATATCTGCCATTGAGCCCCATTGTAAAATTCTCAAATTTGAAAGCACTATATTTCTAAAACTATGAAACATTTCAAAGATTCCTTTTCAGGCAAACATGTCCACCGTAAGATGAACCTAAGTAGGCTTGAATGGGGTTTCTAGGTGTAAGTATGTAGGACTAGTAGCATGCCAAAGTTTGTGCTATTGCCATTGAGAATGCATTGGGCGTTAAAGTTAAATAACTCAGAAACTACAAAACATTTCAAAGTAAAAAGTTCCAGCATGTGTCTCCACAGTAAGCTGAATTATAAAAAGTGTGAATGGAGTTTCTAGGTGAAAGTGCCTTTTTGACGTGCCAATATCTGCCATTGAGCCCCATTGTAAAATTCTCAAATTTGAAAGCACTATATTTCTAAAACTATGAAACATTTCAAAGATTCCTTTTCAGGCAAACATGTCCACCGTAAGATGAACCTAAGTAGGCTTGAATGGGGTTTCTAGGTGTAAGTATGTAGGACTAGTAGCATGCGAAAGTTTGTGCTATTGCCATTGAGAATGCATTGGGCGTTAAAGTTAAATAACTCAGAAACTACAAAACATTTCAAAGTAAAAAGTTCCAGCATGTGTCTCCACAGTAAGCTGAATTATAAAAAGTGTGAATGGAGTTTCTAGGTGAAAGTGCTTTTTTGACGTGCCAATATCTGCCATTGAGCCCCATTGTAAAATTCTCAAATTTGAAAGCACTATATTTCTAAAACTATGAAACATTTCAAAGATTCCTTTTCAGGCAAACATGTCCACCGTAAGATGAACCTAAGTAGGCTTGAATGGGGTTTCTAGGTGTAAGTATGTAGGACTAGTAGCATGCCAAAGTTTGTGCTATTGCCATTGAGAATGCATTGGGCGTTAAAGTTAAATAACTCAGAAACTACAAAACATTTCAAAGTAAAAAGTTCCAGCATGTGTCTCCACAGTAAGCTGAATTATAAAAAGTGTGAATGGAGTTTCTAGGTGAAAGTGCTTTTTTGACGTGCCAATATCTGCCATTGAGCCCCATTGTAAAATTCTCAAATTTGAAAGCACTATATTTCTAAAACTATGAAACATTTCAAAGATTCCTTTTCAGGCAAACATGTCCACCGTAAGATGAACCTAAGTAGGCTTGAATGGGGTTTCTAGGTGTAAGTATGTAGGACTAGTAGCATGCCAAAGTTTGTGCTATTGCCATTGAGAATGCATTGGGCGTTAAAGTTAAATAACTCAGAAACTACAAAACATTTCAAAGTAAAAAGTTCCAGCATGTGTCTCCATGCCAAAGTTTGTGCTATTGCCAGGCACGTGCAGAGGGGGGGGGGGGGGGGGGGGGGGCTAGGGGGGCTTGAGCACCTGCCCTTTTGCAGAAAGTGGGCGTTAAAGTTAAATAACTCAGAAACTACAAAACATTTCAAAGTAAAAAGTTCCAGCATGTGTCTCCACAGTAAGCTGAATTATAAAAAGTGTGAATGGAGTTTCTAGGTGAAAGTGCTTTTTTGACGTGCCAATATCTGCCATTGAGCCCCATTGTAAAATTCTCAAATTTGAAAGCACTATATTTCTAAAACTATGAAACATTTCAAAGATTCCTTTTCAGGCAAACATCTCCACCGTAAGATGAACCTAAGTAGGCTTGAATGGGGTTTCTAGGTGTAAGTATGTAGGACTAGTAGCATGCGAAAGTTTGTGCTATTGCCATTGAGAATGCATTGGGCGTTAAAGTTAAATAACTCAGAAACTACAAAACATTTCAAAGTAAAAAGTTCCAGCATGTGTCTCCACAGTAAGCTGAATTATAAAAAGTGTGAATGGAGTTTCTAGGTGAAAGTGCTTTTTTGACGTGCCAATATCTGCCATTGAGCCCCATTGTAAAATTCTCAAATTTGAAAGCACTATATTTCTAAAACTATGAAACATTTCAAAGATTCCTTTTCAGGCAAACATGTCCACCGTAAGATGAACCTAAGTAGGCTTGAATGGGGTTTCTAGGTGTAAGTATGTAGGACTAGTAGCATGCCAAAGTTTGTGCTTTTGCCATTGAGAATGCATTGGGCGTTAAAGTTAAATAACTCAGAAACTACAAAACATTTCAAAGTAAAAAGTTCCAGCATGTGTCTCCACAGTAAGCTGAATTATAAAAAGTGTGAATGGAGTTTCTAGGTGAAAGTGATTTTTTGACGTGCCAATATCTGCCATTGAGCCCCATTGTAAAATTCTCAAATTTGAAAGCACTATATTTCTAAAACTATGAAACATTTCAAAGATTCCTTTTCAGGCAAACATGTCCACCGTAAGATGAACCTAAGTAGGCTTGAATGGGGTTTCTAGGTGTAAGTATGTAGGACTAGTAGCATGCGAAAGTTTGTGCTATTGCCATTGAGAATGCATTGGGCGTTAAAGTTAAATAACTCAGAAACTACAAAACATTTCAAAGTAAAAAGTTCCAGCATGTGTCTCCACAGTAAGCTGAATTATAAAAAGTGTGAATGGAGTTTCTAGGTGAAAGTGCTTTTTTGACGTGCCAATATCTGCCATTGAGCCCCATTGTAAAATTCTCAAATTTGAAAGCACTATATTTCTAAAACTATGAAACATTTCAAAGATTCCTTTTCAGGCAAACATGTCCACCGTAAGATGAACCTAAGTAGGCTTGAATGGGGTTTCTAGGTGTAAGTATGTAGGACTAGTAGCATGCGAAAGTTTGTGCTATTGCCATTGAGAATGCATTGGGCGTTAAAGTTAAATAACTCAGAAACTACAAAACATTTCAAAGTAAAAAGTTCCAGCATGTGTCTCCACAGTAAGCTGAATTATAAAAAGTGTGAATGGAGTTTCTAGGTGAAAGTGCTTTTTTGACGTGCCAATATCTGCCATTGAGCCCCATTGTAAAATTCTCAAATTTGAAAGCACTATATTTCTAAAACTATGAAACATTTCAAAGATTCCTTTTCAGGCAAACATGTCCACCGTAAGATGAACCTAAGTAGGCTTGAATGGGGTTTCTAGGTGTAAGTATGTAGGACTAGTAGCATGCCAAAGTTTGTGCTATTGCCATTGAGAATGCATTGGGCGTTAAAGTTAAATAACTCAGAAACTACAAAACATTTCAAAGTAAAAAGTTCCAGCATGTGTCTCCACAGTAAGCTGAATTATAAAAAGTGTGAATGGAGTTTCTAGGTGAAAGTGCCTTTTTGACGTGCCAATATCTGCCATTGAGCCCCATTGTAAAATTCTCAAATTTGAAAGCACTATATTTCTAAAACTATGAAACATTTCAAAGATTCCTTTTCAGGCAAACATGTCCACCGTAAGATGAACCTAAGTAGGCTTGAATGGGGTTTCTAGGTGTAAGTATGTAGGACTAGTAGCATGCGAAAGTTTGTGCTATTGCCATTGAGAATGCATTGGGCGTTAAAGTTAAATAACTCAGAAACTACAAAACATTTCAAAGTAAAAAGTTCCAGCATGTGTCTCCACAGTAAGCTGAATTATAAAAAGTGTGAATGGAGTTTCTAGGTGAAAGTGCTTTTTTGACGTGCCAATATCTGCCATTGAGCCCCATTGTAAAATTCTCAAATTTGAAAGCACTATATTTCTAAAACTATGAAACATTTCAAAGATTCCTTTTCAGGCAAACATGTCCACCGTAAGATGAACCTAAGTAGGCTTGAATGGGGTTTCTAGGTGTAAGTATGTAGGACTAGTAGCATGCCAAAGTTTGTGCTATTGCCATTGAGAATGCATTGGGCGTTAAAGTTAAATAACTCAGAAACTACAAAACATTTCAAAGTAAAAAGTTCCAGCATGTGTCTCCACAGTAAGCTGAATTATAAAAAGTGTGAATGGAGTTTCTAGGTGAAAGTGCTTTTTTGACGTGCCAATATCTGCCATTGAGCCCCATTGTAAAATTCTCAAATTTGAAAGCACTATATTTCTAAAACTATGAAACATTTCAAAGATTCCTTTTCAGGCAAACATGTCCACCGTAAGATGAACCTAAGTAGGCTTGAATGGGGTTTCTAGGTGTAAGTATGTAGGACTAGTAGCATGCCAAAGTTTGTGCTATTGCCATTGAGAATGCATTGGGCGTTAAAGTTAAATAACTCAGAAACTACAAAACATTTCAAAGTAAAAAGTTCCAGCATGTGTCTCCATGCCAAAGTTTGTGCTATTGCCAGGCACGTGCAGAGGGGGGGGGGGGGGGGGGGGGCTAGGGGGGCTTGAGCACCTGCCCTTTTGCAGAAAGTGGGCGTTAAAGTTAAATAACTCAGAAACTACAAAACATTTCAAAGTAAAAAGTTCCAGCATGTGTCTCCACAGTAAGCTGAATTATAAAAAGTGTGAATGGAGTTTCTAGGTGAAAGTGCTTTTTTGACGTGCCAATATCTGCCATTGAGCCCCATTGTAAAATTCTCAAATTTGAAAGCACTATATTTCTAAAACTATGAAACATTTCAAAGATTCCTTTTCAGGCAAACATCTCCACCGTAAGATGAACCTAAGTAGGCTTGAATGGGGTTTCTAGGTGTAAGTATGTAGGACTAGTAGCATGCGAAAGTTTGTGCTATTGCCATTGAGAATGCATTGGGCGTTAAAGTTAAATAACTCAGAAACTACAAAACATTTCAAAGTAAAAAGTTCCAGCATGTGTCTCCACAGTAAGCTGAATTATAAAAAGTGTGAATGGAGTTTCTAGGTGAAAGTGCTTTTTTGACGTGCCAATATCTGCCATTGAGCCCCATTGTAAAATTCTCAAATTTGAAAGCACTATATTTCTAAAACTATGAAACATTTCAAAGATTCCTTTTCAGGCAAACATGTCCACCGTAAGATGAACCTAAGTAGGCTTGAATGGGGTTTCTAGGTGTAAGTATGTAGGACTAGTAGCATGCCAAAGTTTGTGCTTTTGCCATTGAGAATGCATTGGGCGTTAAAGTTAAATAACTCAGAAACTACAAAACATTTCAAAGTAAAAAGTTCCAGCATGTGTCTCCACAGTAAGCTGAATTATAAAAAGTGTGAATGGAGTTTCTAGGTGAAAGTGATTTTTTGACGTGCCAATATCTGCCATTGAGCCCCATTGTAAAATTCTCAAATTTGAAAGCACTATATTTCTAAAACTATGAAACATTTCAAAGATTCCTTTTCAGGCAAACATGTCCACCGTAAGATGAACCTAAGTAGGCTTGAATGGGGTTTCTAGGTGTAAGTATGTAGGACTAGTAGCATGCGAAAGTTTGTGCTATTGCCATTGAGAATGCATTGGGCGTTAAAGTTAAATAACTCAGAAACTACAAAACATTTCAAAGTAAAAAGTTCCAGCATGTGTCTCCACAGTAAGCTGAATTATAAAAAGTGTGAATGGAGTTTCTAGGTGAAAGTGCTTTTTTGACGTGCCAATATCTGCCATTGAGCCCCATTGTAAAATTCTCAAATTTGAAAGCACTATATTTCTAAAACTATGAAACATTTCAAAGATTCCTTTTCAGGCAAACATGTCCACCGTAAGATGAACCTAAGTAGGCTTGAATGGGGTTTCTAGGTGTAAGTATGTAGGACTAGTAGCATGCCAAAGTTTGTGCTATTGCCATTGAGAATGCATTGGGCGTTAAAGTTAAATAACTCAGAAACTACAAAACATTTCAAAGTAAAAAGTTCCAGCATGTGTCTCCACAGTAAGCTGAATTATAAAAAGTGTGAATGGAGTTTCTAGGTGAAAGTGCTTTTTTGACGTGCCAATATCTGCCATTGAGCCCCATTGTAAAATTCTCAAATTTGAAAGCACTATATTTCTAAAACTATGAAACATTTCAAAGATTCCTTTTCAGGCAAACATGTCCACCGTAAGATGAACCTAAGTAGGCTTGAATGGGGTTTCTAGGTGTAAGTATGTAGGACTAGTAGCATGCCAAAGTTTGTGCTATTGCCATTGAGAATGCATTGGGCGTTAAAGTTAAATAACTCAGAAACTACAAAACATTTCAAAGTAAAAAGTTCCAGCATGTGTCTCCATGCCAAAGTTTGTGCTATTGCCAGGCACGTGCAGAGGGGGGGGGGGGGGGCTAGGGGGGCTTGAGCACCTGCCCTTTTGCAGAAAGTGGGCGTTAAAGTTAAATAACTCAGAAACTACAAAACATTTCAAAGTAAAAAGTTCCAGCATGTGTCTCCACAGTAAGCTGAATTATAAAAAGTGTGAATGGAGTTTCTAGGTGAAAGTGCTTTTTTGACGTGCCAATATCTGCCATTGAGCCCCATTGTAAAATTCTCAAATTTGAAAGCACTATATTTCTAAAACTATGAAACATTTCAAAGATTCCTTTTCAGGCAAACATGTCCACCGTAAGATGAACCTAAGTAGGCTTGAATGGGGTTTCTAGGTGTAAGTATGTAGGACTAGTAGCATGCCAAAGTTTGTGCTATTGCCATTGAGAATGCATTGGGCGTTAAAGTTAAATAACTCAGAAACTACAAAACATTTCAAAGTAAAAAGTTCCAGCATGTGTCTCCACAGTAAGCTGAATTATAAAAAGTGTGAATGGAGTTTCTAGGTGAAAGTGCTTTTTTGACGTGCCAATATCTGCCATTGAGCCCCATTGTAAAATTCTCAAATTTAAAGGCACTATATTTCTAAAACTATGAAACATTTCAAAGATTCCTTTTCAGGCAAACATGTCCACCGTAAGATGAACCTAAGTAGGCTTGAATGGGGTTTCTAGGTGTAAGTATGTAGGACTAGTAGCATGCCAAAGTTTGTGCTATTGCCATTGAGAATGCATTGGGCGTTAAAGTTAAATAACTCAGAAACTACAAAACATTTCAAAATAAAAAGTTCCAGCATGTGTCTCCACAGTAAGCTGAATTATAAAAAGTGTGAATGGAGTTTCTAGGTGAAAGTGCTTTTTTGACGTGCCAATATCTGCCATTGAGCCCCATTGTAAAATTCTCAAATTTGAAAGCACTATACTTCTAAAACTATGAAACATTTAAAAGATTCCTTTTCAGGCAAACATGTCCACCGTAAGATGAACCTAAGTAGGCTTGCATGGGGTTTCTAGGTTTAAGTATGTAGGACTAGTAGCATGCCAAAGTTTGTGCTATTGCCATTGAGAATGCATTGGGCGTTAAAGTTAAATAACTCAGAAACTACAAAACATTTCAAAGTAAAAAGTTCCAGCATGTGTCTCCACAGTAAGCTGAATTATAAAAAGTGTGAATGGAGTTTCTAGGTGAAAGTGCTTTTTTGACGTGCCAATATCTGCCATTGAGCCCCATTGTAAAATTCTCAAATTTGAAAGCACTATATTTCTAAAACTATGAAACATTTCAAAGATTCCTTTTCAGGCAAACATGTCCACCGTAAGATGAACCTAAGTAGGCTTGAAGGGGGTTTCTAGGTGTAAGTATGTAGGACTAGTAGCATGCCAAAGTTTGTGCTATTGCCATTGAGAATGCATTGGGCGTTAAAGTTAAATAACTCAGAAACTACAAAACATTTCAAAGTAAAAAGTTCCAGCATGTGTCTCCACAGTAAGCTGAATTATAAAAAGTGTGAATGGAGTTTCTAGGTGAAAGTGCTTTTTTGACGTGCCAATATCTGCCATTGAGCCCCATTGTAAAATTCTCAAATTTGAAAGCACTATATTTCTAAAACTATGAAACATTTCAAAGATTCCTTTTCAGGCAAACATGTCCACCGTAAGATGAACCTAAGTAGGCTTGAATGGGGTTTCTAGGTGTAAGTATGTAGGACTAGTAGCATGCCAAAGTTTGTGCTATTGCCAGTGAGAATGCATTGGGCGTTAAAGTTAAATAACTCAGAAACTACAAAACATTTCAAAGTAAAAAGTTCCAGCATGTGTCTCCACAGTAAGCTGAATTATAAAAAGTGTGAATGGAGTTTCTAGGTGAAAGTGCTTTTTTGACGTGCCAATATCTGCCATTGAGCCCCATTGTAAAATTCTCAAATTTGAAAGCACTATATTTCTAAAACTATGAAACATTTCAAAGATTCCTTTTCAGGCAAACATGTCCACCGTAAGATGAACCTAAGTAGGCTTGAATGGGGTTTCTAGGTGTAAGTATGTAGGACTAGTAGCATGCCAAAGTTTGTGCTATTGCCATTGAGAATGCATTGGGCGTTAAAGTTAAATAACTCAGAAACTACAAAACATTTCAAAATAAAAAGTTCCAGCATGTGTCTCCACAGTAAGCTGAATTATAAAAAGTGTGAATGGAGTTTCTAGGTGAAAGTGCTTTTTTGACGTGCCAATATCTGCCATTGAGCCCCATTGTAAAATTCTCAAATTTGAAAGCACTATACTTCTAAAACTATGAAACATTTAAAAGATTCCTTTTCAGGCAAACATGTCCACCGTAAGATGAACCTAAGTAGGCTTGCATGGGGTTTCTAGGTTTAAGTATGTAGGACTAGTAGCATGCCAAAGTTTGTGCTATTGCCATTGAGAATGCATTGGGCGTTAAAGTTAAATAACTCAGAAACTACAAAACATTTCAAAGTAAAAAGTTCCAGCATGTGTCTCCACAGTAAGCTGAATTATAAAAAGTGTGAATGGAGTTTCTAGGTGAAAGTGCTTTTTTGACGTGCCAATATCTGCCATTGAGCCCCATTGTAAAATTCTCAAATTTGAAAGCACTATATTTCTAAAACTATGAAACATTTCAAAGATTCCTTTTCAGGCAAACATGTCCACCGTAAGATGAACCTAAGTAGGCTTGAAGGGGGTTTCTAGGTGTAAGTATGTAGGACTAGTAGCATGCCAAAGTTTGTGCTATTGCCATTGAGAATGCATTGGGCGTTAAAGTTAAATAACTCAAACTACAAAAAACATTTCAAAGTAAAAAGTTCCAGCATGTGTCTCCATGCCAAAGTTTGTGCTATTGCCAGGCACGTGCAGAGGGGGGGGGGGGGGGGGGGGGCTAGGGGGGCTTGAGCACCTGCCCCCACCTGTGCCCATTCCCTAAAATGAGGGCTTATATGGGGGGCCAATAAGGGCTTGTGTGGGGGGCCAGTAAGGGCTTGTGTGGGGGGGCAATAAGGGCTTGTGGTGGGGGGCCAATAAGGGCTTGTGTGGGGGGGCAATAAGGGCTTGTGTGGGGGGCCAATAAGGGCTTGTGTGGGGGGCCAATAAGGGCTTGTGTGGGGGGGCAAATATGGGCTTGTGTTGGGGGCAAATAAGGGCTTATGTGGGGGGGAGGCTTATGTGGGGGGCCAATAAGGGCTTGTTGTGGGGGGCCAAATAGGGCTTGTGTGGGGGGCAAATAAGGGCTTATGTGTGGGGGGCCAATAAGGGCTTGTGTGGGGGGCAAACAAGGGCTTATTTGGGGGGCAAATATGGGCTTATATGGGGGGCCAATAAGGGCTTGTGTGGGGGGCCAATAAGTGCCATTGAAAAATACCACCCTGTAGCATGTGCTCCGAGACCATGGACTATAGCCTGTCGCTTTTCAGTGATTTTCACCTTTTTTTCAAATCCTCCGAAACCGTGAAAAATGCCACCCTATAGCATGTGCTCCGAGACCATGGACTATAGCCTGTCGCTTTTCAGTGATTTTCACCTTTCTTTCAAATCCTCCGAAACCGTGAAAAATGGCACCCTGTAGCATGTGCTCCGAGACCATGGACTATAGCCTGTCGCTTTTCAGTGATTTTCACCTTTTTTTCAAATCCTCCGAAACCGTGAAAAATAACACCCTGTAGCATGTGCTCCGAGACCATGGACTATAGCCTGTCGCTTTTCAGTGATTTTCACCTTTTTTCAAATCCTCCGAAACCGTGAAAAATACCACCCTGTAGCATGTGCTCCGAGACCATGGACTCTAGCCTGTCGCTTTTCAGTGATTTTCACCTTTTTTTCAAATCCTCCGAAATTGTGAAAAATGCCACCCTATAGCATGTGCTCCGAGACCATGGACTATAGAGCGTCGCAGTCCCGCCTCCTACCCGGGACCAGGAAATGAAATCCAATGCATTATTCTCATAGACATTTCGTAAAGTATTTATTTAAAGACGGTTACGCCGCGGACAAAGCCAACTCGAGTCGTGACAACTCATGACAACACAAACAATATTTTGGACCAAACAAATAATTAGAAAGAAGAAAAAAACGGCAGGTTACAACACTTTTTTTGTTGTTTTTCTTCTTTCTAATTATTTGTTTGGTCCAAAATATTGTTTGTGTTGTCATGAGTTGTCACGACTCGAGTTGGCTTTGTCCGCGGCGTAACCGTCTTTAAATAAATACTTTACGAAATGTCTATGAGAATAATGCATTGGATTTCATTTCCTGGTCCCGGGTAGGAGGCGGGACTGCGACGCTCTATAGCCTGTCACTTTTCAGTGATTTTCACCTTTTTTTCAAATCCTCCGAAACCGTGAAAAATGCCACCCTATAGCATGTGCTCCGAGACCATGGACTATAGCCTGTCGCTTTTCAGTGATTTTCACCTTTCTTTCAAATCCTCCGAAACCGTGAAAAATACCACCCTGTAGCATGTGCTCCGAGACCATGGACTCTAGCCTGTCGCTTTTCAGTGATTTTCACCTTTTTTTCAAATCCTCCGAAATTGTGAAAAGTGCCACCCTATAGCATGTGCTCCGAGACCATGGACTATAGCCTGTCGCTTTTCAGTGATTTTCACCTTTCTTTCAAATCCTCCGAAACCGTGAAAAATGGCACCCTGTAGCATGTGCTCCGAGACCATGGACTATAGCCTGTCGCTTTTCAGTGATTTTCACCTTTTTTTCAAATCCTCCGAAACCGTGAAAAATACCACCCTGTAGCATGTGCTCCGAGACCATGGACTATAGCCTGTCGCTTTTCAGTGATTTTCACCTTTTTTTCAAATCCTCCGAAACCGTGAAAAATGCCACCCTATAGCATGTGCTCCGAGACCATGGACTATAGCCTGTCGCTTTTCAGTGATTTTCACCTTTCTTTCAAATCCTCCGAAACCGTGAAAAATGGCACCCTGTAGCATGTGCTCCGAGACCATGGACTATAGCCTGTCGCTTTTCAGTGATTTTCACCTTTTTTTCAAATCCTCCGAAACCGTGAAAAATGGCACCCTGTAGCATGTGCTCCGAGACCATGGACTATAGCCTGTCGCTTTTCAGTGATTTTCACCTTTTTTTCAAATCCTCCGAAACCGTGAAAAATACCACCCTGTAGCATGTGCTCCGAGACCATGGACTATAGCCTGTCGCTTTTCAGTGATTTTCACCTTTTTTCAAATCCTCCGAAACCGTGAAAAATACCACCCTGTAGCATGTGCTCCGAGACCATGGACTCTAGCCTGTCGCTTTTCAGTGATTTTCACCTTTTTTTCAAATCCTCCGAAATTGTGAAAAATGCCACCCTATAGCATGTGCTTCAAGACCATGGACTATAGCCTGTCGCTTTTCAGTGATTTTCACCTTTTTTTCAAATCCTCCGAAACCGTGAAAAATGCCACCCTATAGCATGTGCTCCGAGACCATGGACTATAGCCTGTCGCTTTTCAGTGATTTTCACCTTTCTTTCAAATCCTCCGAAACCGTGAAAAATACCACCCTGTAGCATGTGCTCCGAGACCATGGACTCTAGCCTGTCGCTTTTCAGTGATTTTCACCTTTTTTTCAAATCCTCCGAAATTGTGAAAAATGCCACCCTATAGCATGCAAGACCATAGACTATAGCCTGTCGCTTTTCAGTGATTTTCACCTTTTTTTCAAATCCTCCGAAACCGTGAAAAATGCCACCCTATAGCATGTGCTCCGAGACCATGGACTATAGCCTGTCGCTTTTCAGTGATTTTCACCTTTCTTTCAAATCCTCCGAAACCGTGAAAAATACCACCCTGTAGCATGTGCTCCGAGACCATGGACTCTAGCCTGTCGCTTTTCAGTGATTTTCACCTTTTTTTCAAATCCTCCGAAACCGTGAAAAATGCCACCTTATAGCATGTGCTCCGAGACCATGGACTATAGCCTGTCGCTTTTCAGTGATTTTCACCTTTCTTTCAAATCCTCCGAGACCGTGAAAAATGGCACCCTGTAGCATGTGCTCCGAGACCATGGACTATACCCTGTCGCTTTTCAGTGATTTTCACCTTTTTTTCAAATCCTCCGAAACCGTGAAAAATA
This sequence comes from Electrona antarctica, assembly GCF_951216825.1. NCBI lineage: Eukaryota > Metazoa > Chordata > Actinopteri > Myctophiformes > Myctophidae > Electrona > Electrona antarctica. The sequence continues at coordinate 33,505,415 of NC_136794.1, read as the reverse complement.
CCACCCTGTAGCATGTGCTCCGAGACCATGGACTATAGCCTGTCGCTTTTCAGTGATTTTCACCTTTTTTTCAAATCCTCCGAAATTGTGAGAAATGCCACCCTATAGCATGTGCTCCGAGACCATGGACTATAGCCTGTCGCTTTTCAGTGATTTTCACCTTTTGTTCAAATCCTCCGAAACCGTGAAAAATGCCACCCTATAGCATGTGCTCCGAGACCATGGACTATAGCCTGTTGCTTTTCCGCGATTTTCACCTTTTTTTTTAATCCTCCGAAATTGTGAAAAATGGCACCCTATAACATGCGCTCAGAGACCATGGACTATAGCCTGTCGCTTTTCAGTGATTTTCACCTTTTGTTCAAATCCTCCGAAACCGTGAAAAATGCCACCCTATAGCATGTGCTCCGAGACCATGGACTATAGCCTGTTGCTTTTCCGCGATTTTCACCTTTTTTTTTTAATCCTCCGAAATTGTGAAAAATGGCACCCTATAGCATGCGCTCAGAGACCATGGACTATAGCCTGTCGCTTTTCAGTGATTTTCTAAGACTAGTAAATTACCTTGACCAGTATGAATGACCTTGACCAGTATAAATGACCTTGACCAGTATAAATGACCTTCAGAAGACTAGTACATGACCGTGACCAGTATAAATGACCTTGACTAGTATGCGGTCCGTCACCATGGACTATAGCCTGTCGCTTTTCCGCGATTTTCACCTTTTTCAAATCCTCCGAAATCCTGAAAGATGGCACCCTATAGCATGCGCTCCGAGACGATGGACTATTGCCTTTCGCTTTTCCTTGATTTTCACCTTTTTTCAAATCCTCAACAATGATGAAGAATCGCGCACTATAGCGCGCCGCTCAATGACCTTGACCAATATCAATGACCTGCATAAGACTAGTAAATGACCTTGACCAGTATAAATGACCTTGACCAGTATGCGGTCAGTGACCATGGACTATAGCCTTTTGCTTTTCCGTGATTTTCACCTTTTCTTTTTCAAATCCTCCAAAATTGTGAAAAACGACATACTATAGTATGCCCTCCGAGACCATGGACTTTCGCTTTTCCTTGATTTTCACCTTTTTTCAAATCCTCAATGATGAAGAATCGCGCAGAAATGTAAATACAACACATTGAGCAGGGCACTGCAGGGAGTTGAACCATGTAAATACAACACATTGAGCAGGGCACTGCAGGGAGTTGAACCATGTAAATACAACACATTGAGCAGGGCACTGCAGGGAGTTGAACCATGTAAATACAACACATTGAGCAGGGCACTGCAGGGAGTTGAACCCCGTTCCGGTAAACCAGAAGTACGACACCAGTGCCTTAGTTTTTGTGTTGTCATGTACAGGTCCATTCGTTGAAATGTAAAATGTACATTTCAACAGTAAAGTAATATATAAAGAAGAAAAACATAGGACAAAACTAAAAAAATTGAATTACCGGTATTTGCTATGATTTTTTTTAACTTTCTCTTGCCGACCTCACATTTCATTCGATGATTAACAAAAAAAACAGTGTTGGACCTGTAAGGGTCTGTAATTTGGTTACACGTGCGTGTGCGTGCGTGTGCGCGTGTATGTGTGTGTGCGTGTGTGCACGCTTCGATAACCAGTGTTGGACCTTCCCATTTTGTTTCATCTGTACACTCTGAGTTACAGACCTGTAAGGTTCCATTTGGTTACATGTTTTACACTGTTACATTTGGTTAGCATGTGCGTGCACGCCGTCTGTGCGTGTGCATGCGTGTGTGCACGCTTTAAGTACAGCAGAAAAAGTACAAGTCAAACGCAATTTTAGTTTTCACTGAGAGTGTCCTGAGACATTGAGTTACGCCCTGTGCGATCGTGGTATTGGTACGATAACAAATGTTGTTATAAGAGCGAGGTAAGAATTGTGTTCCTGAAGAGAATATCAATGTTGCATTGAAAAGATAGGACAGGACGGTACTCTGGTATAAAGATAGGAGGACAGGACGGTACTATGGTCGCTTTAAGCGCTGTAGTTCACATTCAGAATGTGTCTGTGGTCTGGTAGTCACATTGTGTGAAAGGCACCTCCCCCCCGCACCACCCAACAAGCAGACTTCCAGAAGATTGAGTCTGTCCTTGAAAGTGCCCTCCAAGAAATGTCAAGCTACTACAATACAACCACCTGAAACCCAACCCATCAAAAACCCAACTATGCAGCTTCCACCTGAGGAACCGAGACGCGAAAAAAGAACTGAGCGTCACTTGGGATGGTCACAAACTCTCCAACCATATCCACCCCATGTAACTTGGAGTTACACTGGACAGGACACTCTCCTTCAAAAAACACCTGGAGAACACAAAAGCCAAGGTCAACACCCACAATAACATCCTGTGAAAACTAGTGAACTCCAAGTGGGGCGCAGACCCACAAACAATCCGTGCAACTGCCATGGATGGCCCTGTCTTTCTCTACAGCAGAGTATGCCTGCTCAAGCTGGAGCCGATCACGTGCCTTTATGCGGTCCCCCCTGCACATCAGACGACGTATCGCTCAAGATGAATGGAGAACACAGGAGATAGACAGTGAAGTTGGGGATGAACGGAGGAAAGTCTGGAAGGAAATGATAGAGAACACCAACATGACAATAAACAGCAGGAAGGCATGGGCCACAATACGCCTTCTTGGCAAAGATCACACCACCCATAATCACAATGGTCACAGCAAACTCTGTTGCATCACAACTGGTGGCTAAAAGTCGTAACAAACACCGCTGCCGACCCACAGGAGAACACCATCACACAGTGGTATCAGACCAACCACAATCAGCCAGCCCTCAAACCAAACCCTTCGACCTAGAAGAACTCGAAACTGCAATGGGAAAGTTGAAATCTGGAAAAGTAGCAGGGATTGATGACATAATGGCAGAATGATACAGCACCTGGGACCTAACGCAAAGACCTGGCTCCTGGGGATGCTGAACACATGCACAGAAAACCATCCCTTCTGTCTGGAGAAAGGCCAAAGTGGTTGCAATCCCCAAACATGGCAAAGACCCATCATCCCCAAAAAGCTACCGACCCATTTCCCACCTCTGCATCACCTACAAGCTCTATGAGAGGCTGCTACTCCAACGCCTCATGCCACTCATAGACACCAAGCTGACTAAAGACCAAGCTGGTTTCCGTCCCGGCCGCTCCTGTGCTGGACAGAGCTCAACCTCACCCAACACATTGAGGATGGGTCTGAGGGAAAACAAATAACTGGAGCAGCATTCATAGATCTCTTTGCTGCCTACAACACTGTCCAACACCGCACAATGGTCAGGAAACTACTGAACATGACTGGTGACCTGGACCTGTGTCAAGTCATCAAAAGCCTCCTCAACAACAGGCGCTTCTATGTCCAGTTAAATGACCAGAGGAGTAAATGGAAATCCCAAAAGAACGGCCTCCCACAAGGTAGCGTGCTCACCCCCTCCTTTTCAATATCTACACAAACGACCAGCCACTACCCACAGAATGCCAGCGTTTAATCTACGCCGACGACCTCTGCATTACCACCCAACAAGCAGACTTCCAGAAGATTGAGTCACCCATCAAAAACCCAACTATGCAGCTTCCACCTGAGGAACCGAGACGCGAAAAAAGAACTGAGCGTCACTTGGGATGGTCAAAAACCTAACCATACCCACCCCATGTAACTTGGAGTTACACTGGACAGAACACTCTCCTTCAAGAAACAACTGGAGAACACAAAAGCCACGGTCAACACCCACACCCGTAAAATAAGTGTTTACACACCTCATTCAAGTTGCAGGCAGGCAGGCAGGCGGGCAGGCGGGCAGGCGGGCGGGCAGGCAGGCAGAGACAGGCAAGCATGGAGGCAAGCAAGCAAGCAGGCCGAGGCAGGCATGCAGGTAGGCTGGCCGAGGCAGCCAAGGGTTAGGGTTAGTCAGCTCAGCCTCTCTCGAGGCCTGGCTCTGTCTGCCTGGCCCGGTCTGCCCCGCCCTGCCTTGCAGCAACAGAATCAGCCGGCCTGGCAAGCCAGCCAGCTCAGAATGCGAGCTCAGCAAGCCAGCGCAGCGAAATGTTTTACAAGCCAAGGCTGGGGAAGGCTCAGGGTGCCTTCTCCCAACTCCGATCCATCTGGAGATCAAAACAATATAGCCTTAAAACGAAGATGCTCCTATACAACAGCAATGTCAAGTCTGTTCTGCTGTATGGTTCCGAGAGCTGGAGAGTGGTCAAAACAGACAATAGGAGAATAGAAGTGTTCCACAACAGATGCCTCAGACGTATATGTCAGATCTTTTGGCCGAATAAAATATCAAACAATGAACTGTACAAACAAACAGGGAGCCGGAGCATTACAAAGGACATTACACACAGACGCCTAAGATGGCTAGGACATGTACTGAGGATGGAGCAGGACTGTATCACAAAGGTGGCCGTACGATGGACACCACCAGGAAAAAGAAAACCTGGGAGGCCCAAGACCACCTGGCGCAGAACTGTGACGCAGGAGCTGGAACAGATGAACCTGTCCTGGGGAGAGGCGCAACATGCTGCCAGGGATCGGATGCAATGGAGAGCGCTCATTGAAGCCTTATGTCCCATAAGAGTAGTAAGTAAGTAAGTAAACATTACTTATACCTGTTATTCAGACTCCTTGTATAGAGCATGTTGACATGGATAGCTTGGTTAGTAGCATCTCTGTTTGATTGATTGTTGAGTTTGATTAAATGAATAGCCTATTTTATTAGACAAAAATGTAGAACAGTAGTACAAGTATCGTCAAAACAAAATAATTCACATGCAAGTAAAGGCATGGTGTTGCAAAGCAAAAAAAGCACAGGTAGTAATAAGTACTATCCAAGCTTCTGCTGGATATAGGGTTCAAAGCCCTACAGCGCTGTGACCTGCTGACTGCCTCAACCATGTCCTGTTTGTGTGTGTTCAGATTACCACACCTGAAACCCACTTTATTGTCTACCATACAACAGTAATACAACATCATCATTTGTGAGATATAGCAATGGAATTTTAATTGTCATATCAATATTTATAACACCCAGACAGCTCTGTAATTAAACAGTTTTCACTAAAAAAAATAATAATAGCAAATTGTAACAAACAGCTCAGCTCTTCCTTTTTCTGTCTAACCCCCTCCTGTTTTCTACTGTATTGGAATAGCCAGCATTTAAAACAATCTGTTTCCCGAGTCCCTTCTATTTGGGAGACACTTTGATCTAATGCAGTGTTTTCCCAAACTGTGGGTCTCACTCAACAGTAAAACAGTAAACAAACCAACACACAGTTTAAGTGTACACTTGAGTTATGACTGTACTTTTCAAGGTGTATAGCTTTGCTTAAAGCACCTCCACCTCAGCACCTCCCCCATAAGGAGTACGGACCGCCCTCAACCGCCTGAGGACAGGTGTGGGACGTTTGGGTGTTTTTTTAATGTATTTGGTTGCTAGTACTTAGAAGTATTAGTATATATTACAGTATTCTAATCCTTTCATGTAGGTGTTCCCGGACAGATCGTCCAGTCCCACACATTCCTCCATCAACATCAGAATAGAGAAGAGGGTCCACCCATCTCCTCAGCTGGCCCTCCTGGGGGGACAGAAGAGAAGAGGGTCCACCCATCTCCTCAGCTGGTCCTCCTGGGGGGAAAGAAGAGGGTCCACCCATCTCCTCAGCTGGTCCTCCTGGGGTGACAGAAGAGGGTCCACCCATCTCCTCAGCTGGTCCTCCTGGGGTGACAGAAGAGGGTCCACCCATCTCCTCAGCTGGTCCTCCTGGGGTGACAGAAGAGAAGAGGGTCCACCCATCTCTTTAGCTGCCAGTTTCCTGATGAAAAGCTGATCCTGGTTAAGCATCAGCCTTTTTACACCATCATGTTAGGCACCGTGGGATGTGTAGGGCAGTAACTAATTTAAGTAGCCTACATGTTATTGAGTACTGGAATACTTTTTTATTTTGTCTAATGTCCTTAGCCCTGAACATTGACCACGTATAGACCCTCTATTAGTTAACTTCATAGTACCTCAAATTGAGGAGGATGAAGCAGAAGAAGAAGAAGTCAAACAATGCTTACGGGGAATACAAATCTCTTTCTCTCTGGTTTGGCTGATGTTGTGCTGTTGAACTCTACAGGTGAAGGTGTTGCGGTCAGTCTTCTTCACAGTGACGTTGCGTCTGACCGTGTAGAGACCATCGGCACCTCTGGCCGTCTCCGACTCCCAAAAGGATTTATTTTATTTATGGCATTTAAAAGTGTATGTCACAGATATGGTATAATGGTCCTTAATTAACGCCATCCTTTAAGGGTAATGTCCTAATAGGTTTTATTTTGTTATTGTTTAAGGGGTGTTTTGAAAGCCTATGTTATGATTTGAGGGGATTGTTTTGATTGACGGGTCCGAGACTGTCTGACGCACGTAAAGTAGGCGTTGGTGGCCGGCCCGCGAGAGGAACGAACGAGAGAGGCAAACCGTCCAGGAAGTCCACAGGAGACCTAGACCAGTTTGATCATTATTTATTTAATAATTAACTCTACTCGGAACGCTATAGGTGGAAAATAGCTAAGGCCACACTGCAGCGCGCTGTACTTCACAAGAGAAAAGACTTGGTGAGACCGTTTATATTTTATACCCCGCGAGGATCCATTGTTGTTTTTTCCCTTGGGAGTCATTACTTTTGGATTACGTCGTTGCTGGGGATCCCTTTACTTTTTGGATAACTTTTGGAGTGACGTTTTTGGATTGACATTGATTGATTGACACTTTTCGTTTGTTCTGGGACGCGGTTTGGAGCCGTTTGGATTCACGGAGCGATAAGGAACAATAGGAGCGTGCGGGCGCGTGCGCGAGACGCGGACTTTAATTACTCTTTTCTTACAGACCTATCTAATAAACTATTTAGCGGACGTACGTGCGTGCGTGCGTGCGTGCGGGCGCGAATCGAGGACATTCGGTTCAAAGGGTTTCAACTTGTTTTCATTCATCTGAGTTGGTTGTTGTTTATACCTGGCTGTATTATTATTTCTCCTTTGAGTAGATAAATACTATCATAACTTCATCACTACTTCGCTGTGTTCTTACTGAGTGTGTTTGCTGTCTAATGTCTATTGCCATTCCTGTCATTCAGCATAAATCAATTGTGTCGAAGGAGATCAGTCACTATCCCGTGCTTTAAAAAAGAGTAACAGTTAATTTAATTATTTAATCGTTACAACTTAAACCCTCTAAACTTAGTAAAACGGAACTCAGGACTCAGGCCGCTTTTCCCCCTCTACACCAAATCGCTTTGCCAAAAATAGCCGAGCACAAAACACATCGCAACGCATTGCGTTCCGAGCTTGTAGATCAGCTATTTTCGGCTAATGTTGGGGTTCAAGTGGTTGCCTTAAGGACGTTTCAACTGTAAATTTCAAAAGAGGCCAGTTAAAATAATCATATTGGGAAGAATATATGACCAAATCAATAAGATCACAACAGTAATTTAGCATATCGTGTGAATAGGCCTAAAGCCAGGTGACAAATTCAACAAACAGAATACATTTTCTCTGCTTTAAATGAGATGCAAAATTCTTACTGATTAGATCATTAGAAGAAAATGTATAAAGATTTCTCTGACATCAACTTATTAAAATGTTGTCCAGATCTGCACAGCAACAGGAAACCAATTTTAATTACAATGATTATGTCTCAGGATAATTGTTGTACTGTACGAATAAGAGCACAACTACCAACATGAAGTGAATACGAGACGGCTCGCCCCTTTTCCAACTCGCCCAAAGCGGCGAAGATCGGTCGCCCCAACGGGAAGAGCGGTCTCCCCAACGGACCGAGAATTTAAAACCTTAGAAGTTAGATATTACCACCTTTTAGACTTATAGCATAATGTACAGATAATAGCCTACTACTATACTATACTATATTATATATTATACATGTGTACTATAAAGTGCTATGACTATTCGAAATTCTGTGGCGAGCCGTCTTCACTTTTCGAAATTCTGTGGCGAGCCGTCTTCACTTTTCGCGGGGGCGAGTTGGAAAAGGGGCGAGATGACCTGGTACCCATGAAGTGAGATGCACTACGAGAGAGAGAGAGAGAGATTACTCGATTAAGCGATTACAGATTTAATTGTGCTTTTGCCATTGAACATGAATCATAACAATGGCCCGGTTTCTCAAAGGACACATGGTGTAGCACATGCTCAGATGCCCTCTAGGCCGCACACAGAAGCCTGTGAACATAGACATTCCGTGCATAGATGTGCCACGCAATGGTAGGCCTCAGGTCTACCATTCTGAAATGTAATAATATTTGGACTGCTGGACAGTAGGCTCTCTTTACTCTTAATATTTGTGTGTGTGTGTGTGTGTGTGTATATATATATAATACTTCTGTGTTTACCTACACCTGATTGGCCATACAGCCTACATGTAGAAAACTACAGAAAGCTACAGAAAAACAAAACAATAATATCAATATCAATTTTGCCTTAACTGGCAGCAAATCATGCATAGCTGAGCAACAGTACGCTCTGGAGGACACAGTGAAATAAGACTATACTGCATAAGACCCAGCGGTTCAGCTATCATAAAATATATATAACGAAATTACAGCCAGCCACATAAATATAACAGTGCCTATAACAAGACCCAGAAACCTCTCTCAAATCAAGTCTCACCTCCTTCAATTCTATGCAGATATATACAGAATCTGTATGAAACTGTATAACTTAAGTTGTCCCGCAGGGATCTGTATTACATCCCTATATTAAGCGGGACAACTTTGTTTCAACTTCTGTAATGGTGGGAAGTACTGTGTGCCGTGAACTGTTGATTCAAACTGGTGACAATTTAAATCGTTAATGAAAAAATATCGTGATTAAAAATAGCCAAAGATAGAAGAAAAAATTATTTGTAAGAGAATTGATTAAAAAAAAAAGTCATTTGTAGTACTACCTGTGAAGTTGGCCGATTGGTCAAGGCTCCAAAAATGTGACAAGTCCAGAGATGCAAAGTTTGGGGCGTTTTATTTTCTCCCAAACGAATCCTCCAACAACAGTGCAGTATAAATAGTGAAGGCCTTAAATAACAAAACAAAATAAGACTTTACCAAAAATAACAAATACTTGACAGCAAACTAAACTATAATAAAAACAACCTAGGAACTTGATATACTGTTAAACAGGCGACACCCTTACGAGACAAGGACCCTGGCAGCTCTCCCCTAGGTGCTTACAGCTGGTTGCTCCAAGCCCAACTAACTGACTGCCCCTGCAGTCTCCCTCTTATAGGGAGTGGATCCTACCACATGGCATGCAATCAATCAACAGTCATTAACCAAGCTATACATTCTCATAGCCTATGACTAACCTCACCTTTAAAGGATGTTGTACAACATAAATATAAGTTGCATTTCTCACCCAACATTATAGCTTATTCAACAGACTACTAAAATATTGCTCTTAAATACAGACAGACAACACACCCCTCCTCCTCTACAATACTTGGCACCCTCCAATTTAGAGAGGCGTGCCTGCACTGATGAGGTGAGGTTACCAATCAATCAATAAACAGAACACTTCAAACATTAAAATGCATTGGGAAATACCAGGATGTACCATGCAGTCTCCATGACGAACACTTCCACACAGTCATTTCCAAAGCCGGCCGGCAATGTTAGTCAAATGGAAGCTGCTGTGTACTTCGAAGCATACATTGTCCTCAATCAGTGTATATGCATACATTCTCCGCGAATGAAACAAGTGTTGTGATTGGTCGGGAAAATATCGTATCCGGGGGAAATACATCTGATGGATGTTCCGGAGGATACGTCCGCCGATAGCTTCTTTGCCTTACGTTGTGACCAGGCTCTTCTTTTCGCAGAAAAGTAAGCCTGGGACCGAGGCTAGTGTATATGTGTATAGGGCACGGGCTGCCCCGTGAGACTACCCTCATTTGCTACTATATTGAAAGAAAAGTAGGCCTGCCCTACATTTGAAATTATACTACAGTACATTAGGCTACTTGAGATTGAGTAAAATATACTTTACATGCAGTCACCACTGTCTGCACATTTGCAACATTTTCTTCCATGCAGGTGTTCTCTCTCACTATCACCAGAGGGCGCTCTTAGATCAGTTAATGTCAGGGAAGGCTTGAGGTCATGTTTTTTATTTTTTTTATTTTTTTAACCGTGGTGTGATCACAATTTTTATGCAAATGTTTATTGTAGCTTTGAGATTTGCTCAAATATAACGTTTATTGTAATTATTATTAATTATGAATTGTCTACTTTAAATAAAAGCTAAATTAAAATAATAATAAAAAAAAACCTTTGACAGAAACTCAGTTCAGAATCATGTTAGGGCTGTTTCAGTGCGAACATGAGCCCAGATGTCTACTCAGGACAACCATAACACTTTAATCATTAACATCACCTGCATGTTCTGTGTGCGTGGAACAACTTGCAAAGGCGCCCTAAAATCAGAGTTTTGTCAAAAATATCTGATCTACAAGCTCACAACACGTGGGTAGCTTGTAGATCGGCTACTATCAAGGTCCATGTCAGTATCATGGTCAGTGTCAGAATGTCAGTATAAAGTAGTATCATGTCAGTATCATTACAATTTAGGCATTTTACTGTAGCATGCAGACGCTCTTATCCAGCACGATTTACAGTAAGTCATAATATTATCAAATCACTATCATGATAATGATAATGTTTTTTCTTTCTTCTTTCTTCTGCTATTTTCAGTATAATGTCTATGTCAGTATCATATCAGTATCATGTCAGTATCATGTCAGTATCATGTCAGTATGTCAGTATCATGTCAGTATCATGTCAGTATCATCATCATTATCGTGGTGTTTTTTCTTTCTTCTGAACTTCTGCTATTTTCAGTATAATGTCAGTATGTCAGTATCATATCAGTGTCATGTCAGTATCATGTCAGTAGTATCATGTCAGTATCATGTCAGTATCATGTCAGTATCATGTCAGTAGTATCATGTCAGTATCATGTCAGTAGTATCATGTCAGTATCATGTCAGTATCATGTCAGTAGTATCATGTCAGTATCATGTGTGTCAGTATCATGTCAGTATCATGTCAGTAGTATCATGTCAGTAGTATCATGTCAGTATCATGTCAGTAGTATCATGTCAGTATCATGGTCAGTATCAAATCAGTATCATGTCAGTATCGTGGTGTTATTTCTTTCTTCTGAACTTCTTCTTTCCTGCTCCTTCCATGTTTTATTTGTTATATAGCCTATAAATGTACTTCCCCACACAGAACATGATCGAGGCAACATCACAACGTTGTGAATTGTGGGCTATTGCCTCAAGCAAAGTTTTCAGCGATGCAGACTTACAGAAATTGAGCAGAGGGGGCACAGAGGGCTCCGAAAGTCTGCGAGAGAGACAACGTCATGAATATGTTGATTCTACTGTATGCTGGGAACACACATCAAAGTCTGGGAGTGCAGACAATGATTATAAGGCCTCAAAATAATTCCCTCTTCACCACAGAAGTACTGTTGAGTTATGCATGATTTATATTAGGTTGTGCGGGGCGTCACAAACCAAAAGTAGGCGATTTGCAGGCTATAGTGTTGTAGATCTGGTACTGTTGGTGCGAGACAAAGTATAATAAATCAAAGTATAAATCAGCCACGCAGCACAGAGTCCAGCTTTTCTTAGAGAACAAACAGCTCTGCTTCTACAACACTGTGTGTGTGTGTGTTTGTGTTTGCAAATGTTATCCCCTGACAGAGACATTTGAAAGAACTCAAGGCCCCTCTAAAACGCACGCACGCACGCACGCACGCGTCATGCTGGCATATCTGGCATGCAGTATATCTGGCATAATACTGTACGCTGGCATATATCTGAAAGTGGAAGGGATATGTTTTACATTGCAAAAGTGTATAGTCACGCAGACGTTACATCCTTTCTAATGCAATCGGGTGCTCAGTCAGAGGTTGCATGTTTTTAAAGGGGTTTTGGTCATACCAAAAATATGCCAGTCCTCGTGTGAAATAAGTATGTTCACTTGAATCATTAAATAGTAAATACTCCATATAACCTGGCATCCTTATTTGGGCATGCCATTATAAAACGGCGTGGTGGGAAAAGTACTTTCCCACCAGTCTGGGGGTTTGAATCCACCGTGGTGCATCCGGCTTTGAGTGTCTACAAACCCAATTGGTCTGTGTTCGGGGGTGATATTTGTCACTGCACGTACTCTCTGGGAGTGTTGGGTGGGAGTAGGACGAAGTAGGACGAAGGCATTACATGTCTTTTGGTACCGTGTTGGCCAGCATTTGGTTAGCCTGACAGTCCACTCTGAATTTACATTTAGTTTCAAATCGCCATTTAGTTTTTAATGAGCGTGGCTAGCGATTCAGGGCTGGGGCCAGGCTACATTTTGGTGGCAATGTAGTAGAAAGCATTTCTACTCATGTTTGAGCCAAATGTTTGGGGGGGAACAAAGTCAGATGATCTCCTTCTGGTGTTATGCCGATGGGCATGGAGTAACCCTTGGTTTAAACTACTCCAGCACTGTGTTCACCTCAGGGTGCATACGTTGGTTAGCTGGTCCGACAGGCATTAGTCCGACAACAACGTCACTCCCAACATGTGTGGCCGGTTACAACTACGCCGTGGCCGGTTAAAACTAACATGTGGCTTCCTGTGAGGTTAGGTTCAGGGTTGGGTTTTGGGTAGGGTGTCGGGACTAATGAGCAAATAGATAGTCTAGAAACTTGTCTTTCATATTTTGTTGTTTATATTCTATAACTTAGCCATTGAGTTCTCACAGTTGTGTACCCAGATATTGTAGGCTATAATTATACCACCTGTAATCATTGTTTTAGCCAAAAAGAGCCTATGCACCCGTTCACCTCTCATGGTCATGGTGGTTAGTGCAGTGGGTTGGCCGTTCGAGTCCATGCTGATGAGAAAGGTCTGTGTGCATACTGCATAGTGTCTGTCAGGGGCCATATGGCCATCAATTATGCAAGAAAATCACACGTTTTGGCAGCAACTATTCACCATAGTCATTTAGCACTGTGGGACCCATTTCCCTGATCTACTGGTTTAAAATGCTAGGGACAGAAGCTCCGACACACACGCACACAATGTAATATTATCAATACAATCTATGCGTTTTGCCAATTATTTGGGGGCCCACCTAAAATATCCTCACGGCACACTAACGCAGGTTAAGAAGCAGTATTACATTCCAAGGTGGTCTAGAATGCAATACGGTTGGTGAGTGAAGAGTTGCTTTATTAGAGGCCTTTTATTGGCTCTTTTTAAAGGTTAACTCAGTACAAATTACAGAATTTTAGGGATTTCAAACCTCTGGAACAGTCTTTGTACAGTCAAAATAATACGAAGCAAATAAAAAAAAACATCAAAAATAATCTTGTCCTCACCTTTAAAATAAGAAAAATCTGGCTTGCCTAGCAGCTTCAGAAAATAAAAGAGTTACAAATACCATGGCTAGCCCACTCTGGCTGCACTGACTCACCTATCCAAACAGGTGTCGGTTACAATAAGCAGGCTCTCATACTTTACCTAACAGTGCTGACTCTTGTTACTTTCACAGCTTAAGCATCACAGGTGTTCCGTTCAGACACACCAACTGAGGTCACACCGAACATTCGGTGGACCAACAGGACATAATTTCAGACCTTACAGCTCTGGACAGCGTGCGCACAGCTACAGCAAAACTGCTACACACTGCCAGTGAGCACAGGTGCAAACACTTCTTTATATAGTGGAGGTGACGGGCAGGTGATTGGTTCAGGCTGGATTGGAGGCGAGGCGTAGCAACAGATAGGTCTCCGCCCATGGCTACAGGACCTAGACTGAAAGCTGGTGTATATATATATATATATATATATATATATATAGATACACATAATACAAAACATGGTTATTTTCATACTATATTATATTGTACTTCTCTTAACATAATACACTTCTATAACAGCAGTGATTTAGATTCTTCACAATGTGCTTGTCACATGGCGTCTAGCTGGCACCACGTGGGGAGCCACCACAAAGACACTGCGCAAAGTGCGCATCTCCACCGAGGCCCTAGTTTTCCCCGCCGCTGAATATGTGCCCCAGTCTGGAGCCGTAGCCCCCATGTCCAAAATCTGGACGCTGCCCTCAACAGCGCACTACGGACTGTCTCTGGATGCCTACGAGCCACGCCAACCAACCAACTGCCGGTTCTTGCTGGAATCGCCCCAGCAGAGGTCAGGCGAGAAGCAGCCACACTGGCCCTCGCTCGGAAGGCACAGATGAGCGAATCTCACCTCCTCCACAAGGTCGTCACGGAGACACCACAGAGTACGCGTCTTAAGTCCGGGCGCCCCTTTGGTAGGAACTGCTCCGCACAACACCAGCCGACACCTCCAAGGCTTCCTGGGTGAAGGCAAGATCCACTACATCGAGGATCCCACAGATGTTCCTTGCCAGCATCTCACCCGCAGGGAGTGGACAACCCGCAACCGCCTGGAGACTCACAGAAAGGCGTCCATGCAGAAGTGGGGTCTCACAGAAAGTGCCCACTGCGAATGTGGGATCCATTACAGACTGATGGAACACGTGCTGACCAGCTGCCCCATACCGGCCACCAAATGGTGATTAAGGCTTAATTGACGTCCTAGACAATGACACACTGGACTGGCAGCAACAGAGCTGAAGGTCTAAGGACATACGACAGAAGAAGAAGATTCTTCACCATGCACACTGTGTGCCATAAAGTAGTAGATCATCTACATTTAGATGAGGGTCAGTCCGTTGCTCTCCCCAGGTTGGCAGAGGGAGTGTAGCGCCCAGGTTTACATAGACAATTGACACTCTGTGAAAAAAAATGGGGTACAAAAATTGTGGGATAAAAATTAAAAAAGAATGCACAAATTTGTAATAATTATATAAATCACCACCACCTGCAAACAATGAGAACAGCACCCCCAAAAGGCTACCATTTAAATGCAACACTGTGGGCTTCCTTACGAATACATTATTCAGAGTGGCTTCTCCCATTCCCTTGAAGAACTACAGCAGCTATATGCTTGAATTTGGGCGCATTGCTATTTAAATGACAGATTCTGGAAGTTGGAGGAGACGTGAGCAATTTTCTGCTGAGGAGACGTAAAAGTGCGCAACCATCTAGCAGTGATAAAATGATTTCAGGAGACATGGGGGAAAGTGGCCTTTTATCAGTGATGTAAGAAGTGTTCAAGTAAAAGTATCAATACCCTCTTGTAGAAAGTACAAGTCCGGTATTTAACATTTACTTTAGTAATTAAACATACAAACATATTGGCATCAAAATACACTTAAAGTAGGCCTACAAAAAGTAAAAGTCTACTCATTATACAGAAGGTTCCCATTGCATGCTTTCAAAGGTATAAAATGTACGACCTATTAATTGCCTAATGCTATATAATCCTAACACCATGTGAATCACATCCTAATTGTAAGTCTAACGTTAAAAAAATCTAATCATAAAGCATTTCTCGTTTCTGCGAGGACCAGAACATATGTAGCCTACTCAATATGTTTCTTTTTCAAATTCTGCTCTATTTGTGGGGAGTCTGGGGACATTTGGCCCTCAATTACAAATAGGCTACTGTATGAGGCACTGCTAAAAACACCAAAGCACTAAAAGGGGTGTAATTATTATTTATCAATATGCAGATTGATAATCCCCCCCCCCCCCCCCCACACACACACACACACAGTAAATAACTAAATTCACCAGTAGGGGGCAAGCTAGGATAGAACAAACATTCCCATCTCTTTGTAGTGACACTAACCTCACTTACAATAATGTTTCATCTGACTGAATACACTTGTCCTCACACCGCTCCACATACAGCCTCTATAATACACTCGTCCTCACACCGCTCCACATACAGCCTCTATAATACACTCGTCCTCACACCGCTCCACATACAGCCTCTATAATACACTCGTCCTCACACCGCTCCACAAACAGCCTCTATAATACACACGTCCTCACACCGCTCCACATACAGCCTCTATAATACACACGTCCTCACACCGCTCCACATACAGCCTCTATAATACACACGTCCTCACACCGCTCCACATACAGCCTCTATAATACACACGTCCTCACACCGCTCCACATACAGCCTCTATAATACACACGTTCTCACACCGCTCCACATACAGCCTCTATAATACACACGTCCTCACACCGCTCCACAAACAGCCTCTATAATACACACGTCCTCACACCGCTCCACATACAGCCTCTATATAATACACTCGTCCTCACACCGCTCCACATACAGCCTCTATATAATACACTCGTCCTCACACCGCTCCACATACAGCCTCTATATAATACACTCGTCCTCACACCGCTCCACATACAGCCTCTATAATACACTCGTCCTCACACCGCTCCACATACAGCCTCTATAATACACTCGTCCTCACACCGCTCCACATACAGCCTCTATAATACACTCGTCCTCACACCGCTCCACATACAGCCTCTATAATACACTCGTCCTCACACCGCTCCACATACAGCCTCTATAATACACACGTCCTCACACCGCTCCACATACAGCCTCTATATAATACACTCGTCCTCACACCGCTCCACATACAGCCTCTATATAATACACTCGTCCTCACACCGCTCCACATACAGCCTCTATAATACACTCGTCCTCACACCGCTCCACATACAGCCTCTATAATACACTCGTCCTCACACCGCTCCACATACAGCCTCTATAATACACTCGTCCTCACACCGCTCCACATACAGCCTCTATAATACACTCGTCCTCACACCGCTCCACATACAGCCTCTATAATACACTCGTCCTCACACCGCTCCACATACAGCCTCTATAATACACTCGTCCTCACACCGCTCCACATACAGCCTCTATAATACACACGTCCTCACACCGCTCCACGTACAGCCTCTATAATACACTCGTCCTCACACCGCTCCACATACAGCCTCTATAATACACACGTCCTCACACCGCTCCACAAACAGCCTCTATAATACACTCGTCCTCACACCGCTCCACATACAGCCTCTATAATACACACGTCCTCACACCGCTCCACATACAGCCTCTATAATACACTCGTCCTCACACAGCTCCACATACAGCCTCTATAATA
Source organism: Electrona antarctica (assembly GCF_951216825.1). Lineage (NCBI taxonomy): Eukaryota > Metazoa > Chordata > Actinopteri > Myctophiformes > Myctophidae > Electrona > Electrona antarctica. The sequence goes on along the minus strand of NC_136794.1, from coordinate 33,488,193 downwards.
CACTCGTCCTCACACAGCTCCACATACAGCCTCTATAATACACACGTCCTCACACCGCTCCACATACAGCCTCTATAATACACTCGTCCTCACACCGCTCCACAAACAGCCTCTATAATACACATTACATTGTAAGAAGGGCATGAATTTAAACATTTATAAATGACATATAAACTGTGGAGCCGATCTACAACCTCAAAACGTGTCAAATCGCAGCACGATTTGAGCTTGTAGATTGGCATTGTTTATGTTTTACTGCCTCCTGATTTAAGGAAATTGGTAACCCATCTGAAAATGTTTCATTAAGTGTAAAGCTGAAGAGACAGGGAGAACCCTGTTATTGAGCAAAAACTATAGTAATGATTACCATCAGAATATCCGCCTAAACTCCAGCATCTGTATCCTAGGAAAACTACAACACAGCACATTGCGATGCACTGTGAGCTTGTCTATCGGCTGTGTTCAGCGAAGATATTATTTTAATGTAAGCTTTTCCTTTCGGCTTTTCCCTTCAGGGGTCGCCACAGAGAATCATCTGCCTCCATCTCACCCTGTCCTCTGCTCTGCCTCCTCTTCTCTCACACCAACTAACTTCATGTCCTCTTTCACTATACATCCATAAATCTTCTCCTTGGTCTTCCTCTAGGCCTCCTGCCTGGCAGTTCTAACCTCAACATCCTTCTACCTATATAATACTCACTATCCCTCCTCTGTACGTGTCCAAACCATCTCAGTCTGGCCTCTCTGGCTTTATCTCCAAAACATCTGACATGCGCTGTCCCTCTGATGTATACTCGTTCCTGATCCTATCGAGTGAAA